>NW_022145604.1:10203338-10803338 GCF_000002235.5 Strongylocentrotus purpuratus
GCTTAGAAACTTGATAGTTATATTTTGTGAAATGGGGCATTTTTCCTTCTACGCACATGTATAGTTGCCTATTATAAAGCCTAGTCTTTATCGATGTTACGTTTTGCCAATATTATGGCAATTAATCATTACCGTGCGTCAATCACTGACATCAATTTTTTTATTCTCATGCCCACTGATTTGAAGGCGTCAGACGTATCACTGCGTCAGCGAAAATAGCGTAATAAGTATGTGACACGCCACGTAGGCTTAATGTTTGCATTATTCATTATTCTGCAAAACAAAAACAAACAAAACAAAACCTCTGAATACGATATCACCCACTTGGTGCGTCAGAGACCACACGAGTCACTGACGTAGGCATCCGTCAGTAAAATGACGTCTCATGTGCAACAGGCCTTCTTACTGATTCTGCATTCATTGTTTTGTTATGTTTAGGTGGTTTGGGACCATAACAGAAAAACTGAATGTTCGTAAGAAGTTTGTGAAGGGCACATCGGAGAAAAAGCATGCCAAACAGAAGTTTGCCAAATCTTCCCAAAACAACTTTGTTGTTCTGCATGGACAGGCGAAAAAGGTAAGATTGATTGGTTGCTTTTATTCATATCCCAGGCAACATACCAAAAAGGTACAAAACATTGTTTAAAAAACGTTAACATTTCTTTAAAAGGATTGGGTAACTTTGTCTCAGATTCTTAAACAAAATCCTGGATTTAGCTCATGCTGCAATGATAATTATAAACCTTTAGGTCAGTCAGGAACTCCATGACTTTTACAAGCCAATTGACGTTCTGATTATCAAAATAAGTTTATGACTGGAATTCGAAATTTCAAAAACCGTTTCCCTTACGGTTTTTATTACACTACAGTCAATTGGGTAAAATAAGTATGGTAAAACCGGTCACTCAAAGATTTTTTTACTTTTTTGAGGCACTTCGTGATCATTTTAAACTACAATTCTTTTAGGGCTTCAATATTACACCATATCACAGACACTGATAACACGTACGGCCATGCAACTCAGATTTAACAACGATGCCTTAAGTTTATTATGCAGAATAATTAATCCTACCATGGAAGAATGTTCGGTAAATCCTTAGATACGGAAATAAAAAGTGAACCTATTCAAAAGCTAGGATGGGGTTCTGATGGGCTCACGGGTTAGGGAAGAGGGATGGGATCATGGGAGGGGATCGAAAGGGCCGGAGGACGTCCACTTTTTGACCAATTTGGATTGGCGTCTATTCATGAACCGAAGCCTGTTGGCATTTCACTCCACACCGCCAGAGAGTTTGGCATGTTGGGCTATTCTACTCAAATTTAAACCCGACGCTCCCGATAAATTTTAAATATTTCAAAGCGCCTAATGCCATTCCATGGTATCTGCGACCATGAAAATATCAGAATATGCAGTTCTGATATAATTTTCAAACGAGAATAGAAAATCGGTCGATTGTAGTCAAGAAATATTGTTTTAAAGCTAAAGTAATATCAGTCTTGAGAGGGAGCTATGCAACATAAAGAGTTTATTATTTACAATTTCATCACTTTAGACTCGATTTCAACCGCGACAACGATCATTATTTGAATATTGTAAAATCGCATATGCTTCCAGTATGTTCATTTGTACTAAATTTATGACCCCATACCAAAACTTTGTATTATCTTTAAGGGGGAAATCAAAAAAATTGTATTACCTTTTGTCTTTTTTGTTCCTTCTCTCTATTACTCAGACGATGGATCGAATAAACGATGGGCAACATCCACCATCCCAAGACTTTGGTCGCTACACTACGCCGTCCAATCATATCGTACCGCCGCAACAAGCTCCGCCCAACTCAGACCAGTTCAGTCATCCACCCAATCACGGTCCACCGCCTGCTCCTCCAGTCCCGCCCACCCACGGTCCCCGAAGATCGTCAGTGGACGAAGGTGTGCGCAGCATGGTGACGTCACAGCGTAATAAGATGACTGGAGGACAAGCAACGCCTTCTGACGGGTCAACGTACTACTTTGATAATTTTTACACGGATAGCGACGACGATGACGATCTCAATGACGAGGAGACGGACCTGTTTCGCAGGTGACAATACGGCGAAGTCAAAGAGCGTCAACATATATCAACAAGTTTACTAGTTTGACTTATTGAATTCCGTAAAGTAGTGACTGTGGCGTATGTACAGGGGTAAGGGGCACCTAGCTACCCTCATCCCAATCGCGAAAATATTCTGTGTCAGATCCAGGATTCTATTGGGGGAGGGGGCACACGTCTAAAGAAACTATGACAGCTCATCAAAATATAACTGACAGGAAATAAAAGAAAAAAATAGATATCAATAACAAGAATACAAAAGAGGCCGGTCCCGAATTTGTGTATCATTATTACTACTGCTTTTTTTCGTCCTGAAGATGATGATGCCAGATTGGGTTTTACTAACTTCCCTTTCCCCCTCCCCACCTGATTCGCCACCGATATTTATACATGGCTCATACAGAATGGTGTATCTCCCTTAGTGTCCTCGGATAGAGATGGCTAACCGCACACTCACATTTTATTTAACATCATTGGGTCATTTCTGCTTTGCCAATGAACTGAATGAAATTGCAATAGGTTAATGCCATTTTCCCATGCACACAATGATACTAAGTATAATCCATATAATATTGGAATTACATGCACTTCCAATACCAGGGGAGGTATTCTTGAAAAAGGGTGGACATGTCTTTAATTGAATCACGAAAATAGAAGGGGGAAGTGGGCGGGGGGGGGGGGGGTTGGAGAGGCCTTGTTTTCATGCACTCCATCCATCTATTATTGCTGGAGCCCCCCCCCCCCTCCCCGACACCAATGCCCCCTCAATACCTTGGCCCTCGTTACGCCTCCTCCACGAGTATTGTTATTTTCGCTTTCAATATGTTATCCTCTTATTGTCAGAAATGTGTCATAAATAGTTTAATGAATTAATAAATTGAAGAATATAAAATATAAATGAGTGTGTTTCGTTTGTTTGAGATAAACTTGAGTTTGGGTCATGTGCTTTAAAGGCCAAGTCCACACCAAAAATAACTTAGTTAAAATAGAAGCAGAAAAATCAGACCAACCAATCAAAAAAAGTTTGAGCAAAATCGGATAACTAGTACAAAAAAGTTATGAATTTTTCATGACACAAACTACTTTGAAAACCACAAGACAAATTGGCAACTCACTCATTAGTCTGTGACGTCATTGCCTCACAATCCACTAATTGTTTTCGTTATATTGATGATATAAATTTCCCAATTTCCCAGAAGAATATTATTTCCTCACACCAGCATCCAAGTTATATTTATAGTTATATGTTTTTGTGTAGATGCACTAATTATAGAGTTATTTTTTTCAGTTAAATCATGAAAAGTGGGAATTTTGATAAACTATTTATATGAGTTTCAATAATTATGAATATACAATGTTCAGGAAATAATATCAATTCTCCAAAGTTCGTAAAAGATTTTGTAAAATGTCTTGCACGCAATATGATACGAATCTATAACTTGGGCAAAGGCATGGGAAAATCAAGTTTTGTGGGATAAAAAGAGAAATTAATGAATACAAATATATAAAGCGATTGGTAAATGGTGAGGCAATGACGTCACAAACTGATAATCAAATTGGCAATTTGTGTAGTGATTTCCATTGTGCCATAGTTTTCATAGTTTTTCAAAAATTCATAACTTCCTTGTTAGTTATCCGATTTTACTCAAACTTTTTTTGATTGATTTGTCTTATTTTTTTGTGGACTTGGTCTTTAAGTGTGAAAGAAACGATTGAGAAAGATAAACATTGTTCTATTTTGAGATTTCGAGATGGCCGAATCTTGCTGGAAATCACATACAAATGAACATGCATGCATGCAATACTCATGTGGCCTGAAAGTTTGGTCCAAACCTTTAAGCTATTCCTCACAGTATTTTTAATATCAGGTCATTTCTAAATCATTCATCACAGATTAATAGTATTAAAAAAAACGATATACAATACATCCATATTTATAAAATATACCAGACATTTAATACGAAACATAATGGGGCCATTTCGTACAAACAGATAAAATATGTTTCAAAATATTTCTGAACACGATTCGTTGAGGCGCCATGCAGGAGCTGCGCAAGGCAATCCGAGATCAAGGCGTATGAAGTTAAAATAACCAGTGATCATCATGACTTCAAAACTTTACTCGCTTTAAATGTTACTATTTTTTTGTATTAACTTTTTTTTAAATGTGTCTTTGAGGAGTAATACAAAAAAATAGCAATTCACAAAATTCTCATTCTGAGGGCATTCTTTCTTAAACCTTCAATGGCATATTTCATTCATTTCTGTACGTCGAGTCAAACCGAATTGATGCCATTTATAATTCAGTTTCTTTTTAACAAGAAATATATTGGTTCAATTAAGATTCATGAACAGACATAGGTCCCATTTACGAAATAATCTACTTTTGCTCATGTATTCAGTAAAAAAGAATAATAATCAAATTCTGCATCTTGGAACCTTCATTAATGCGAAACGGGCACCTAGTCGAAAGAAAAGGGGGGCTCTTATCTGAATCAAAGGGGGCACTATTCTTATGCAAAAAGGAGACCTTTGGGGGTACTTACAAAAGCGGAATCGCTTGGGGAGGGGCATACATGCATTATCAATTATATCCTGTACAAAGTGCATTATAAAAGACAAATCAGGATATTTTACCGACATCGATACCACTGCTGTAATGTATTTTCAATTGAATCATCTTTCGGTTAAGGCGTATACATATATCATCACCACATGCATCAGGGGCGGATCCAGGAATTTCTTCCCGGGGGGGGGGGGGGGGGGGGGGGCACACGGGGGGTAAGAGGACATATATATATATATATTTTTTTTGGTCCCCCAAAAATCGCAACGACTCAGCCAGCCGCTGAAGAAGCGGGGGGGGGGGGCTGTGCCCACTGGATCCGTCCCTGTGCATTTATAACTGATTATGTTACTGATTAAAGATATATTTAGTATTTACATGATTGTACTTAAAACCCCATTGGATTTTTTTCTCCCTCCGAACAAGATATAGTCTTACAAATTTGTATCGCTCGTTTGCCAATGAATATTCAGACCATCACACTCAGCTGCAAAATATAATTATTAAGCAGTATCTTGGACCATGTAAAGAGAGAAAAAAAATATTGAAATCACGATCGTCCCTGATATTAATCTTGCACAATATAAAGGGGTATACAGTGGCGTACGCAGGATTTTTTCAAGGTTTTTTTTTTTTTTTTTTAAATCGGGCCCAAAATTTCGCAACGACTCAGCCAGGCGCTGAATAAGCCGCTGAATAAGCGGAGGGGGGGGGGGGGGGGGGGAGGTCTCGAAATTTGAAAAATTGACATTTTGTTCCGTTGGGGGGGGGGGTAATGTCAACTTTTTTAGGTAAAAAAAAATCAAAAGGGGGTGGTTTTCCCAGAAAACATACCCCCCCCCCCTTGCGTACGCGCCTGGGGGTATACAGGCGCGGATCAAGGATTTTCCAATAAGGGGGGGGGGCGGAAATTTGAAAATTGCGCAGACAGTTTTTTCAAGGTCATATTAGAAGCACCATACCGGTACAATTTTTGACATTTTCATAGGGGGGAGGGGGCTATAGCCTCTTGCCCGCGGAAGCTTTGCCTTTTCATTAATTATTAGAGAAAAAAGATTTGTTGTACCATTCTCGACTTTTATTACTTGACTGAATTCAGCCCCCCCCCCCTCCCGCGCGAAGCATGGAAGCTTTGGCCTTTCATAGTTAATGAAATTATTAGAGAAAGAAGATGATTCGTTGTTCCATTCTCGACTCTTAATCCTTGTCTGAATTCAGTTCCCCCACCTCCTGCGCTTTGCGCGGAAGCTTAACGTTTCATTAAATTATTAGAGAAAGAAGATGATTCGTTGTACCGTCATCAACTCTTTATCCTTGTCTGAATTGAGTCCCCCCCCCCCCTCCCGCGCGAAGCGCAGAAGCTTTGACGTTTCATTAAATTATTAGAGAAAGAAGACGATTCGTTGTACCGTTCTCGACTCTTAATCCTTGTCTGAATTCAGTTTTCCCCTGCCCGCGCACAGCGCGTAAGCTTTGACGGTTCATTAAATTATTAGAGGAAGAAGACAAATCGTTGTACCGTTCTCGACTCTTAATCTTTGTCTGAATTGAGTTCCCGCCACCCCCCCCTCCCGCGCGAAGCGTGGAAGCTTTGACGTTTCATTAAATTATTAGAGAAAGAAGACGATTCGTTGTACCGTTCTCGACTCTTAAACATAAACTTGAGTTCTGGTAAAAAAGAAAATGAATTCTCGCAGAATCTAACGAAACTTACACTGAATGTTCAAGATTACAAATAAATGTCATGTGCCAAACAATTTTGGAAGAAAATGTATACTGGCTGAGTAATGAGCATAGAAAGATAAGGAAATCACGGTAGTACTAGCCCCGACGCGAATTTTTTTTCCGTACTCGAGAGAGCAAAAATCCCATGTGCGCATGCGCGTGGACTTATGATTTCTCTGCTACTTCCCATACGAAATGTACATGTATTCGCATGTACTGTGCACGATTCGCGTTCTACGAGTAAACGATGGCATAGTAGTCTTCAAACACAGACTCTGATTTGCCAGTTTGACAAATCAATATGCGTATGTGTCGCGATGTGCTTATTCAAGTCTGTGTAGTTGTATGATTCAGACCCAGTAGTGCATATGGAAATACATTGCAACTTGTATAGAATGGTATAGTAGTCTGCAAGCACAGACGCTAATCTGACAGTTTGACAACATACTAGTAGTGTGCTGAGAAGTACTTTATTCAAGTCGCCAACTTGTATAGAATGGTATAGTAGTCTGCAAGCACAGACGCTAATCTGACAGTTTGACAACATACTAGTAGTGTGCTGAGAAGTACTTTATTCAAGTCTGCGTAGATGTATGATTCAGACCCTACTGGTGCGTGCGTTAGAAATGCATCTCAATGTGTAGAGTGTAGTATAGTAGTCTGCAAGGACATAATAATATATTGTGTATTGATGAGTAGTGATTTTATGCAAGTTTGTGTAGTTTAATGATTCCAGACCCCATGGTAGGCCTATGTATTGTGCCACTGCTCTCTCACACTCTTTCTCTCTCTCTCTCTCTCTCTCTCTCTCCATATCTCTCTCTCTTTCTCTCTCTCTCTCTCTCTCTAGCCCTCCCTCCAGTATGCTCGCACTCTCTGTATTACTTTTATTTATAATCATGGTCTGCTGAGAGCCAGAAGGATGTTAACTCTTAACACAACGAATGCCCTTCTGGCTCTCAGCAGACCATGATTATAAATAAAAGTAATACAGAGAGTGCGAGCATACTGGAGGGAGAGCTAGAGAGAGAGAAAGAGAGAGAGAGAGAGAGAGAGAGTGAGAGAGCAGTGGCACAACACAGAAAACTACGAAAACTTGAATAAAAGCACTACTCAATACACAATAGGCCTATATTATTCTGTCAAACTGTCAAAGGAGAGTCTGTGCTTGCATACTACTATGCCACTCTATAAGTTGAGGTGCATTTCCAATACACGCACCAGTAGGGTCTGAATCATAAAACTACTCAGACTTGAATAACACTATTTTGTCAAACTGTCAGATTAGCGTCTGTGCTTGCAGACTACTATGCCACTCTGCAAGTTGAGATGCCTTTCCAATACACGCACCAGTAGGGTCTGAATCATAAAACTACACATATTTGAATATAAAGCACTACTCAAGACACTATGTTGTCAAACTGTCCGATTAGCGTCTGTGCTTGCAGACTACTATACCATGCTATTCAATTTGGGATGCATTTCTGTAAGCACTAAAATGTCTGAATCATACAACTACTCAGACTTGAATACTAGTACTATTGCTACGCACGATATATGCGTAATTGTTTTGTCAAACTGGCAAATCAGAGTCTGTGTTTGAAGACTACTATGCCATCGTTTACTCGTAGAACGCGAATCGTGCACAGTAGATGCGAATACATGTACATTTCGTATGGGAAGTAGCAGAGAAATCACAAGTCCACGCGCATGCGCACATGGGGTATTTGCCCTCTCGAGTACGGAAAAAAAATTCGCAGCCCCGACACCATGTGTGTTGTCCCATATACATCTATCTGTGTAAGTGATTGTTACTTTACCAAGACTCTGCCAAATTTATGAGGATTTTGATGACTCTAGAACCTTGCATTACACACCATTACTTACATGCTATATGATCAACTTTTCTGATCCATTCCACACCTTTTCTTTCACAATGCAATCGCATTACCAGTACTCAAGTTTATCTTTAATCCTTGTCTGAATTCAGTTTTCCTCTGCCCGCGCATAGCGCGTATAAGCTTTGACGGTTCATTAAATTATTAGAGGAAGAAGACGAATCGTTGTACCATTCTCGTCTCTTAATCCTTGTTTGAATTCAGTTTTCCCCCTCCCGCGCGAAGCGCGGAAACGTTGACGTTTCATTAAATTATTAGAGAAAGAAGATGATTCGTTTTACCATTCTCGACTCCCAATCCTTGTCTGAATTCAGTTGCCCCCTCCCGAGCGATGCGCGGAAGCTTTGAAATTTAATTAAATTATTAGAGAAAGAAGACGATTCGTGTACTCGACTTGTCACAATTTTCAAAAATATTTCTTTGTCTGCTCCTTTTTCGTCCTATGTCCTCTTACTGCCCTTACCGCCCCTGGCTACGCGCCTGCTTTAAAGGGAAAATAAAAAACAATCATGATTTTCTCTTCTCTTTTCTTTTCTCTTCTTTTTTCCTTTCTCTTCTCCTTTCTTTTCTCTTCTCCTTTTTTTCTCTTCTTCTCCTTTCTTTTTTTCTCTTCTTTTCTTCCTTTTTTTTCTTCCTTTTTTTTGCGCCGCCAATAGGGGGGGGGGGGGGGGCCGCGGCCGTTTCGGCCCCCCCCCTGGATCCGCCACTGGTATATATCAGTGTCTAAACGTATTGCATGTTATCGCTTTGAGGTTTCCCTTTGAAGGTACCCTTTTTTTTTTTTTAATCTCCAGCGAGTTGTTGTTGTTGTTGTTGGTAAATGTTTAATGGCGTTCATTCAGTAATGAATATATACGCCATAAATATCTTCAATTTTATAAGAAAATCAGTTATAGTCTTCATAAGAAAACTGAGAATAAAGATTTGTAATGAAATAATTAATTAATAAGTAACGCAATTTATTCAGAGTCTCTCGATGGTTTTCAACTTCGTGTTTCTTCTCCAGCGAGTGCCCTTTTTTGTCGCCCCCCCCCCCACACACACATACATTTGAAAATTTGGAAGTTGTTTCGCCGCCCCTACATATCATACACGACTGTCTGTAGGCTCTGGTCATAAACTAAATGCCTCGCCTAAATTAAACAAACACAACAACAACATCTGTCATAAGTACACGTGTGCAATAAACATAGCAGACGACACAACAAGAGCTACAAAACTTGGCGTTCACTCATTGGTTCGCTAGCAGGCTTGACACCTTTTAAAAATATTAATGCGCAAGGGGAATTTTAGTTATTGGTATTTTAGATATATTTTTTTCCTTAAAACGATAACCCATTCGTTATTAACTGATTATTTTTATTCAATAAGATCATAAACTAAGGATTAAACTACCTTTAATGCTGTTTTTATGAAAAATAAATATGCACACTTTTATCTTCGCGTAATATTCGTGGTGATGAGCATGCGTATGATCACCGTTGCTGAATGCTTGATCCGCCTACTTCGACAAGATGATGTCCCCAAAACTGCGCATATTTGTCCTTTTGTTGGCTGTATTAAGCCTATCAATACATGTGGTGAGCAGCCAAGATGACGAAGAAACTGAAGGTTCGTATATTTATTCAATTATATTCTTAATTTGTTGAAAAGATGGAATAGACTAACTCTGTTCAAGAATTTCTCGCTCATTCTCTCGAGTCAGCTCGAGTTCAGCGGGAAGGTGTCACAAACTGTGCCCGAGCTCCGGCGTGCTGGCATGCAGATGTATGCAGATCGGTTCCAAGTTGGACGTTCAACCTCAAGTCCAACTGCACTAACAATCAAGTATCAACACTAACTTGGCTAAGTCAAGACAAGACAGACTAGGGTCAGGGCAGGCACAAGACTCTGACTCTGCTGATTAATAACGTCATACTTCAATTTGTAGAGTAAAGTCAAACGGCCAGCTAGATCAGGATTCATTTCTAACGTTAGATTGGCAGGAAGGGTTTTCAATTCTCATTTTCAATTTCAGGGATCAGGCAGCCCAATGTAGATCTAATGCCTTGGTCACAAATACCCTTACGGGCTGCTACGAACGCCGTACGAACGATTTTCAGATCATTTCGTAAGATCTTCTTAAGGCGGCCGTACGAAACAAGCGCTCGTAGACCGTTCGTAAGAACGCAGATTGGTCGATGGTCTTGTCCAAGATTTTTTTTAACATCGTACGAAACCCTCTCTTCGTAAGGCGGCAGTAAGAACGCCGTAATTACATCGTAAGAACCACGCAAGATCTTCGTACATTTCGAAGGGTCGAGGGACAATTTTAGAAGCTTCAAATTATTACGATGACCGTAAGAACGCCTCAAGTTGTTCATAGAGGGCTCTTACGGCTTTCGTAAGAACGCCTTACGAGCGGAGATTCTTGTGGTCTTCATACGAATGACTCCTGGCGTTCGTAAGAAGTTCGTAAGGTGCTCGTAAGGTGTACGTACACAATTTATGCAAATTTTGAGTTTTAACGGTTATAAAGCCTCACTCTGTTCATAGTGTTCGTCAAAGGATCATCTCCTGTCGAAGAAATATTGGACCAAAGGGGAAATCTGTTAGAGGAAAGAGATGAGGAGGAAAGAGAAAGAGGAGGAGAGCGGCAACAGCAATATCAAGCAGAGGCGCCGGAAGTGGGGGCATTCACCCCCCTCCCAACCCTATAAAAAACAGTAAAGGAGTATAGATGGTTTGTATTTTTTAACCAAACTTAATTAAATTAAATTAAATTGTATTCCATTCAAAGAAAAGGAAAGTTAATAGGGATTAAATTTCGTATACATTCCGCTTGCTCCTACATTTTATCAATGGATGTTTTTATAATATATGCGATTTGCGCATATCGTGGAAATATTGTAAGAGGATGGGAAAGTGTTTTTTTTTAAAAATATTATAGTGGTGAGAAGACATGAGCCCCTGAACACTGGCGTACTAATGGGCGGGGGGTATTTCTAATTCGATACCAGTGATTTCCAAATGTTGCTGAAATGACATGATTTTCCGGTATTTTTTCTCAATATTTTGGTAAATCATATTTTTTTATGCGTTTGTTTGAAAATTACTAATTCCCAAATTAACAGCTGGGCATAAAAATATGCTTATTTAGAAGCCTTCATGTTAGGGCCTGCAGAACGGCGGGGCTCGGGGCTCGGGGCTCGAGCCCCCCCTCACTTTTTAAAAAAAGAGGAAAGGAAAGAAAGAGAAAGAACAAAATGTGTGATCTACCAATGTCACAAATGAGATATCAAAATATGCTCATCTGACCGTAATTAGATGCCGAAAACCTTTGAGCTTCCAGGGGCTCTGCCCCCTGGACCCCACCAAGGGTCCTATGGTGGACCCCCTGGATGCTCATCTGACCGTAATTGAATACCTATAACCCCTGAGCATTCGTGGGCTCTGCTCCGTGGAATCCCCGACAATTAGTGACCTGCCAGTGACACAAATAAGGTATCTAAATATGCTTATCTGACCGCAGTTTAATGCCTAAAAACCATGACCTTCCGGGGGCTTAGTCCCTTGACCCCCGCCGGTGCAAAGCCCCCGGACCCCACGCCAATTTACGCTACGCTCGCTACACTCTAACCTGATCGTTAATACTCCACTTTGAAAAATGTTCCATGGGGCCTGCATGTAACATGTAAGCCTAGGAGTGGTGGTGATGCAAATTTTCCTTCTGCCCCCCCCCCTCCTCCAAGCGATTTTGCTCATTACGCCACTGTCCCTGGAAGGTGAGCCCCCTGGATTTTTTGCCACCCAATCCCAAACTGATTTCGGCGCGCCTGATATCAAGAAATGATGGCCATATCGGAAGCGACCGGGAGGAGGCGGTGGAAGATGACGACGACGACGAGGAGGGAGAACCATCAAGACGGCAGTTTGACGGCGATGAAGTTTAGGTAACGGGGAAACTGAGAAAGGAGAAGTAGTCCTATGACTTTGATGCCACCACAGAGCAAAAACTTGTTGACTTCTTCGGTTAACATGACTGCTTTTATAATAAAGGAAGTAACAGAATGATATTCTAACAGCAAGTTCAAGAAACACTTTACGGAGTTGCAGTTGCAGTTGTAGTCTTCTTGGCAATACTGTCATCGTGTAATATCGAACTTTCAACAGTCATAGAATTTTCGACAGTATACGGCAGCGCTTTTTTTGCAACCCGACCAAATAGGAAACAAATTCTTAAGCTCTTCTTACGAATGACTTGTGAATGCCGTGAGTTAAACGTACGACCACCTTACGAGAACAAAAACTCGTAAGATTGGCGTACGTCTGACGTAAGAAGAACACAAGGCGTTCTTACGAAAACGTACGAACTCTGGGGCTATTGTATAACCGAAAATCACTTCGTTTCTCAAGAAGGTCTTGAGTTGTTCTTGCGAATTAAACGGCGTTCGTACGAACTCCGTAAGAAGGACGTAAGAATATGTGCCCCATCTGCGAATCTCTACGAACTCTGAAATTCGTAGGAACAGGGAGATTCGTACGAACGAATCGTTCGTACGAACATTTGTGACCGTAGCATAAGTTAGCTGTTTCGCTTTTTGCATGCAAAATCATAAAAGTGTAGGGGATTCACTAAGTACCAACAGGAATGATCAGAGTTCAGACAGGAATTGGAGATTAAAACACCGGCTTTAATCAGGCGACAACAGCCTCCGAAACAACGATAAGAATATCACAGACAACTGTCCATTTTTACAACTCCCGATCACGATCATATCGGTATCGGTTGACGATAACAATCCTATAGTGACGGAGCGGTTATTAGACAGCAGGGCCTACTATTTAACTACGGAATACTTCTTAGGATTAACTACTAATAATACTATAATAATGCCTAGATCCTACCATAAGCTGTACAACTCTAGCTGCTCCACTAGACGCTACGTAGACTCGAGATCAGGGGAACACAGCAGACGGCATGTAGCGCGGTTGCAGTTCCAGTTCCAATCTGCCATACCCAGTAATGGGTATGATCGCGGAAACTACCGCGGGTGTCGCCAAATGCGGGACTTGCACGCATATACCCGCCAGAGCCGTATTGGCTCAGGCTGAATCACTACAATCCCTATAAAAGTAGTTCTAGAGTCTATACAATAACTTTACTTTAGAAGTGAATGTGATACTTCAATGACCGCAAACCACCTTGAACTAGTCTAGTCTAGATCTATACGGTATACGGTATATGGTCTACCCACTCCAGCAAAGCATAGAGAGTCAATGCCAATGCGTATTGACCTCTAGCACTGCATACATGCTGTGAGGCAGGGACCTAGAAGTCTATACACCACACAATATCGCATAGACTGTACACAATCGTGTCGATGCAGCTGTAAGCAAAGTTTGACACTAGACTTACAATTTTAATTTTTAAATTATTCTTTTTAACATCAGTAAGTTAATAAAAAGTTATTTTACTGCTATTTAGGTGTCATCAATTGTCACTAAAGTACCGATTTTGAGTGAAATCAGTTGAGTTTTGTACAGTGGTGTTTGAAATGTTGAGAATCAAAAGCACAGCTTTTACTACACAGCCAGGATAGTGATGCTCCTATGTGTGGGTCTACCCATGATTTGTTATTTGTTTGTGTTTTTTTTTTCTCCATTGATTAAGAATGAAACTATTGAATTTGGGGGTAACTGGAGAAATAAGATTTAGTCTAAAGGTCTAGATCTAGTGTACTGATATTATAATTAATGATAACAGTTTTAGTGATAACAATTCTCATCTAAACTTTACATCTACTTAGTAATTGTTTGAGGTGCAATGACTAAATTGTCGGATTAGGAGACTTCACCATGTATAATTTCAATGGTCTTTCTAGAAAGTGTCTACTAGTTTTGTTGCTACAAACTGAGAAGTGCAAGAATTATGTGTACCATATCATGTCGTTATCTCTCTAGAATCAAATGTAGTCGAGGAAATCGTGGAGGAGGCGTTTCATGTGGAGGAAGAAGATGATGTGCTTGTACTGACTACCGACAATTTTGATGATGTCGTCAACGGCGAGGACATCATTCTCGTGGAATTCTACGCTCCTTGGTAAAATATAACTGTTTTTTAAACATTGCTGGTACTGGTAGAATGAATGTAATCATTGTAGTAAAATAATACAATGATGGCTTTACAATTTTACATGAATCTACATGTAGGGTCTCAACTCTTGACACAATTAAGTTTCCAAACCCAACTCAGATAATGTTTAAAAATTTGCTCAAAGGAAAATTCAGGATTTCTACTCCCTCAGTCAGTCAGTCATTTTGCTTTGCAGGTTTTGAAGATGAATCAGAAGAAGTCTCCATTAGAGGCAGGGTATTTTAAAGACATTGAATTCCACAGCGGTAATGTATTTTCGATTGTGCCATCTATCGGTCAACAAGCGTACATTGAGGGACATTGGTTGATAATGCAATGTGGGACATGACCGTCAACACATCGAAACATATTGAGCAGCAGATTGCAGTAATACATAAATCTGCGGTAGTGTCAGAAGAAAAAACAATGCCCTTAAAGCAGGACTGCACTACTTGTACCAACATGTACTTACGCCCTGTATACAGCCAACAATGCCTAAACGGTACACGTTAATCCCCCATGGTCCCCTTTTTCTTATGTTACTTGAGAGCTGATTTGATGAGATAACCACCTGCCAGTGACCGTACAGAGAGGTCTAATCCCTCCTGGTCAAACTAATGCAGATAGGCTTTAAACTGCTCCAATTCAAACCAAACAACTTGTTTGTCTTCCTCTAGGTGTGGTCACTGCAAGACGCTAGCCCCGGAGTATGCTGCCGCTGCCCTTGAGATGAAGTCTGCCACTCCACCTGTGTCCCTCGCCAAGGTGGACGCAACAGAGAATAAAGAGCTGGCCTCTCGCTTTGACGTCTCTGGTTACCCTACCTTGAAGATCTTCAGGAAAGGGAAACCTTTTGCCTATGATGGACCAAGAGAAAAGAATGGTAAGTCTTCTGAAATGTTCTGTTTTTGAGGTGTTTCTTCTTCTTCTTCTTTTTCTTCTTCTTTTTCACCTTCTCTCTTTCACCTTCTCTCTTTCCTTCTTCTTTTCTACTTCTTCTTCTCTTTCTCCTTCTCCTCATCCTCCCTCTTCGTGTTCATGATGTTTTGTAGCTAAGGGGCATCATCAGATGCAAATGGAATTCCTTGATGCCTCCTGTGAACCTTGTCAGCACACAATCATTTTGTGGGTGTTTCTTTTATCAAGTTTATCAAGTGGATAATAAACAAAGCTTGTCTTGGAAGTTTTTGTTTGTTTCTTTTTTTTCATTTTCTTGGCCTTGCTAATATCAAGAGTTATAAAAGGTTTTGAATCAATCACAACATTTGCATTGCATATCTCTGTTTCAATCAGGACAGTGGAATGTATTATTTGGCATCACCTGTGCCTGGGAGGGGAAAAGTGAACAGAATCACAGTAACCCTCGGGTCTTCCCTCTTAACTGATTGGGGATGTGCAGGTGGACCACCACCTAGGTTTCCTTCTACTTATATATGAATAGTGCTCCTCTGAATGGAGACTCCATTTAACATCCTATCAGAGGGGACATAGTGCTTTCCACTGTAACCTAGCCTGCTTCTATGAAACAGGGGAGGGGCACATTAACACGCAATGCAGGTTTAATTCATCTGTCTGTGTTGCATTCCAACCAACCATCTTTGGTTTGACAGGCAGACGCTTTACCCACTGAGCCAACTCGCCTTTGCGGCTACAATCTGCAAACAATGTACAGTGTTTGCAAAATGGGTTTCTTATGGACACATCCAATCTTCTCTCTTTCCTAGGTATTGTGCAGTTCATGAAGAAGGAATCTGATCCTAACTGGACACCGCCTCCAGAAGCTGTCCTTACGCTGACCAGTGAAAACTTTGATGACATTGTCAATGAAGCCGACCTCATCCTGGTCGAATTCTATGCACCATGGTAAGTTGCCTTTCCTTACCTTGCACTTGATCTTCCTGCGACGATCGCTCCATGTCAGTTTCCTATGCAGTATACTAACCAAATTCTTAGCTTCAACACTGGACCCAACACTAAATCTATTCTAAAACCCATTTGCAACCCTAATCCTATACCTCAGATGAAATAAAGCACAGAGCGATTGTTGCAGGAGTAAATCTCTGGTCGCCTACATTGACATTTGCTACATACTTTCCCAAATAAGGCGTTATTCGTATAAAGCATTCGACTGCCGTAAAAAGAAAAACACATGAAATTGAAGATGTTCATTCTTGCATTTTGTTCTGATGATTGCGAGATGAAGAAATTCTGTATACTTTCATTTATATGCGTTCTTTGATTTTGTAGTACAGATTAATTTCTTATTACTTATCTCTTGCATTAAGTGCAGTCAATATCTGACTTGCACTCATTAAAGAATAACACGAGCGGATAGCGGCTACTTCAGGCATGAAAAGACCACCTTAAAAATGGTGCATCTGCAAGTGGACCTAATAAATTTTGACGCTGGGATAAGTGCATTTTTCCATCTTGCCGTTTCTCTTTCTCATGATATAGGTGTGGCCACTGCAAGAAAATGGCCCCGGAATTGGAAACGGCTGCTACGGCCCTCAAGAGCAACGACCCGCCCGTCCTCATTGCCAAGGTAGATGCTACTGCTGAAAGTGACCTGGGCACCAGGTACGACGTGAGTGGATATCCTACACTCAAGATCTTCAGGAAGGGCAAAGAATCGGAATACAAAGGACCCAGAGAATCAAGAGGTATATGAAAATTCAAATCTTTTTCATAGGTATTTGCTCTTGCATGTCACAGTTTTTTTACCACCTATCTTATTTTGTAACAGTTGGCTTTAAGTTTGTAACCAAAAGTCTGGTGGTAGTGGTATACAGCAAATTTAAGATTCATTGTGTGTGTCTGTAAACTTGTCAAGACAATCACCAGTGTACACAATATATTAGCATTGCATACTTAATTAAGTACTGTAGTAAACCCTGTCACTTTTCATAACATAGGAATTATGGGCATGTGAAGAAACAAGTTGGTATGACCATATAACTGATATAAGCATTACACGTCGTCTGTTTAGAGCCAGAAATGTGTTAACTCATTACTTAACACCCCCCCCCCCACCCCTTTCGGCTTCAAACAGATCATATTTAACGCCTGCTCAAAGAAACCCTGTCAACTTTTATCGCTAATCAGTTATCATCAAGTACATGAAGAAACAGGTTGTTGATAGTTGCCAACTTCTCGGATTTGCAAGAGCTTCTAGAGAGTTCCTTGCATATCATGATCATAAAGATTAGACAGTCAAACCTGCTTTAGTGATCCCCTGTCTACAAAGACCACATTTATTGTTTCCCTTGAAAATGGTTTCTCATCGAAACATGTACTAAAGGAACCTGTCTACAAAGACCACATTTATTGTTTCCCTTGAAAATGGTTTCTCATCGAAACATGTACTAAAGGAACCTGTCTACAAAGAACTCTTTATGTGTTTCCCTTGGGCAGTCGCTATAGACTGGCTTGACTGTATCAGTATTTCAAGTAGGTAACCCTATCGTTTTTGTCAAGTAACGCCTGGCTGGAATTTTCCTCAGGGAGTGGATATTGTGTACATAGTGTGTGCGGGCAAGTATTGAATCCTATGACTGGGGTAATAATATATCTGTAAAGCGCTCAGAGACATTTGTATTTAACGCTATATAAAAGCGGAATATTATTATTATTTTATTTTTCTTTTGTTATCAGGTATCATTCAGTACATGCAGAAACAAGTTGGTGATAGTTCTCAGCTCCTTGGCTCTACCAAAGCTCTTCGAGAGTTCCTCGCCCACCAGGACGATGTCAGCATCGTAGGCTTCTTCAACAGTAACCAAGATCCTCTGTACACTACATATCTTGATGCAGGTAAGTCTAGTAAAGTATGTGGGGAGGACGTAGGACACATATACTCTAAAGGCATCGTTTAACAATGTTGAATCTGAGATGCACGGCCCTACATGTTATCAGTGTCTGTGATATGGTGCAATATTGAAGCCCTGAAAAAATTGCGCTTCAAAATGATCAAGAAGTGCCTCAAAAAAGAGTGACCGGTTATACCATATTAGTTTTCCCCATTAGACTGGAGTGGTATGAAAATGATTAGGAAAACGCAAAATTTGATTTTGATTTCCAATCATAAATATCTTGATAATCAGACAGAAGATTGGCTTGTAAAAGTCATGGGGTTCCTTGCTAAATCCAGGATTTACCTAATCCCTTTGATAGACCCGTTCGAAGATAGATCTTTTGTTCGCTCGCTTGAAAAGAATTCTTACGCCTGTGTATCACAGCATGTACTGTTGGTGCGTAAGTGAATAATGATTATGTAACTTTCATGAACACATATCAAATATTGATCTTGGTGGGTTTTACAATTTTGTTCAAATGACCTTTATCTGACCATGCACAGATAGTATCTCTAAAGTGGCCTTTTCAAACTGCTAACTTGACTTAATCTCTCACCGTTCTCTCCATCTTAGGCAACGGACTGAGGGATAACTACAGATTTGCTCATGTGTTTGATCAGGATTCCAGAGACAGCTACAAGATCAACGCTCCATCGGTCGTTGTCTTCTTACCGGAGCGATTCAGATCCAAGTATGAACCATGGAGACATGTCTTCACTCAGGTAAGGTTGAAAGAAAGAAGAAACTTATGTTCCCATCTTTATGGATTTACCTTGTTACCAGGGAAAAAATTACTTTAAAAATTTTGGGGGCTTCTTTTCAAGCTTGCTCGCATGAAAATAACACTCTTTAATTTGTTTTGCATTGAACTCTATGCAAAATTTGGGAGCTCTTTGGGGCATTTCAGGGGCTAATTCGCCCCGAGCCCCTGTGAATTTTTTCCCCTGCTTGTTACTAATTTACGCAAAGACTGCATCCTCAAGATGAAAGAAACCAGCAGTTTCTATCTCCAGTAAAGTAGTTTTTAGCTGCTTTTACTGTCAAAAAAATAATATTCAGTGGTTTTGTTCCTTGAAGGAAGGAAATAGCATTCTGCACCTTGTTTCTTCAGCAAAATAGCATTATGATTCAGTACTTTGTATGATCACAACAATGACAGTAGTATCAGCGCTTTTTATTTCACAATATAAGACATATTGCCATTATGCAATCTTTCTAGAAGTTATTATGCTTGATGGATGTACTTGAATTCTGTTTTGATGTTTTGTTACCATTACTTCTTGAATCTATTCGCATGTAACGTCAGCGGACGTGGAGAACCTCATGACAGAATGTAAATTCTTTTAGGTAATCCTCAGGCGTCCACTGGTGGCATTTTCACTGTCTTGTAACTCTTTCATATTATGCTCTGTGTTGTCATTTCTATTTTATTTATACATGTACCTGGAAATTAAGTAAATACAAAATAAATACAAAATTATTATTATTCAGGCCTGATAAAAACCCGATTTAAATCGGTTTCCTGATTTTTTTTGATTTTTCCCGATTTTTTTCCCGATTTTTTTTTTTCCTTCCCGATTTAAAAAAAAAATCCAAAAAAAAAAAATCCATTTTTTTTTTTTTTTTTTTTTACCAATTTTTTTTTTCTTCCCTATTTTATCCTGATTTTTCTGATTTCCCTCTTATTTTCTCTATTCTTCCCTATTTTGCCCTATTTTTTCCCTATTTTTTCCCTATTTTCTTACTTGAAAGGGGGGAATATTGTTAGATGCCATTTTTTTCCCCGCGAATCCTCTTCTTTTTTTTTACTCAAGGGGGGCGTGGTTGAGGGGAAAACAAAAAACCTATTTTTTTTTTAGTGCTCACTATCACCCCTGTTATTACTGTGCAGACTGAAGGTAGTGTCCAGGACCTGGAGAACTTCTACAAGGAGAACGATGTTCCTCTGGTAGGCCAGATGACAAAGGAAAACCGAGAAAGGCGTTACACAGACCGCCCTCAACTGGTGGCTTTCTTCTCAGTGGACTGGAGTTTCGATCACAGAGTTGGTAAGAAGAATGGACAAAGAAAGGCTGCATGATAATACTTGCCTGTCAGTTTTTTAATCATGATCATATCTTAGCTGTTTCAGTTCATGAACTGGGCTTGGATCGTTACGGTCGGATCCATTAGTCTGAACTAATGACTGATTTCTGTATGTGGGACAACGGTACAGATTTTGTATTAACTTTGTACATACCTTATCATTGGCTTGTGCCGATCACAAAGATTGCAAGAATTTCCTTTTGTTTAATTATATTACATGAAATATAATGCACACTTCATTTTCCAAAAAAATATATCTGTGCTCTTCCATTTTAGACAACTTATTCATGGATCCATGATTTTAAAAGTCCATTTTTGTTTTAAAAATGTGCAGTCACGTTTCCAACCGTGATCACAATACAGACTTTTAGATTTGCATGACGAGAACGTGGACTGCGACGTGTGGCATCCTTTTAAGGCAATGTGTCGTCCTTTTAAGGCACTGGCAGTGGCGTCACATTACCTTAAAAGGATGTCACAGGAGCAGTCCATGTTCTCGTCGTGCAAATCTAAAAGTCCCTATTGGCAAAGGTAAACAGGACCTCTTGTGACCGGCAGATCAGAGATGAAACTTTTGCATTATTTCTCTCCCTCTCCCGTTCCTCAGCCACCGAGATCTATCGTCAGAAGATCGTGGAGGTAGCCAAGGACAAGGAATTTGACGAGCTTCACTTCGCCATCGCCGACGAGGAGGAGTTCGCGGCCGAGATGAAACAGCTGGAGCTCGACGACAGCGGCGAAGACATCAACGTTGGAATCTTCACTGCCGATGGACTGAGGTTCAAGCTGGAGCCTGAGGATGACTTTGAATCCGATGTCCTTCGCGAGTTCATCAGAACATGGCAGAATGGTACGTAGGACTGCTTCTCATCCATTTGGAGCCAGAAGGTCGCTAACTCGTACTGTAAGACAGAGTTAACACGCTTCTGCCTCTGAACAGACAGTATGGCAATGAAACATGTTTTAAGAGCCACCTATATAGAAAAACCAACTGTCTTTAGTGACCACATCTTCTGTTCCCTTGAAAAGTGTTTGTCGTTGAAACATGTAAAAAAGGAACCTGTCTATAAAGACCATATAATTTCATATTCAAGTTTCACCATATCTCAAACAAAATCTAGTATATCAATATGTATATGTGCATCCAAACGCATTCAATTGAATTGCAGGTAGATGATATATCTAGCCTTGACACAGTATTTACACTTTGTGGAATGCCTTGTTTGTTTTGCTTACTACTCTGCAATTTTGATTCTCATAGAACCTAACAAAAAGTACCAAATTTGATATGTCTAAATAAGTAGCTAATTTCTATTTTTTTATGAAAATGACTATTTGGTGATAAATTCTGAAAGATGTTATAATCTTTATTTTTGTTACCTCAACTCTAAATTACATTTTATTTTGTTGTTGCCAATTTGTTGCAGGTGATTTAAAGCCAGTGATCAAGTCCCAGCCCATCCCAAAGAAATCCAAAGCAGCTGTCAAGACCATCGTCGGAAAAACATTTGAGAAAATTGTCCTGGATAAGTCCAAGGACGTCCTCATCGAGTTTTATGCACCGTGGTGCGGACATTGTAAAAAGTTAGATCCAGTCTACAAGAAATTAGGCAAGAAATTTGCAAACACCAAGAACCTCGTCATTGCCAAAATGGACGCTACTGCTAACGACGTCTCAAACGGCGCTTACACAACCACAGGATTCCCGACAATCTATTTCTCCAAAGCAGGGGATAAGGACAACCCTATCAAGTTCGAAGGCGGAGAAAGGTCGCTAGAAAAATTGAGTGAATTTATCGAGGAGCATGCAACGGTCGCAGTGTTGCAGGACAGAGACGAGTTATAGTGTGCCTTATGTTTTGTTTTTTAGTTTGTAATATTCATGTCTGAATAAATCTTTTCCGTGGTGATTGACTTTTTCTATCCTTCAACTTGATGAAATCAGTTTTTAGATTATTTATTCTTTTCCAGTGGTTTTTTTGTACAATAATGGGTACTTAATGGAGATATGCATCAGTACAACAATTTTATATGGTCAACAAAAGTTCCCCCAAAGAAATAGTGATAACTTCTCTAGAAGAATTTCCATCTTCATAGTATATCTTATTATATGTGTGTACTACTTTACATTTTCACCTTATATAAGAGTATATCTTTATAATAATAATAATAATTAACCGTTCTTGTATAGCACATAACACATAGTATTAAAACATGTCCCTAAGCGCTCTACAGAAAAACACAACAAAATACAAAGACAAGATGTACTGGGTAACAGACAAAATGGATGAATTCAACGTTAAATAAGTGCGTCTTTAAAGCGATCTTAAACTTAACAATGGAGTCAATATTTTTTAAATGTTCCGGGAGATTGTTCCACTCAAGATTACCATTCAACTTATTTTTGAAGAAAAATAATAACTTCATCTGAAATATTAATAATATCACGTTTATATTCTTCCCATCTATTCATACTCACCGTCAACATAATATGAAATGGTTGGAATGTACATTTTTAGTGTGAAATAACAATTTTCAGGAATACAATAGTACATGTGATAGCAATATTATTTCAGTATGCAACATAGAAATGAGTCACAAGTTCAATTTACGAATTAACCATTAATCCAGAATGCAGCGAAATAATTTCCCTAAGTTTTTAAAACATTCTTGTATTCTTGTAAAGTTTGGAGACATTAAAGGAAATTAATGCCAGTATTAGAAGGAGACTTATTTGTACATGTACGTTGTTACAATATGTAGACTTTTCCCTTTTACTTTCAAGTAGGAATCATGATTATTTTTGAGAAGTTTGAAATGTTACATAATGATTGTCATTGCATTTGATGCATAAGTTGTACAAATTTGGTTAGTAATTGTCAGAATCCACCAAAAAGCTGCATACCATAATAATACCTCCTAACCTGCCCAGATCCTGGCAAGTTAAGTTGAAACGTAAAAAATTAATCCAGAGTTCTGGTTGTTGCCTGAATTATCATGCTGCAGAATCGGGCTAAATTATTTATGACTAGAAATATGTCTGTTTGATCATTTGATGGTTTTAGTGGAACAAGATATAAGAACTGAGCTGATGTGTCGACACATTGAAAATAATCTTGAGTTTTGGTATTTGTTCAAGGCTTTGCAATGATTTTAAGTGGAAAATGTGTGTAAGAGCTGAGCAATACCTAAGCAAAGAACTGGAAGAAACTGATACACAACTGAGGAGTCATGGTCCCATACATTCTTCAGTGTGTCATGCTTTAAGTGAATGATATTTCCAGCAACTTTTCATTCATATTTGTACATTTTTCAGGTCAAATAACCCCAGTCTTCTAGGTAACAATTTACCGGTTCAAGCCATTTATGTCAAAGTGTACTTTTGTTTCAAAAATCAAGATGATGTCAGAAACTCTGTCCCATTCTTGTACAGCTGTTCATGGTATGAATGTGATTTGGAATTGCATATTTTTCTTTTAAAGAACGTCTTGTGCTAAAATAGCACACATTCCAATTTTTTAGTTACATCTCCTGCCAATTGTTTGAATATAACATTGGATGTTATATTAAAAGTATAAATGTGTTTCTTGTAATATTCCTAATTAACACCAACTCTAAATATGTGGTTTCATTTGTACTTGTATAAAGCAATAATTTGCGCAAATGGTGTGCAAAGAAAGGGTAATAAAGTATATTTGATTGGTTGATTGAATAAAGAATTTTTGCCTGTGCTTCTTTTTGTTACAATTACACTAGACAGGTAGCCGTTTCATGAAAGTTGTTTGTACATTTTTCTGCAACATTGAAAATTTCCTATAGAAATGAGAGATGTGTTTCATGACATTTAACAGAATCCTGATTCTTTTTGGATGATTATGTGCAATGTGTCTTAGTGATACCTGAAAGAACTAGAATGGTCATACAGAGCTGCCAACCATTACGTTTTTTCCTCCAAATTACGGTAGTACGTTATTATTTTTTTTTCTTCATAAAACAACTGCCTTAAAATGTTGATTTGATCACAAATTTGATAGAAAACCAAGGTTAAAACATACTTGACGAGAAAAATGTTCTCAAAAAGAATGAAATGCTGATATACCAAAATAACAACAAAAGAATACCTACTTGTAAATAAACTATAGGTCCTAATATGGAAAAAAAAAACAGCATGTGGAATGGACATTTCTACATGGGAAGTGTGTCGTGCGTGGTTGTAAGTTTCGTTTAAATGAATTCCTTTTTTTGGCTTGAAAGTCCTTTTTCCTTTTTTTGATCGCACAAGGTTGGCAGCTCTGGTCGTATCAAATGTTTTTTTTATGAAATAAACGGATAAATGTCATGGAACACATTGCTCAGATCATCCTTTTCAAGATAAACAGTTGGACACAACACAGATAAATTATTGCACACGTCACATAATAATCAATATTTCTTGAAATGCTTTCTTTATTAAATGCTAACCAGTAAAAATATAGTTTACAGTCGTCACCATGTCCTAGCCCCCAAACAAGCAGTAGATTTGTATTAAAGCATGTTAAAATTTTTACTACTAATCCATACATGATGTATTGCTTATCTGGCATTTGTTTACATACAAGATGTCTGCGTATAAAATGGCATAACAATAGCGGCAAATAATGTATAAAATAAATAT
This sequence comes from Strongylocentrotus purpuratus, assembly GCF_000002235.5. NCBI lineage: Eukaryota > Metazoa > Echinodermata > Echinoidea > Camarodonta > Strongylocentrotidae > Strongylocentrotus > Strongylocentrotus purpuratus. The sequence continues at coordinate 10,228,328 of NW_022145604.1, forward strand.
TTTACAATGATAATAATAATAATAGGCATTTCTATAGCGCCATCTATCTAGATAATTCTATTCCGAGGCACATTTATTATTACCCTGGCTTTAGCCTAGCAGCCGTTTATACAGCGCTCCAGCATTTCAAGGAATTAATTCCTGCCAGGTACCCATTTACATCACCTGGGTTGAGTGTGGCAAATGTAGATCAATGTCTTGCCTTGCGATCGACAGTCGACACCTCCGTACAATATACAACATGCTCCGAGCTGGGAAACAGAATCTACTAAAGTATACTTCTTTGATCGTGCATATTCATTACGATTGCATACTATTTCGAAAAATATAATACAGGGAAAAATTTTAGGCTGCAAAAGTAGGGAAAGGTGGTATAATAATGACTAACAGACAAGTTTGGAAAAGTAGCAATATTTATATAATCCATCCGAAGTTCTTTTGTAACAACAATATATTCAGGGATGCCAGTTTTCAAGCAATAGCCTGAATTCAGGCCCTGGCAAGTTATTTTCAGACCATAGTTTAGGCTTTTTTGTGTACAACATAGCTCATTCTAGGTGATTTTCAGGCCCTCTGATCAATTCTAACTGGCATCCCTGTACATTACATTCTAACACTTTGTACAAATACATGTAACTTTATGCATGGAATATTACTTTAAAACACTTCGTACAAATACATCATTTAAACACTTCGTACAAATACATCATTTAAACACTTCGTACAAATACATGTAACTTTATGCATGAAAGACAAAAATTTGTAAAAAAGACAAAACATTGTTGAGACAAGTGAAGACATTAGCCGGTATTCTACTAAATTTACACCAGATGCCAAGTTCAAGCTTGGCCATTTATGTCTTTTTAACAGGAATTTAAATAGACATTACTATTTTCAATTCATTGAAAGTAAAGTTTCTCCTCTGTGAAAGTAAATTAGACCTATCACTACGGGGTTAAAGAAGTACAGTAGTAGAAAACAGACAAATGTGTTTGGAATACAGTTATTTGAAGCAAAAAGATATCTTACATAAATAGATACAAAAATTGTTTATGTGATACTTGCTCTTGCGACAATAATTGCTTGGTGTCAATTCCCTATCCTGACAAAATTCTTAAAGGGCAATCTACCCCTTGTAATAAGTTGATTTGTATGAAAGCTAAAAAATTACAGGAACAGAATGGCAAAAGTTTGAAATCAATCGGGCCAATAATAAGAAAGTAATGAATGTTTGAAATATGAGATCATCAAGCCTATGAAAATCTTAAATTGGTAGTTCGGTCAGTGGATTAATAATTATTGTGACGTAGGACGTGGCTTACTCTCCCTTTTGCCTTGTACAACATATCATCATTTTCTGCTTTCTCGCAAGTTTCTTCTCCCTTATGGCATTCTCAAAATATATTATTGATAGCATGTTATTGTAGGTCCTCTAAAAAGAATGACCCTCCTGATCAATGAACTTTTGAAAACTTAAAATTTTAGTCATTTTATATGTTGGAACGTTGGCACAGAAGGGAAAGTAGTCCGGCACTATGCATCACATTGACATTGAAGTGCCCGTACGTAGGCCCCTATTATAATAGTGATTACAACTTTCACAAATTCATAACTTTCTTATATTTAGTCAGATTTAATTGAAACTTTCATCAGTTTGCTTCTCTGGTTTTTCTGCTTTCTTTTAGAGTAGTTGTCTATTTGGGTTGGATTTCCCTTTAACCTAAGTCTATCCCTAAACCTAACTTAAAACCCAAGTGCAACTGTAACCCTAACCCAATGTCTCTCTATATGCAATTGACGCCCTGAGCACGGAGTAAAAGGTCATCCCCCTCACAAAAAAAGAAAGAAATCAGATCTACCGAAAAAACTGACATGTATGCCTGGATGCTTCTCACAAATCGTGAGTATCAAAGGCATTGTTCGACATGTCCTTCGGGGACCTGGTTCCTCTCTTCACCCGTACCAACTTTTCCCCGTCGTTAGCTCTTGGAGATGGACTTGGAGAGTTCCTTGGTAGGTCGCCCATCGGCGTAACGTCGCGCCTGGCCGGTGATGGTTCTCGCGTATCTTCCTTAGGTTGTATGACAAGAATTGGCGGCCCGCCATCCAGGCTACTTAGCGCTGAAGGCGCTCTTCTCAGTGGTTCCTGCGAAGTTGCGTTCAGGCTAAGGGACGTGTGCATTTGCAAATTGGTGCGGGAAAGAACGGGAGAACCAGACTTGCTTTCGCGGGATGGGTCGGGATCTGCGTTGTGGAGCTGCTGCTTGGGCTCTTTGTAGGGCAGAGTGCTCTCTGTCACACTGCCGCCTTGCAGTTCTTTCCTCAGTGGCGGGTCGTGAAGCCGGACGTAGTTGCGAAGATAAGAACGAACCGCTCCTTCTCCTTGCTACGATTTAAAAACAAAACAAAAAGACATATTATATTTTATGTTGAGAGTATATGAAAAAATGCAAACATCCACACAGATAGGCATTTTATTTGTTTTTAAAGAAGCCCATGCATATTATATACGTTTAAGAAAATTTGGAATGCCTTATACTAGAGGATTATGTTATATTGTAATTCTAAGCAAGAGTATCATCTTCCATTTGTAATTTCATTATAGACCGTGTTTACTATTAAAGTCAACGTATAGCGGCTGACTCGACACAAATTGGACAGCGATCTTATACTATTCAATTAAAAATCTTTTAACCTAATAATACCAAGTAGATATTCACGAAATCGCATTTCTTCTTTGGTTTTAAAATATGACAATCAAGAAGCAACCTATTTTAGAGCTTCTAGAGATCTGAATTACAAATGGTTCCGATCTTTTTCAAATCGAGCATCTTAATATTGAGGGCATACACCTAGCTGAAACAAAATAATTACTTAGTACAGAGTAATTAGGATGAAAAGCAGTAATACCTCAAACAAGAATTTGATGTCGCCCTCTTCAAGTTCGAAGTCAGTTGTATCAACGTAGACTGTATCGATTCCAATCGTTCGGCTGATATCGTCATCCTGCATAAATCAATAATTGATACGAACATTATTAAATCAGTAGCCGTTTTATACAATTGTAGTCTTTATGAAAATTATCTTATCCTAAAAGAAGTAGGTCGGGAGTCTCTTTGTGCAATGCGTCAAAGTTCACTTAGACTGGACTTTTGAGATTTCCCATTTAATGTGTACGAATATCATGCAGGTGTTGCATGGAACACCATTCCATTCGGAATTTCCCGGAGCATGGCCTACAGGAGATCGGAGAGCGTTCGCTTTGGTTCGGAAACGGAAATTTTATTTTGATAAAGTTTGGGTGAATATTTTGGAGTTGATTGAAAAAGGGAAGAGGAAACCCCACTAGTTATGTCAATACGTTGAATTACCACTTTAAGATACGCAACATCAGCAGAAGGAAGAACACCGATACGCAACATCAGACTGACAGCCAACCTTCAATAGATGGATGAATGGATGGATGGATCGCTTCCAAAGAGGATTAGGAATTAATTAAGACGAGGGAATTTTCTCCCTCGAATTCGGAGCTCATCTCTTTTCAGAAACTACTTTACAAGCTGGTCCAGATTCTGTCCGTTTTTTTATATTTTTATATTCTTCAATCATCTTTTTCTCCTCCCTAACACGCACCCCACACAGCGCGGTGTCTCCCTCCGACCAAAATGATGATCACGCGACACCCGAAAAAGCACCCGTCAAGAATAAAAGAAAACGACTGTCTCCGTTTTAGCGTTGATGGCGTTGGCGTGTTATTTTCTTAAAGGGGTATAGCATGGCAAATACTGGTTAACGCTATCTAAGAATTCTTTTGGACAACTGTGCATAAACGAATGGACTTGATTAACGGTCAGCGCGCGCTATCGTTCGCGAAACAGACCGAAGCATAGAGATCTATATGGACCGACGTTCTTCTCACGCTCCGGCTTCGCGTATGTTGCACGCAAATGAACATATCGTATTATACCCGATTGGCCCCGAGTCAGGCCATGGGTAAGATACGTGATGAGTCTCGTCATGCTACACCTTCTTTAACTGATTGCGCGTGCGAAACGAAAATATTCCAGGCAGTGGACTACTTTACAGCTTGACAAACTTACGGTGGTGAAGATTCTTTTGACATTGACGAGCAGGGTGTCAGTGAGAGCACCGAGGAACTGGCTAAACGATTTGATTTCTCTCCTCCCGTATCCCTCGAAATTGGTTTGGATTGCCACGCCCCGTTTCTCGGCGAAAGCTTGTAACTCCTCATATGTTATCTGTTGAGAAAACGAAAAGATTGCACAGTACTGATGAACTAGACCGTAAATCATTAAATATTTTCCTCACTTATCTAAACTGACCTCTAACGCGCTAATCGTCATTTCTGGATATTGTTTCAAATACAGTAATGTAACTGAGAAAAAAAAACGAAGAGGGGAAAGATAAAAACTTTTATACGAACTAAAGCAGCTATTTTCTATGGTAATTACCTTCACTAAAATGGCATGGATGATACAATGAAAAGAATAATATAGGCACTTTACTTGAATGAACAATACATTTTACACTATCATGGTTTTTCAAGCATATCTGGAATATCCTGAATAAAGGAGACCCGGCGAAAGCACCCTTTCCGCTTGAAGACCTAGCTAGCTATTGGAAAAAATATCTACACAACTATTAAAACTTGTTCAGAATTTATACTACAACGGCGGAGGCGAAGCAAAATTCGACCCACCTCATCGTCACCCTCGTGATTCAAGCAGTCGAAAATATCATTGACTTTGTAGTTATCACCGAAAAGAGTTCGACACTGCCCCTCCGTAAAGTAATCCACCTCCTTGTCGAATGCCTGCACGAGTTCTTTCCTCGTGATCGTCCCGCTCTCGTCAACGTCGCTTTCGGCAAGGAGACGAAGAAAGCCCGACAAAGCGGAGGTGATGATGGCGTGCTCGCGCACGGCATGGTCCTTGACTTCTTTGACTGCTTTCCTTTCTCTGTTCGAGAAAAAACAAAACATGAAAAATATTTTTTTTAAAGGGGCATGTTCCCCGTATTCCAGAGGGCGTTCAAAATACGTACGCGCTGGCGGACGGTGCTATAGCTGCCTATTGACACCAACAGAATACGGCTCATACGCAGATGGCATGTTCCGATAACTACACTGGCGGGAACGTGCCCCTTTAAAGAAAAAAAAAGGCGAATCAAAGAACGATATTGAAAGGAACTTGACCACGGAGAAAACGAATGAGAATAGTGGTGTATGATAAAGGGGTGTCTCCGATAACAATTTATGTCAGCAAAATATGACGGCAAAATTAGAATTAGAAAAATGTCAATATTTGGGATACAGCCACCTCATATTGGGCGAAATGGTCTCTTTGTCAGTTTAATGTCTTTATAAGGTAAATACAACGAAATCTCACTATGATAAGGTGTCAAATTTGAATTGCTCCCTCGTAATATTTGGAAATATCTGCAGATCATTCGACTCCCACGAACCATCGATCATTTGTAATTTTGTATGAATCTACCTTTCCTGTTTGTATGAATATATTTCATGTATCCATATACCAAGTATATACAGCAGACTATCCGTCGCTAAATGGACAATAAAGATGAAAATTATCATGCTTATGAACCTTTTTTTCTGCGGATTGACGATACATTTTTGTTAATTCTCCATTATACGTCCTGCACTCATTATTATGGATAATACAACAAATATTCTTACTTGGAAAGTTTCGTGTCAGGTCGAACGACATTATGCACTTTTCGCTTCTGGAGCTTTGATACCATGACGTCTTGTTCATCGCTGCTGTACTAAAATGGACAAATAAACACAAAATTAGAGAAGAAAAAAAATTGCACCTATCCATTGTTATCATATATAAATAACTTGTTATGTTCGTTGGAAAGCGGGGTTTCTAACTCATCAACTTTGTCTGTATGTCCGATCCGGAATATAAAAACTCGAATATTCTACCAGCGTCTTTACGCAAAATAATACATTTTAGTTTGCATATCTATAATGTACCTGTCGGTAAAGAAACAAATACAAACAACATAAGTGCTTCCGATATCTTCAAAGTTTGATTTAATAGTAAAAAAAAACAATATACAGTCAAATCTGTCTATAGCGACCGCCCAAGGGAAGCACAAAAGTGGTCTTTGTAGACAGGTTCCTTTTATTAGTACATGTTTCAATGGAAAACCATTTTCAAGGGAAACAAAAAATGTGGTCTTTACAGGCAGGTGGTCTTTGTAGACAGGTGGTCACTAAAGTAGGTTTGACTGTATCGCATTCATGAATAGGTCAAGCCTACCATTTCATAAACAATTTCATGAGACAAGAATGAGAAGTACGATTTTGTTTAAAATAAAAAGAAACTGGATACGTACGAGGACGAGTCCAATAGTCTTCGGGTTAACGGTTCCAAAGCGTTCCTTTTTGTCCCATAGCTTGCCGATGTCTTCAAGTGGTTGCAACCTTCTCAACATGCTGTCTCCTGGTTTCATAGAAAGCCACCAACCTAGGAATAAGAAATACAATTGTCACACGACTAATGTCGAGTACCAACAGGTAGCACTTTTTTCTCTCTTCGTAGTTAAACACTGCTTAGAGAAAGATTAAAAATAAACGAAATCGTTTAGATTGTGTATGAAATGTTAAACTGCTTTGAAAAAGGTATTAGAAAGTTTTAAGCAAAGATAGCATCGTATTTAAAGATGATTTTTTTTTTGTTGTATTTCTTCTTTTTCAGTGCGTCCCTTTAAGGTACCGGAGGAGGATGCGACGATATTTAACAATATTCCTTTATAGTTTATACGTAAGGGGCATGTTTTAATGATTTACTTCATTAATTCGATCAACGATCTTGTCGGCAAAATCGATGATACATGTGAAACCTTTACCTCCTTTTTGGGCATCTCAATCTGACAATTGTAATTCTATATATTTAAATGTAGAATATTATCTATCAATGATCTTTCAGAAGTTTGTGTTAAAAACTATCAACAGTCTTTCGTGTAAGAAATCCACCGGGCATGGAGACTTTATCTGTGAAACTTGTTAAACCTTTAGTTAAAGTTCCTATTGTTTTGACCAAGCTTGTACGCATCATGAATTTATCAATCAATGACAAAAATTATACCTCTCACTGGAAAATTGCCAGGATTCAACCTATTCCGAAATCAGGAGATAAACAATGTGTGCAAAACTATAGACCGATAGTTATTAGGGACTTTTAGATTTGCGTGGACTGATACGTGTGACGTCCATTCAAGGCAGTGCATTAAAAGGACGTCGATCGTAGCAATCCACGTTGTCGTTGTGCAAATCTGAAAGTCCCTATTCTCTCTGTAATCTCGAAAATCATTGAGAAAGCCGTCACCTCAAACTTTCTCAAATACCTTCTCGAGCCCGAAATAGTGTCTCCAAATCAGGGCTAACCAGTCATGCGAGACAGCACTGCTCTGCATGGTTGATGAAAGGTCTAAGCAGGTAGACAAAGGGAGACTGAATGGCATTGCTTTCATCGATTTACGTCAGGCTTTCGACGCAATCGACCATTAAAGGCCGTCTGTACTAGTTTGACCAGGGGGATTAGGCCACACAGCAAGGTCACTAACAGGTGACTATCTCATCAAATCAGCTCTCAATTAACATAAGAAAAAGAGGATCATGGGGGACCAACAGGCACCGATAAGGCATTGTTTTCTATATAGAGGGAACATGTAGCTACAAGTAGTGCAGTACGTGGGGCTTTAAATCTTACTCGAAAAACTTAAAGTATATGGCTGTTCTCCACTCTGTATAAAATGGTTCGCTTCGTACTTAGGAAATCGCAAACAGTTTGTTTCTATCGGAAATGAAAAATCGCCCATGAATGATATCGATATAGGTGTCCCACAAGGTTTAATCCTTTCGCCGCTCTTGTTCTCATTATTTACCAATGACCTACCGAGTCATGTACCCTTCATAATGTATGCAGACGATACCACAGTCTATAGGTATCTGGTAAAAACAAACGAAGAAGTTGAAACCAACCTAACCCAGGCAATAAACGAAACCTATTTGTGGATAAGAAATAATAGATTGATCTTGAACTTTAATAAAACAAAGGTAATGTTATTAGGATCGAAACCAAAATTAAGCACTATAAAACAACAAGTAGGTCTATCGATTAGTATACAAGGTCGTGCTCTAGAATGCGCAGATGTGTCTAGGTGTCTAGGTGTAATAATTGACAACTGCCTCGATATTAAGAGACATACCGAATATATATCAAATTTGATAAAGAGGAAGTTGGGAATCATCCGTAGAAATAAGCATTTCTTTGATGAGTCGCAACTTACTTAAATTATATTGGGGATGTATTATCCCGCCCATACTCTACTGCTCAAATGTATGGTGTGGCAGATCAGAAGACAACTATGACACCCTAAATAGACTCCACAAAAGGGCAGCTTAAATGGTAACCAACCGTACATGGGAGACGCGTTCTGAAGCAGTCTTCCGTGAATTAAACTGGCCCCAACTAAACCAAATCCTTCTAAGGGCTTCCTGTCTTATGATTTTTATTTGTGTAAATAAATTACCTCCCGCCATCCTGTATGAGAGACTTTTCTTCGTGGACGATGTATCTACAAGGACCACACGTAACTCGGGCAAGTTACCTTTGAGACCACCAAAATGTCGCAGGGATTTTTTCTGTATGTAGGTTCAATCAATTGGAACCAACTACCGCGGATCCAGAGGAGGGGGGGGGGGGGGCGAGCGGGCATTGCCCCCCCCGGGAAAAAAAAGGTTTCAAAAAAAATTGTGACCAGAAATTTACCCTTATTTTGCTCAAGGGGGGGGGGGTGAGCAAAATATCGGCCGGCGCGAATTTTCGGGGGCTAAAAATAAAAATAAAAGTTAGTGCTCACTAGAGGGACCAGGGACTTACCGTCAAAGCAATGCAATGGATAGTTGCAGAGCACGCCCCCATCGACGTAATAGTCCGAACTTCCCCGTGTCTCACTCTTTACAGCACCGAACAAACCTGCAGGAGCATAATCAAATCAATTATAAAATTAACCACATCTACAGAACAAACGATTTCTTTATATCAAAATCAGTTTTTATGAAATAAAAAAGAATGGGGTGAAAATGGATGTCATATATCGCAATATACCCTACTGGCAGTATGGTTCAGATTTCCCCCAAAATTGTTTTCTAGGGTTATGTTTAGATACCAGAAGCGGATTCAGGCAATGTCAACAAATTACACAATTAATTAAGGGACATTCGTTTTAGAAAGGAGTACTAAAGTTATGACAGTTCATTTTCGGGGGGGGGGGTTGCGGCCCCTAAGATGTATTATTTTGTATATGGCATTGCCGTTTTCAATATCTTTCACTAACAATAAAGTATTAAGTCATGAGAATCAATCTATAACATTTTAAAAGGAAAGTTGTCACTTCCTTTAAAAAGCAAGCTAGAACTCACCTGGGATAGCTAGAGACATGCGCACTGCGGTCCGGATCGGCAGGTTGGGTGAAGTCTTCACGTGACAATACTCGGCATCCATGTGATTGAGATTGGTGACCACGATACAAAGCTCCTTGCCCGTTTGGTCGTACAGCTGCTTAAAGGTAATATCGGCATCACCAGTCTTTTCTTCCAGTCTGTCTCCGAACCACTCAAAGAGACGGCGTGCAGGATGCCAACCGAAATGCTTTAGCAGGTTTGGTAGTAGACTACAGGAGGCGCACGTCGCATCTAAAATGGTATTAACAAATTATTTAATCTTCATGTTCCAACTTGATTCAGACCCTCTATAAGAGTCCTAAACTACACCAGGGACTTGTCGCATCGAAAACGGCTACGAAATGGAAAGTTTTAAAAGGGATGTTAGTCTTTGGTGTACAAATCTGCTCAGACCCTCTAGTCATAAACTCTCTAAAAGAGTCCTGGGCACGTCGCATCGAGAACGGTTCAAAAAATGGAAATTTTTCGTCACGTTCTAACTCGGTTCAGACTTACTGAAATTTTCGATTTGACCAAGCCTACCGTAGTTTGCAGGCATAAACCATTGTCGTTTAGCAGGCCTAGCAAACTATTTCTTATGTATGATAATGATATGGGGAGAAGTCGCAGATAAACGAGCCATTGTCACATTGGTCACCATTGCAATGAACATCATCAACATATGACAACAATGTTATGTACGACCAATCGGGACATAAGGTACGACCTTGGGTAAAATAGTACATGGACCAATATGACACAGGACAATAAGACACAGGACAAAATAATGGGGCATACGACTTCTGGAATGTAGTATCAATGGGGTATTGTTTTAGGACCAATAGGATAATGACCCATGAGGCATAAGAAATACTTCTACAAAAAGGCATAAGGCAAATGGGATAATGACCAATGAGGCATATAGGAAATACATTGAATTAAAGGCAAATGGGATATATGACCCATAAGTCTTTATGAAATACATTGACTACAAGGCATAAGGCAAATGGGATATAATTATAACCCATTAGGCATATAGGATAGGAAATGCATTGAATAAAAGGCAAATGGCATATATGACCCATAAGGCATATAGGAAATACATTGACTACAAGGCATAAGGCAAATGGGATATAATTATGACCCATAAGGCATAGGAAATACATTGACAAAAAGGCATAATGCAAATGGGATATATGTCTTTAATCAAAGGTCGTCTACTGAATTGAAGAAGAGCTTATTATGTGATTAGGATAATCAACAGTCTGACATGTCAGCATACAATAAATATTTAGGCATGAAAGTTCATATTAATTCATAGAAAATTGTCGCATGACAGATTTGCTTTTTAGCGTGATACCTCGGTTACACCGTCCTACCATCTCGAATCCGACCGATAACCAACAAAATAAATAAATAGCATGTAATGTCTTCAGGGGCAACCCTTTAAGGCACAAAAAGCTTTGTCTAGCAGTTGATGAGTTCTTTTGTGAGAACTGTTGTTAATTTGTTTGTCTTTTTTTCCCTACAAACTTTCCAAACAGTAAAAATTCGGGAATGTTAAGTGAAAATATTTCCTCCCATATCGTACTAATGTAGGCATAGATTTGGCTCATTGCATTTCATGAGATGTCTAACAGCTTGTTACTCAATGTATAACAATGTCATAAGAAAAAATGTCATAAGAAGGAATGTCAACTCTGTACAACGAAAGAGATAGAATAGGTTCCTTTAGGGATCTTTAAAAATGGAAAGGGAAAGACAAATGTAATATGCATTATCAGAAATAGGAAAGATTGTAAGCTATTAAAGCAAACGAACTAATTAATAGCCAGGAACACGTGAGAGGCTTCCTCTACTGTGATTGGTCCGCGAGAGCTGAAGGGCGAAACTGTTTTTATTGTTTTCGTCACCGGCTTCTCGTGGTCACCAAAGCTTGACATGTTGGTTGGCTTAATGGTCTCTGTGACGGCAAGAGGGCGGGACGTGTTTGGAGACAGGTCTCGTCCCCAGCCAGTCTAGACACCAAGGAGGTCTTCAGTTAATAGAGATAAATGACATCTAGAATTTACAACATATGTACTTGTAAATGTGTTTCTCCTCCCTCCTCCCCTCCTTTTGATACTGAATATGAAATTGGAGAGGATCTGTTTCCTTTAATAGTAAATATCCATGTAATCTTACAATCTTAGCAGGAGGAACGCAAAGTCCTTAAGATAAAGGAAAAGCAAAAGATTAATAATATGTAGTATATCTTTTAGCTCTAATTCTGAAGAGAAGGGAGGAATGGAGAGAAATTATATTCTTATATATTAATTATGGGCATTGTTTTTTTGTTGTTGTTGGTTGTTTGTTTTTAATAAGAAAGAGAAGGGAGAGAGGTTCGGGCCAATGTATTTAGTCTACCTTGAGAAAGAATTGTATCACTATGAACATGACGGACAATGAAAGCGGACAAAATATACAGTTCCTCAGGTAGACAAAAGAACATCCCTTCACTGCTATTATGTAAAAAGGTGAATATGCATGTGACACCAGGCGCGGATCCAGGATTTCTTAGGGGGGGGGGGCCCACTTTTTTTTTTGGTCCGAAAAAAATTCGTAACGATTAGCCAGCCGCTAAATAAGCGGGGGGGGGGGGGGGGGGGGAAGAGGACACTTTTTTTTTTTTGGTCTCGAAATTTGAAAATTTGACATTTTGTTCCGTTGGGGGGGATGGGGGGGGGGGTGAGGTCACCTTTTTTAGGTAAGCCATTGGCATATTTTTTTTTAAATTAAAAATAAATAAATAAATAAAACTCACAGAAAAGGGGGGGGGGTGGGAGGTTGCTCCAAAATACACACATAAAAAACCGAAGGGGGGAGGGTCAACCCCCTAACCCCTTCCCCCCTCCCGTACGTGCCTACTCGTCTGAAAATAGTTTTTCCCCTCCCGCGCGAAGCGCGGAAGCTTTTACGTTTCATTAAATCATTAAAAAAAGAAGACGATTCGTTGTACAGTTTTTTACTCTTAATCCTCGTCTTAATTCATCCCCCTCTCCCGCGCAAAGCCCGGAAGCTTTTACGGTTCATTAAATCATTAGAGTAAGAAGACGATTCGTTGTACCGTTCTCGACTCTTAATCCTCATCTGAATTCAGTTTTCCCCTCCTCCCTCCCGCGCGAAGCGCGGAAGCTTGTACGTTTCATTAAATCATTAGAGAAAGAAGACGATTCGTTGTACCGTTCTCGAAAATAATCCTAGTCTGAATACAGCTTTTACGTTTCATTAAATCATTAGCGAAATAAGACGATTTGTCGTACCGTTCTCGACTCTTAATCCTTGTCTAAATCAATTCCCCCCCCCCCCCTTCCGCGCGAAGCGCGAAAGCTTCGACGATTCATTAAATTATTATAGAAAGAAGACGATTCGTTGTACCATTCCCGAAAATTATCCTCGTCTGAATTAAGTTCCCCCTGCCCTCCCCCGCGCGTAGCGCGGAAGCTTTGACGTTTCATTAATTCATTAGAGAAAGAAGACGATTCGTTGTACCGTTCCTCGACTCTTTATCCTTGTCTGAATTTCAAATATGTTCTTTGTCTATTTCCTTTTCTTCCTACGTCCTCTTCCTTTACACTCCTCTCTTTTTTTGGCCGGCGTTTATTGGGGGACCACCCCACCGCCCCCTGGCTACGCGCCTGCTGTCAGATGAACATTATGTTGATACCTTGTCCGCCCCGCAAGCTCAGGGGTTTAAGGTTTTAATTTACGGTCAGATTAGCATTCAGGGGTCCGCCTTAGCGCCCTAAACGGGGTCCAGGGGGCAGAGCCCCGGAAGTTCAGGAGTTTAGGCATTTAATTACGGTCAGATGAGCATTATTTTGATACCTAATTGTTACAATGGCAGGTCACTAATTGGCTTGGGGTTCAGGGGGCGGAGCCCCGGAATCTCAAGGGTTTTAGGCACTCAATTACGGTCAGATGAGTTTTGAGGGGCCCGCCTAAGGGCTCTTGGTTGGGTCCAGGGGGCAGAGCCCTCAGAAGCTCAGGGGTTTTAGGCGTTTAATTACGGTCAGATGAGCATTTTTGATACCTTATTATTTGTGACACTAGCAGGACACTATTTGGCGTGGGGTCCAGGGGGCAGAGCCCTCAGAAATCAGGGGTTTTAGGCATTAAATGACCGTCATATGAGCATCTAAGGGCCCGCCTTAGGTGGAATCCAGGGGGCAGAGCCCTTAGGATTTTAGGCATTAATTTGAATCATGGTCAGATGAGCATATTTTGACACCCCATTATAATGTGACACTGGCAGTTAACTATTTTTTCTTTCTCGCTCTCTTTCTTTCTATTTCTCTTTAATATACTTTTTCAAAGAAAGTGTGGGGGGAGGGGCTCGAGGATCCCGATCCCCGCCGTTCCGCGGGCCCTGATATGTAGGCATCTCAAGAAGCATTTTCTTGCCTGGCTGTAAATTTAGGAATTTGTCATTTTCCAACAAACGCATGAAGTGAGGAAAATTATCTCATTTCAGCATTATTTGTTAACCACCGTTATGGAATTATAAATAAACCACGTTTGAATACTATTTCTCCAACCCCCCCCCCCCCCCCCCTCCGATCTACACCTTGTTGGCGGGAAAATTGCAACTGATATCCCTTACCTTTCTTCATTCTCTTTTTTTTCCTTTCCCTTTCTCTCCTCTTTCACTTTCCCTTCCCTTCCTTATCTCTCTTTTAGGTTCGCTGGCGGGGGGGGGGGGGGGGAGGGGCACGGTCATTTTGGTCCCCAACCCGCTCCACACATTGTTGTCGGGATTAACCGCAACTGATCTCCGCTTCTTTTCTCCCTTTTTTTTTTTTTCCTCTTTTTGTTCCTTTTAGCTCTCCTCTTTTCCTTTTCCTTCCTTCTCTCTTTTTTTTAGCGGGGACGGGGGGGAGGGGGGGGGGAGGCTAGGGTCTTTTGCCCCCCCTCGATCCACAACTTGTTGGCGGGAAAATTGCAACTGATATCCGCCTTCTTTTCTTTTCTTCTTTCTATTTTGTCCTTCCCTTTATCTCCTCTTTATCTTTTTCTTTCCCTTTCCTTCCTTCTCTTTTATTTTTTTATTGGGGGGGGGGGGGGGGAAGGGGGGAGGCAAGTCCTTCCCCCGATCTCCTTCTTCCCTCTTTTCTTTTCTTCTTCCTCTTCTTTTTTCCCTTTCTCTCCTCTTTCCCTTCTTTTCCTTCTCTCTCTCTCTCTCCTTTTTTTTTTTTTTTTTTTTTTTGCGGGGGGGGGGGGGCAAGGCACGCTCGCCCCCCCCCCCTGGATCCGCGCCTGTGTGACACCTGTTCTACACATTTTTACATAATAGCAGTGAAGGGATGTTCCTTTTCTACCTGAGGAACTGTATATTTTGTCCGCTTTCTTTATCAGTCGTGTTCATAGTGTATGTTGTATAACCTGTCTAGAAAGGCCACCTGTCTACAGTGCCCATTTTCTCTGTTTCCCGGCCCTTTGATGGCCTTAATAGACAGGTTTGACTGTAACCAGTTCGGTCTATTATCTCTGTCGTGTCGGTCTCGTCGATATGACTGTACTCTTCTTCTTCTTCGAAGGAAAGTGCTGCTTCAAGGCCTTGAAGATTGTACACTGTGTGTGCATGTGAGGAGACTATATATGTGAGCCTGCTGGCCAGGATCCTTGTACAGTAAAACCTGTCTATAGCGACCACTCCAGGGAAACACAAAAATTGACCTTTGTAGACAGGTTCCTTTAGTACATGATTCAATGAGAAACCATTTTCAAGTGAAACAACAAATGTGGCCTTTGTAGACAGGTGGTCACTAAAGCAGGTTTGACTGTACATGTAAATACAGGATGCAAGTAAAAACTTACCAAGGAAATAGCCTTCGAGATTCATGCTAAGAAATTCCTTCAGTTCGCAAGAGTTGTAGCCAATCGCCATGAGGGTAGCTGTCATGGCCCCCGCGCTAGCCCCTCCTAGGCGTTTGACATTCCTCCATATGCCGACACGTTCGAGCTCCTATTAAGAATGGAAGAGAGAAACAGATAGGATCGAAACAGAATGAAATAATCAACTCAAGGGGAGTTTAATTACCCTATTGTATATCATGATAGAAATTATGCTCGGATGATGTAATACGTCTTTGTCATGTTTGCTGAATTAGATAGGCGACGCACATTTTTTAAAGGAGCCAATTGCTATCGTGTTAGATGACAGAAGTTCTCGAGATGATTATTGGCGGAGCTTCTGGGAGCACGGGGGCGGGTGCCCTAAATTGAATAGCAAAATAGAAAAGGAGTGAGAAAGAAATGGAGCGAGAGAAAGAGCGTGAAAATAAGATTATAAAACCCTTTTCCCACACTCTCTGTTAACAGTGTGGTCTTGTAAGCTCATATTTCATCCACCTAGTAAGAACGATCACCGCCCCTTCCAGGCTACTAGAGCCCCTTAAATGACTGGAACCATTAACCACCATGCGCTTACGCAGGGGGGGGGGGGTTGGGGTTAACCCCCCCCCCCCCCACCCTTGATTTTTTTTTTCATATGTATGTTTTATTTGGGAAAAAAAAAACCTTTTGATTTTTTTTTAAAAATTAAATTTAAAAAAAATTATGCCAAATTTCGAGACCCCCCCCCCCGCTTATTCAGCGGCTGGCTGAGTCGTTTCAATTTGTTTGGGACTCCAAAAAAAAAAAAAAAAGTTTCCTCTTACCCCCCCCCCCCCCCCCGGCTTATTTAGCGGTTGGCTGAGTCGTTGTGAAAATTTTGGCCCGATCTTAAACCCCCCCCCCCCTTGACAAAATCCGGCGTACGCCACTGTTAACCACTGATGATGTACACGCCAATATTATAGAGAGGAACTTTGGGTGGGGGTGGGGTGGGGGGGGGGGAGTTCAGAGTGCCCGAGAGCATATTTTCCCCAATGAACTGAGAATCTCGAATTGGCAAAAAGCAACCATGATTTATTCTGTGATAAAACAGTCTCGCCTCAGTTTTTACTTCTGTCTTGTGTCAATTATTGTATTATAATCTCCGTCGCAGAAGAGCAGGTAAGTGGGAGAGGCTACTTACTTCTGGATTTTGTGCGTGGAATAATGTAAAAGGTATCAATGATTTCTTATCCGTTTTAAATCGTGCAACAAATGTTTCCACAATGAAAAATTGAAGTAATGGACACTTTGATGAGCATGACATCTCTACAGGCGCGGATCCAGGATTTCTTAGGGGGGGGGGGGGGCCAAATTTGAAATTATGCGAGCCAAATATTGGTACGTAATGGTGACCAGCAGTGACGTAATGCAGGGGGGTGTAGGGAGGGGCGAGTTTCCCCCTCCCTCCTCTGCAAAGCGCGGAAGCTATATATGACGTTTCATTAAAGTATTAGAGAAAGAAGACAATTCGTTGTACCGTTCTCGACTCTTAATCCTTGTCTAAATTCAGCCCCCCCCCCTCCGCGCAGCGCGGAAGCTTTGACGTTTCATTAAACTATTAGTGAAAGAAGACGATTCGTTATAGCGTTCTCGAAAATTATCCTCTTTTGAATGCAATTTTCCCCTCCCGCGCGAAGCGCGGAAACTTTTACGTTTTATTAAATGATTGACGAAAGAAAACGATTCGTTGTACCGTTCTCGACTCTTAATCATTGTCTTAATTCAGCCCCCCTCCCCCTCTCGCGCGAAGCGCGGAAGCTTTCACGTTTCATTAAATCATTGGAGAAAGAAAACGATTCGTTGTATCGTTCTCGACTCTTAATCAGCCCCCCTCCGCGAAGCGCGGAAGCTTTGACGTTTCATTAAATTATTAGAGATAGAAGGCGATTCGTTGTACCGTTCTCTATACTCTTCTATAATTCTTGTCTGAATTTCAAAGATGTTTTTGTCTGCTCCTTTTTCTCCCTACGTCCTCTTCCTTTCCTCTCCTCTCTATTTTTTTCTATCCCCCCCCCCCCCCCTGGCTACGCGCCTGCGGTCAGATAAACAAATTTTGATACCTTGTCCGACCCGGGAAGCTTAGGGGTTTTAGGCATTTGATTACGGTCAGATGAACATATTTTTATACCTTATTTGTGACACTGGCAGGACACTAATTGGCGTGAGGTCCAGCGGGCGAAGCCCCCAGAAAACAGGGGTTTTAAGCATTAAATTTCCGTCAGATTAGCATCCAGGGTAGTCTAGGGCCCTAGGCGGGGTGCAAGGGACGGAACCCCGGAAGCTCAGGGGTTTTTAGGCGTTTAATTTCGGTCAGATGAGCAGCTAGTTAACTATTCTTTCTTTCTTGCTCTCTTTATTTCTATTTCTCTTTACTATACCTTTTCAAAAAAAGTGGAGGGGGGGGGGGGGGCTCGAGGCTTGCGATTCCAGCCGATCCCCGGGCCCTAACTTTTCTCAAGAATCATATTTCTTGCCTGGCTGTAAATTTAGGAATTTGTCATTTTCCAACAAACGCATACAAAAGTATAATTTACTAAAAACTGAGGAAAAATCTCGGAAAGAATTCAGCATTATTTGTATGGAATTAGAAATAAACCACGTTTGAATTTGAATTCCCCCAAGCCCCCCCCCCTCCTATCAGTACGCCAGTGCCCCCTTTTCTTCTTTCTCTTTTTTCTTCTTTCCATTTCTCTCCTCCTTAAGGTTTGCCGAGGGGGGGGGGTGGGGGGGGGGGGGGCAAGGGCCTTTCGGCCCCACCCCGATCCACACGTTGTTGGCGGGATTAACCGGAACTGATCTCCCGTTCTTTTCACCCTTTTCTTCTCTTCTTCCTCTTTTTTGTTCCTTTTTAGCTCTTTCCCTTTTCCTTCTTTCTCTCTTTGTTATAGCGGGGGCGGGGGAGGTAAGGGCCTTTTGCCCCTCCTCGATCCACCGGCGGGAAAATTGCAAATGATATCCCCTTTCTTTTCTTTTCTTCTTCCTCTTTTTCCTTCACTTTATCTCCTCTTACCCTTTCCCTTTCCTTCCTTTTCTCTTATTTTTTGATTGGAGGGGGAGGGGGTGCAACAGCCTGGGAGGCAAGGCCCTTTCGCCCCCCCCCCCCCCAATCTCCTTCTTCACCCGTTTCTTTTCTCCTTCCTCTTCTTTCTTCGGGCGCTACACCTCTTACAAAAACAAAATGCAAAAATATCCAAAAAGAGAGGACTGCAATGGGGAACTTCTATTTAAGCTACGCGACCATTATTCTCTCATTTCCTTTCACATTGTATCTCATAACCATGAGAATTGCCAAGCTATTGTATACGTTATTTCGTTACACGCACACACACGCACACACACACACACACACACACAAGATCATAACATGCACGAGTCTACAAGGTGTGAGAAAACTCTGATTCAGGAAAGAATGCAAGGGTGAAAGTAAAGTGGACACTCTCACATGGCTTCCATGGATGCCGTCTTTGTTTTCTTTTTGCCTTTTTCTTACTCCTTGACCGTTCGCGCATATTTTTTTTTACTAAACTGTTTAGCCATATATAGTACATGTGCAAGCACGTATACCCAGGGAGGGAAGGTAATAGAAAAGGGAAAACAAAAAATACATAAGGAGAGTGCAGAGGATATGGAGAAAGAAAGACAAAGAAATACATAAGGGAAGGGCTTTTAGGCACCAAATTACGCATCTAGGGACCCGCCTTAGGCCCCTTGGTTGAGTCCAGAGGGCAGAACCCCCGAAAGCTCAAGGACTTTAGGCATTTAATTACGGCCAGATGAGCAAACAGGGGCCCGCCTTAGGGCCCTTGGTGGGTTCCAGGGGGTAGAGCCCCCGGGAGCTCATGGAAAAATACTGCCATTTTGGCAATACTTATAAATCAAAGGTATCAAATTAAAAATAACCCATGTTTAAATTGTATTGGGGGGAGGGGTTACTGCCCCCCCCCATCAGTACGCCAGTGAAAGAGGCGGAGGTGACGGAAGGGACTACCCCCATAAAGCTGTATGATAAGTCTTATATGTAAACCCCTCGCAGGTTTTTGAAGATTTGTTGTGTTACAAAATTACATTCTTTAGCAAAACTACAGCATAAAAACAAGCAATATACTTTTTTCACGCTTCACTTTTACTTTGCCGATATCTAGTGTGCAGTCCGAAGGGTTGTAACGATTTACTAGGTAAATTTTAGTAAGTACTGAGCAGGAAGGGACTTCTTAAAAGAGCAAGCTGAATATTCATTTTTGGAACACTGATCTATTTCTATAACTTTTAATCTTGTTAACATACAGAGTAAACTTGACGTACGTGATACCAACAGAATACATATTTTCTACAATATTTACTCGCATATTTTTAGGATATTATGCGAAGGATCGTAGCGACCGAGCGAGAAGATTTTAGCATTTCTATTAGTCTAAACGCTGTAATCTTGGGCCCACCAGAGCCTTAAAGCGTGTTGCAGTCTTTAGTCAGTATTTGCTATACATTTTGTTGGTGTGCACTTTTTCAAATTATCCATGGGGGACGATCCCCCTCAGAAAATGGAGGGAAGACGTGTACCCCGTCCTTCCCCCGGGATCGCCGCCCCTGACTCGCACATTTCGCTTTCAATTGCAGAACGCTCTAGCTGTGTCCAAGAGAATAAATTCTCGGAATGTGGGGTATCTCGCAAAAGACATGGGGAAAAAAATGTGTCGTGTGAAAAGCCAGGGAAGGACACAGACACAAAGGCCCGAATTCACATAGGAGGTTTGTAGACAAACCTATGTTTATGTGCGTCATAATTATATAACGCGTTTCAGACAAAGGTTTGTCTAAACCTTGGTCTGAAACGCATCGAAACGCGTCATATGAAGCACATAAACCTAGATTTGTCGACAAACCTCCTTTGTAAATTCGGGCCAAAACCTCCATGGGTGCGATGTGACCTGTGTGGACGTTGGCTCCACCTATTTTGTGTTTTGCTCAAAAAACTATCCATAAAAAAGGACTATGTATGCCCCTTTTGTGAAGCGACCTATCAATATTAATGTTCACATATCAGTCCCTTTTTGGATTGCCCTCCTCCTGTCCCCCCCCCCCCCCCCCCCAAGAAAAAATATTATCACATTGTTACATGTGTGCACAATAATATTGATGTGTCAACCTTACGAAAGTGTTGTTTTCATAATGATTATTGACCTCCTTTAAATTTATATTTATATGGAAGACTTAAGAAGACAACTGTTTACAGTCCAACTAAGGGTGTAGAGCATGCCGTGTAGACTAAAATGTGCAATGTTGTTCAATTTCTGAATTCTTTGTTTAAAAAACTTGCTTGCTGTCAATAGTGTATACATTTTTTTTATACATTTCAAATGTCTAGTCCGGTTAAAAATAGCACGTAATGATTTCATTATTGACACGTACTTCACATTGATTTATCTTATCGATAAGCGAAACGATTTGCTTTAGTATCATATAACAAATATAACAGTAATGAAAAGTATGGTTTTCCTGAAAATTGCATTATACAATGTATATTCATCGTTATGGAAAATGTTGTATAATAAACAACAATGGGCATATATATTTATATGGAAAGACTTAAGAAGACAACTGTTTACAGTCCAACTAAGGGTGTAGAGCATGCCGTGTAGACTAAAATGTGCAATGTTGTTCAATTTCTGAATTCTTTGTTTAAAAAACTTGCTTGCTGTCAATAGTGTATACATTTTTTATACATTTCAAATGTCTAGTCCGGTTAAAAATAGCGCGTAATGATTTCATTATTTGACACGTACTTCACATTGATTTATCTTATCGATAAGCGAAACGATTTGCTTTAGTATCATATAACAAATATAACATTAATGACAAGTATGGTTTTCCTGAAAATTGCATTATACAATGTATATTCATCGTTATGGAAAATGTTGTATAATAAACAACAATGGGCATTAACATTTTCCAGACCAATGATTTAATTACGTTTAATATTGAAGCTGTTGCCTTTTGTATATACATGAACTTTAAATAATAAGTAGCCTTGAAAGGGTCGCAATAAATCATGTGTGAGTGAGCTTGAAGTTTAATGGTGTAGGTTTGTTTGATACTGTATAGCCTTTACTCTGTTTTTAATGAGATATATCTCCAATCAAATCAAATCAAACTGAGTGGTGTTATCGTACAACTAAACAATATCAATCTTCTGTTCTCCTAAATAAGCCTGGGAAACTTGAAAATTGCATTACAATGTGAATTCATTGTCAGTGAAAATGTAATACAATGCACAACAATGGGCAAATAATTGTTTCCAGACCAATGATTTAAGTAAGAAGAACTTACATTTTATATTGAAACTAATGCCGTTGTATATACATCAGGCGCGGATCCAGGATTTCTTAGGGGGGGGGGCAAAATTTGAAATTATGCGAGCCAAATATTGGTTCGTAATGGTGACCAGCAGTGACGTAATTGGGGGTGGGTGGGTGTAGGGAGGGGCGAGTCCCCCCCCCCCCCTCCTCCGCGAAACGCGGAAGCTTTGACATTTCAATAAATTATTAGAGAAAGAAGACGATTTGTTGTACCGTTCCCAAAAAATAATCCTCGTCTGAATTTAGTTTTCCCCCTCCCGCGCTAAGCGGAAGCTTACGTTTAATTAAATCATTAGAGAAAGAGGATTTGTTGTGTCGTTATCCCCTTTTTTTCTTTTCTTTTCCCTCTTTTTTCCTTCCCTATATCTCCTCTTTTCCTTTTTTCTTTCCCTTTCCTTCCTTCTCTTTTATTTATTGATGGGGGAGGGGCAACAGCTTGGGAGGCAAGTCCTTTTGCCCCCCGATCTACTTCTTCCCTCTTTTCTTTTCTTCTTCCTCTTCTATTTTTTCCTTTCTTTCCTCTTTCCCTTTGTTTATATGTAAACATTTATTATTTTTTGCTAGCAATATTTCATATCTTGTATTTTTTTTTCTTGTTACTACTTTAATGTTTTGATTTAAAAATGTATTCATTGTTATATATTTGTCCTCATTTGCTATGTTATCTTTATGTTTTTGAATGCTTTTAATATTGATGTAAACTTGCATTTTTAGTCTTCGAACTTGTTGACAAGTAATCAATAAAACCTTATTTGAACTTGAACTTGAACCTTCTTTCCTTCTCTCTCTCTCCTTTTTTTTTTTGCGGGGGGGGGGGGGGCGCTTGCCCCCCCCCCCCCCCCCTGGATCCGCGCCTGCATCTCTAAGAGATTCGATCTTCATTTCATTCTCCATTTCCTAATTATTTTTGTTTAAATGTTTTCTGTTCTAGCTTTCTGCTTCTCTCGAGGCATCTAAATCAATGAATACTTGATTACCGTTAATGACATCATCCATGCATGACACGGATTACATTATGTACATCATTCATTGTTAGTTGACACGGAATGCTTTCTTGTATACATCCAATAAAACTCTGGAAGAGGGTGGAATTGGGGCTCTTATCTATAGTCAATGGAAACAATAGCCACTATCGACGTTTCGGCGTGCTCCTCATGGACATCTCAATCGAATAAATCGAGGGATGCGGGGCTTTATCGAGATCAAATCCAAGATGTTTGGATAGTTATATGCCTTATTTGTACTCATACTATGACTAGCGCCCGGAGGCAGCTGACATTTTCCTACATGAGCTCCTAGCTTTTTGCGTTATTAATGCAATTTATCAGTGTCTATTTTAGATAAAGACTTGAACAGTCGAAGGATTATAGCACATGGACACTTTTCGACATTTCGTGCAGTGATTTTGTACTCTCTATTTGATGTGATGAGAGTAATCTGACTTTGCCGTCTTCAGTGATTAAGTGCAGCCATTTTTGTTTACGTGTGGATACATTTTTACGTGTGGAGTACTAGCTCGCCTGACATTGCAGCATATTCACTCAAGCATATATACAATGGAGTGCACAATTGACTGGTTTGCTATGAATAGACCGGTGTCAATGCAGCATGAAACTATCGGTGAGCATTCTATTTGTATGTACACTATGCACTCTGAGAACTGAATATAGTAACTTACCTGTTTGTATTCTACAACTCAACTTATTTTCGGGTGTTTTATCTCCAAAACTTTTTCACCACAAGTACTTATCAGCACGCATCTCGTATTATAGTAACTGCAATTCAACATTTCAACTTGAGCTACTATTATGTGGAGACATACACCCTAACCCAGGCCCTTCTCTATCTACAGCATGCACTAAAGTCATCCGTAAATACCCTCTATCTCAACTATATGCCTTAAGAAACACACCAAAAACAACCCAACTGCTACCTACAGTATGGAATACCATCAAGAGCTTGGGAATCCAACGGAAACCAATTCACCATCGTGGCAAACGAGCTGGACGAAGGAGACTAGAGAGACAGGATTTACTTCTATTTTCTAAGCCTACACACGTACATGTAGCAGACGATGAATCAACACGCTCGATACCAGTTATAATTCAACATAGAAGAAATCGGTTTAATAACAATAAATTACGAACCAATCTTTTAAATCTTTGTCAGATTCCTATAGATAGGTGCGAAAGTCACGGTTTTAATTTACCCAAGATTCTACTTACAAATCCAAGATCGATTAACAATAAATTGGATGAGCTTGAAATTGTTGTGAAAGACAACGGTGTTGATTTAGTAGCGCTGACGGAGACTTGGGAAGTTAAAGACTCACCTTTAGAGTTACTATCCATTGATGGATTCGCCACTTTCTCGAAGCCACGCGAAGGTCGACAAGGAGGTGGAGTAGCTTTACTTGCCAAACATGGACTAGAACCTTATCTTTTAAGTGATATTATTGTGCCAGAGAATATTGAAGCAATATGGGTAATGTTACGACCACCACACTTACCGAGACAATTATCTTGTATCATACTGTGTGTTCTTTATTTTCCGCCGAAAAATCCAAATGGTTCTGATTATGTTGATCATATACTCATGACTGTAGATTCTTTATATGTTAAGCACCCCGATGCAGGGATATCAATTTTAGGTGATTTCAATGATTTTAACTTTCGAGAAATCGTAAGAGATGATAGGTTTAAACAAGTAGTGGATAAACCCACGAGGGATTGTAACATACTTGACAAGATTTACACAAATTTTTCTGAATTTTATACGAATATTTTTACTCTTCCACCAATCGGCAAAAGTGACCACAACTGTATCATTTGGTCTCCTGATAATTTTGTTAAACGAACAACTAAAAAGAAAACCAAGATTGTACGTCCATTGAAAGACAGTGGGATACGCTTGTTTGGTCAGTGGTTAACTGCTCATACATGGGAGGAAGTTTTTCAAAACTCTGATTTAACGTTAATGTGTACCAGGTTAATCGATACTCTTCAAACTCACCTTGATTTATACTTGCCTACATGTGAAATAAAATTATGCAATACTGATAAACCATGGGTAACTCCACATTTAAAATCACTTATCCGTGATAGACAAAACGCTTTTAAGAAAGGAAATAATTATCTTTGGAAACATTTACGCAATAAAGTTGCTGAAGCTATATCTGTTGCTAAAAAGAATTATTACAATTCTCGTATAAAAAGAGAAAAGTTGAATAATCCGTCTGCTTGGTACAAACATATTAAAATACTTACAAATGGTAAATGTGACCCCGTTCCAATTACTATTCCTGGTATTGAATCACAAAAACCTCATTGTTATAAAGAAGCTGCTAACGCAATTAATAATTTGTTTGTGTCTATTGCCTCTGATCTTCCTCCCTTAGATAGGAGGACTTTACCATGTTTTTTACCTTCAAAGTGCAATAGCCCAGAAATCAGTAACTGGGAAGTGTATTGTAAATTACGTAAAATACAATTGCAAAAAGCATCCGTTAGTAATGATATACCGGTACGCATTATACGGGAATTTGCATGTGAATTGAGTGTACCATTTACGAAGATTCTAAACCAATCTTTTAGACAAGGAAAAGTTCCGACCCAATGGAAAACTGCAGAAATATGTCCGATTCCAAAATCTCAACCTCCTCATATTAATAATCTACGCCCAATTGCATTGACTTCATATTTTTCCAAAGTAGCAGAATCCTTTATAGCAAAATGGTTATTAGAAGATATTGATAAACATATTGACACTCACCAATTTGGCAATAGACCTGGCCTGTCTACTACACATTATATTATTGGTCTTTTACATAGTCTATATAAAAATGCAGAAAACAGTAAATCTGTGTCAACTGTTATTTGTACAGATTTTAGTAAAGCTTTTGATCGCATAGATCACAATATTCTTATTAGAAAAATGATTCATATGGATATAAGACCTTGGATAATAGATTGGATTGCCAGTTTTTTAGAATTTCGTAAACAAAATACAAAATATAACGGTGTTTTATCAAATGTTGAATTCAATCATGCAGGTGTTCCCCAAGGTACACGTCTTGGGCCAATTCTCTTTTTAATTATGGTTAACGATTTATGTGAGCAACTTTCTATACCATATTTTAAATATGTCGATGACCTCTCGTTAGTACAATGTCGGAAATCTACAGATGTCTCACAATTACAATCAGTACTTAATTCTGTGCAATCTTGGTCTATTGTGAATAATATGTCACTAAATCCTTTAAAGTGTTTTACCCTCCAAGTTAGTTTCATGAAAAATCCACCAGATCCAGAAATTCTTTTTATTAGCAACACCGAGTTGTGTAATAGGCATAGTGCTAAGATTCTTGGAGTGATCATCCAGTCTGATCTAAAGTGGAATTTGTATATAGATGAGCTAATGAAAAGATGTAATAGAAAAATGTATATGTTGAGGAAACTCAAGAAATTTAATTTACCTTTAAATGATTTAGTATTAATCTACACAGGTTATATACGACCAGTATTAGAATATTGCGCCCCTGTGTTTCATAGTGGTCTTACATCTGAACAGAAAAACAGTCTTGAACGAATACAACGGAGGGTTTGCAAAATTATTTTAGGCTCTAATTTTATGTCATACTCACATGCATGTCAAGTATGCAATTTAAGTACACTTGAGGAAAGAAGACTAGTACTGTGTATAAAATTTGCAAAATCTTTAACAACTCACCCAGCATGCCAGAACTGGCTACCTTCAAAAAAAAAAATTAGAATGTCATTACGTCAGACTCCTACATATCATAATTTCAAATGCAAAACCAATCGCTTCAAAAATAGCCCTTTACCATATTTGATCAATCTGATTAACCATTTTTAAATGCTTTTTTAACTACATGTTAATTTTCAAACACAGTACTAGTCTTCACCTCAGTCGTGTTTAGTCTTAAAATCCAATGTATTCATTTTAAACGAGAGTATAAATCTTTCTTTTGTTATTCTTAACGTGTAATGTTATTTTGAATGTATTTTTAACAATCTTTTTAACGTGTAAATATTTAAAAATGCAACCTGTCACTTTATTATTATGTCAGCATGTAAACATGAATAATCCAGCTTCTGCTGCTTTTCATGTAAAATGACAATTATGATGCATGTATTTTGAAATTACCTAATAAACCATTATTGAATTGAATTGAATTGAACATATTACAGTAAATCGGTGATTGTAATTACCTATTACTTTTACCATTCCATTATCTATTGTGGATATGTTAACTTTGTATATTCTTTCTTGAATATTTTGTATTCACGTAATGAACAAAATAATGGAATGTTTACGTTTTGTAAAATAAATTGTATTGTGTTCTTAAACAAACTGTATTTTGTCAAATGATTTTAAATGCAATTTTTAAGGGTACAATGTAATTTGAAATGATATCGTGATATAGACCATTATCGTAAGGTTATCAAATTTAAGTGTCATGGTTTACATTATTCATTAACATTTTATGAATAATTGTATTTCAATAGTCAGAATGTGAACTACATACATTAGTTGTTGCTAGGCAAGACAAAGATTATGGATTGTACTATCTAAGTACACGTAATGTGTGCAATTCGCATTTTGACTATTGAAATCCACTTATTCTTAGCATGTGATTTAAATAATTTATAACGAGGCACTTAACAAAGAGGTGTACCCCAGTGGCTTAACTTGAGAATACTCCAGGGGCGGTTCCAGGGGAGGAATAGTTTTAAAAATAGATGGTAACTTAAATTTAATCTTTTAACCCTTTTTCTTTCTTTTTTGCTCAAAGAGGGTAGAGGGGTGTTATATAAATATATTCTCCCGAGGGTTTTCTTAGGGTTAGCGGTACAAATTGTTTAAGATATTAAAGTCTTTACATTAAGCATCATTGGTAAATCGTAAGAATGGTTAGGCCAATTCTAGAAATTGTTTCAACTGAAGATCAATAAATGCGGACTTACCCTGATAGCACCCGCGTAGGCCAAACCTTTGTTTCCACCACCTTCAAAGATCACATTCTCAAACGGGTACTGGAAGGCTTCGTGATCAATGAGCTCCACAGAGCTGTTATCCGTGTACCAAGACGCGTCCGATGCCGAAGCGTCCGACCTGAGCGACTTCTTCGACTGCGTCAGCTTGCTCTTGATGTCCAGTGTACTGTCCCGCAATTGTTGCTCGGCTTTCAAGACGGCTAGGACATCCTTGCCGCGATAGAACTGAGGGTCCAGAGTAAGCTTCCGTTTGGGTTTCCGTTTGGAGCTCTTTGGGTCCGTTTTTGACGTTTTCAGAGACGTCTCTCCATGGTGATTCCTCTTGTTGCTGCTGCTGGCGCCATCGGCTCCATCTTCTCCTTCAACTCTCGGCTTCGGAGATGTCTTGGAGCTCTTTGATCCCATGGTTTCGTTTCAACCATACACTTTAAATACAAATAAGTTCGGTATTATGGTACAAATTGTCTGATGACCTTGTCTCACTGATATTCAAGGCAACTTTGCCTTACGCCTTGCTTTGATATTTTCTCTCCTTTTCTTCGTCTTCCTTTTACTTCTACTTCTCCTCCTTCTTCTGCTCCTGCTGCTTCTTCATCTACTTCTCTCTCTTCCTTCCTCTTATTCTTCTTCTCCTCCTTCCTCTTCTCCTTCCCCGTCCTCCTTCTTTTTCTTTCTCTCCTCCTCCTTTTTTTCTCTCCTCCTCCTTATTTGTCTTTCTCTTCGCTTGTAAGACTGGCCGCCTCCTGCTATACTCTCGTACTGTTCCCGTCGAACACTATTTCACCCCCTCGCTGTTAGTGACTGTCACTTTCACTAATAACCTGTGTCCACGGGCATTAACTTCACAATGACATACTACCTGTCTATTGGTCCGGAACTCTGGCGGACATCACCAAGCTAGTACTGGTGATCGCCGCTTCGACGTTACTGAGGAACTTCATGTGGAAGATCTGCCGTGATCTAGATTTTGAAATCCGTCGATATTGTTGACAGTCACCCTGATAATACTTGTAAACCGCGCTCCGAATCACGCTATTCCTGTTGCAAATACAACTCTTGCGAACCACTTTCAAAAATCTTGGGAAGAATTATGGTTCGGACGAAATGGTTGTTTACCATGAATAGCTTCGTATCCACGCAAGTGGCCCGTATTGTGCGATGATGTGATCCGATGAAGAAGGATAATATTGATTGAAAGTACAAATAGCCTATTGGTAAGCTCATGAATATTCATGAGGTTGAATAACCTCTTCTTCTTGTGTCTGCAGACTGCATGCGCCACTGGGTCCATTGTAATATTTAATGGTACGGTGGTAGAATTTTCTTGAAGAAACACAGTATACTGCCATTCCTCTGCCGAGACATAATGTGACCCCCGTCTTTGAAAGACAAAGCTGAGTTCTGTTAATGCGATCGGATTGCATTTTGAAAGAAAGTGTCTTGAAGCAGTCATAATACGTATAAGTGTATGCTGTGGGGTTTTGGAATCATCAAAATGATAAGAAATTGACACAGTCTTGCAAAAAGTAACACAAAGTTTATACAGAAATAGTTATAATAATGGACCATTCAAACATGGCTTACAACTACTAGCTGTTTCTTGTCAGAATATATGGGCATTTGAAAAGCAATCCTTAAAGATAAACTTGAGTTCTGGTAAAAAAAAGAAAATGAATTCTTACAGAATCAAACGAAACTTACACTGAATGTTCAAGATTACAAATAAATGTCATTTGCCAAACAATTTTGGTAGAAAATGTATACTGGCTGAGTAATGAGCATATAAAGATAAGGAAATCGAGGTTAGTAGCCCCGTTATTTTTCTGTGTAGTCCTATATACATCTTTCTGTGTACAGTGCTTGTACTTTACTAAGACTGGGCCAAATTTATCATGATTTTGATGACTCCAGAATCTTGCAGTACACACCAATACTTACATGCTACATGATCAACTTTTTCTGATCCATTCCACACCTTTTCTTTCACAATGCAATCGCATGACCAGAACTTAACTTTATCGTTAACACTTCAGGGATACGTTTCTTCCACACTAAACATAGTTACAAAGAATGAAAAAGTTCGCAAATTATTTTTCACCTTTTCCAGAACTCCAGAACATGTAGGGATATGGAGTTGGGATTTCGAAGAGAAAGTAACTTTGAACTGTTGAGTTCTGGAAAAGATGAAAAATAATTTATCAACCTTCTCATTCTTTGTTTGTCACTGTGGAAGAATATCATAGCAGGAATGTCTCCTGAATGACTTTCTTAAAATATCCGCATAACTATTATTCGAAATCGGGCTGGAAATAGCTGAAAAGTTTATACCGGACATTAATTCTGTGTCGAGTACAATAGGGACTTTTAGATTTGCACAACGACAACGTGGATTGCTACGATCGACGTCCTTTTAATGCACTGCCTTGAATGGACGTCACACGTATCAGTCCACGCAAATCTAAAAGTCCCTAATATCTCTGTGTGGTTCATGTGATTTTCAGCAAGATCGCGTTAATTTCTTGTCATTTTGCGGATTCCAAAACCCCACAGTTTACGTCAATTCTTCTGTCCTACACGTTCGGGCTTTCCTGATTGCTTTCAGACACGTTTGTACTTTCTTCCACTTTTCTTATTGCATGACAAGAACTCAACGTTATCCTTAAGCGAATTAAGTTAAGGTTAGCAATAAGGATTTGGTATAGGGTTTGTTTCAATGTTTGAAGATGGGGATTCGGTTATTTTGACCACAGAGCAAAAATTGGAGGAAAATAAGTCGTAGAACCTACGTAATCAGACATAAGCAACAGTCATTGTGGTAAACGCTACAAAAATGTTTGAAAAGGAATACATATATCCTCCATGTTTTTTCTTCCTCCAAAATAAGGCAATTTCTTTCCGTGTGAGCATATCTGGAGAGGTAAACTGGTCAACCGACCATATTATGGACTCCTCATTCGTCCTCATTAATCAGTTCGAGTTTCATATATAAATATATACATTCATTATAATTCATAGAACCTCATGCACTAATAGAACTATTTCATAGTTTACAGAAATGGATATAAGTAGGCCTAATTTTGTTCTTCTGTCATCTTTTCCTAAATATAAAGGATTATACTTAAATGTATTATTACTATTATTTCGCATAATGTACTCGCAACGCTTTTGCTTTCTGGTATAGATTATTTCGTTATTTCCTATTTCTTGAGTACATAAATTGTGCAAATAAAGTATCTTCCATTAAACATGACCAAATATGGACATTAGATAGATGTGGGTAAAGTGACACCGGAACTCTAACACGAGACCCTTTCACTTTATCTATGCAAGGGCATTAACAGTTTGGGGGAGGGGGCAGGGGCACTATGCGAGGGAGCGGAGAGATATTAAATGTATTTTTTTAATTCTAATTATAGATGTTAAAACTGATATTTAATGCATTGAAGAGTATTTCCGCAAAGTCGGAGGTGGGGAGAAATAATGTCTTAAGAATGTTTTATATGAAGATAAGCGGATACCATAGTGCTACAGGAAAAAAAACATTCCAGCGAAAGAAGGAGGTAACGAAAGATTTTTTTTTAATTTTCGTGGTTTGACTGAGACACAAGTTTACAAAACATCTGAACACTTACACAGCAATAATTTTCTATACAACCCGACAATAGAGGCAGTTTTTTTTTATTTATTTTCAATGTTTCACTGTCCATAAGATGTAGAATTCTCGGTCACACGCAATTTATTTAATGACAATATGCATAAATAAGAAATGATAATCATTAGTACGCTTAATATTATCAATGGGAGGAATTTGGTTACTATAATCCTCTTCTTTCTTCTTCTTCTTCTTCTTCTTCTTCTTCTTTTTCACCTTCTTCTCCTCCTCATTATCGTTATCATCATTATTATTATGAGTATTATTATTATATTAATATTAACGTCACTATAATTATCATTATTATTATAAGTAGCAGTAGTAGTATCAATATTGTTAATATTAAGATCAATATCTCCATCACCATCATTGTCATTATTATTACAGCAAAAGCTAGCTATCTACTACTAATAATAGTACTTCTACTACAATATATTTACAAAGGATATCATAACAATATTATTTTTACATTTATTTGTATACCTGGACATTTAAATGACTATCATAGACGTCTATATTATTTGTGACATAATATACCACAAAAGGAAAATACTGATACTCTCTAAATCCACTCTTTGAGGAGACTTGTTAGGGACCACTTCGTTTGGAGTCGGCTTCACGCTCAGAATGATAAAATCCACTTCCATAATCGACCCCTATTTTGGAGTGGATTTCACTATGATTCGGAGTGGATTTCACTATGATTCGGAGTGAATTTCACTATGATTCGGAGTGAATTTCACTATGATTCGGAGTGGATTTCACTATGATTCGGAGTGGATTTCACTTTGATTCGGAGTGGATTCACGTCCAAATCAAGTGTTCCCTATTATTATGACTCCTAAAATGTACACCTCCATTCCACTGCAAGAAGATAGTAGTCAAACCTGTATATTAAACCCACAAAAAGGAAACACAAGAAGTGGCCACTCTAGACAGGTGGTCTTTCTGGACAGGTTCTTCAACTCGTTTCCTTCTAGACAGAGGCAATATGGGTGAGCACTATAAACAGGTGGCCTTTACGGAGAGTTGGCCAGCAACGCAGGTTGGCTTTGCTACATTAATAGGG
The DNA here is from genome assembly GCF_000002235.5 of Strongylocentrotus purpuratus. Classification (NCBI taxonomy): domain Eukaryota; kingdom Metazoa; phylum Echinodermata; class Echinoidea; order Camarodonta; family Strongylocentrotidae; genus Strongylocentrotus; species Strongylocentrotus purpuratus. Next base: position 10,260,831 of record NW_022145604.1, read on the forward strand.
ACTTTTAGATTTGCATGACGAGAACGTGGACTGCCATTTCACTTTGATTCGGAGTGGATTTAACTATGATTCGGAGTGGATTTCACTATGATTCGGAGTGGATTTCACTATGATTCGGAGTGGATTTCACTTTGATTCGGAGTGGATTCACGTCCAAATCAAGTGTTCCCTATTATTATGACTCCTAAAATGTACACCTCCATTCCACTGCAAGAAGATAGTAGTCAAACCTGTGTATTAAACCCACAAAAAGGAAACACAAGAAGTGGCCACTGTAGACAGGTGGTCTTTCTAGACAGGTTCTTCAACTCGTTTCCTTCTAGACAGAGGCAATATGGGTGAGCACTATAAACAGGTGGTCTTTACGGAGAGTTGGCCAGCAACGCAGGTTGGCTTTGCTACATTAATAGGGACTTTTAGATTTGCATGACGAGAACGTGGACTGCCAAGTGTGCATCTTTTTGAGGCAATATTTGACCTCCTTTTGAGGCAAAGGACTTCACATTGCCTTAAAAGGATGTCACACGTGGTAGTCCAGGTTCTCGTCGTGCAAATCTAAAAGTCCCTGTTTTTGTTTAGCGCTTACATCTGTCAGACTTGATCACCCTGCCGCTCCACAATATTAGTACATAACGGATGTACACGACTCGACTTGAACTCGTTGAACCTGAAATTTGGACTTCGACGTGTCGTTCAAGTCTACGTGAACACCCACCATGTATGCAAGTCGTACAGTTGTGCGACAAGCACAATTACTGTTATGAGGTGAGAGATGATCTTTACAGCTCTGGCGCAAGACGCGTTGATTCAGACCATCTACCTGCGTCAAATTAACAGAAACGTGTGAGATATGCTTGATGGGCAATCCAACCTTTGTAATAAGTCCATTTGTAAATGTAATGCTTCCTGGGAGAAATGTCAATTATTTAAACAATCAATCAGTAGAGCTTAGGTATTGTTTCCAGTTCATCGTGACTGTGCCATGGACCAGTGATGGCCTGGTGGTAGAGTCACTGCCCGGCAAGCAGTGGATGCAGGTTCAAGTCCCGCTGGTTTCAAGGTTTTTTTCTGACTTGTTTTTCAATACAGATCGATCAATTGATCTTATTTACTGGGTGTAAGCCACAAATATGTTTAAATAATTGAAAAATTTGAAATTTCTCCCAGGAAGCATTACATTTATAAAAGTTATTGTCCTATGGCGGACTAAAGAATATTAATGAGTCAGAATGAATCAGGAGAGCTTATATAGGTATTTGTTCCAGTTCATCGTGACTGTGCCATGGACCAGTGATGGCTTGGTGGTGGAGTCGCTGCCCGGCAAGCAGTAGATGCAGGTTCAAGTCCCGCTGGTTCCAAGTTTTTTTCTGACTTGTTTTTCAATACAGATCGATCAATTGATCTTATTTACTGGGTGTAAGCCATAAATATGTTTAAATAAGTCCATTTGTGTGAAAGCAGATCAAATAATGGGAAAATTGTAAAATTTAAAATGAAATTGTACAAAAGTTATGAATGTTTGTATTTTGAGATATCATTAAATCTATGCGAGTCCCAAATTGGCTATTCAGTCAGGGATTCGCACATGTCAACGCTCCCGTGAGTCAGGTCATATTATACTAAAATATCTTTAATTTCTGGTTTTCCTCCCTAGCACCTTCCCCTGGGCACTACCCTATATCTTTGTTAAGCTATTATGTATGGAAATTATGTCTTTATCATTCAATCAATAATGGATATACTGTATCCGATGGAATTTGTTTTGAAAATAAAGAACCCTGCGGAAGGGGAAACAAATTGTTATATGGATTTTTATATATCATTATAGGTACTCTAATAAGAAAAGATCCTCCAGCTCCATATTGATTTGTTTGAATTATTTGATTTATTAATTTATTTTTTCATGTGTTTATTCATTTATTCATTCATTCATTAATCCATTGATTCTTCAATCAATCAATTTATTTATTTATTTATCTATCTACAGTGCGTCCCAAAAAAAACTATACACTTTTGAAATGGCTGCCGAATAAAAAATATAATATTCTTGGCGGGCAAGTTTTATATGTATAGAAAGCTCATAAACTCAACTTTCATATGATACCAAAAAGTCCGAAAATAATTCATGCTTGGGTGAGCACTGCTCACGTTTGTAAAGGGTATGAAAATTAGGTTGCGCAGGAATTAGCCTTCCAATTTGTGAGAGGTAAATCCTTTGGAGCTTCCGGAATTGGGACGCACTGTATTAACATAATTTGTTGGTTGGGGGGGGGGGGGGGGAATGAAATGAGGAAAGGTGAGTTTGAAAAAGAGAGTTAAGACATACATGAACCCAGAGTAATAATATGATCTAATCCAAACCATGGTACAGTTCACAACATACGTGATCTGATGATTTTGTATTGTTGTAATTCATCGTAGTAACAATGAGTTCATTTTCTAAGTAAAAATAAATGAACACGTGAGAATCATATTTCAAATATGAGGGCGTTTAGAGAGCAATCCTGTTCATGTGACATTTCTTTTTTGAGGTGTTCTTTGGAAAGGACGTAGAATGAAGAAAAAGCTCAAAACCAATTGTTTACCTTTACCAGAACTCAGTCTACTCGCATACGCATATAGAAACTTATGTGTATTATGCGCTTTAAACAAATTGTATTATTATTATTATTATACGAGAGAGCGAAACTTACCTGCATGAGTTGAATGACGTTACCATCAGCATCGTAGGCAGTCACAAGATGGTTCAAAATAGAATACACCGGGCACACTCGGATGGTAGGCCCCCTTTTTGCTAAACTGAAACCGGGCGAAGATTCTTGATGAGATTCTTCCCAAAACCACATTTCACCATCGGATGGCGTTTGTGTGTCTTTACTTAAGAACCGGCCAAATATTTGCCTCATCTGTGCCTTCTGCAGATTGGAAAACGGTATTTTGGGAAGAACATTACTTGAAAAGGGGGAATCATAATTAATGGGTTGTAAGCTAAGCAGCTCTTCATGACGTAATATAAGAGGAATAGAGAGAAAGAGAAATTGTTGTATTTAATCTGCCTCCCCCTCCCCATTTAACCTGAGCAGTAGTCATGTAAACTCTGGTCATCTGTGAAGTCAATATCCCAATAATCTTTGCCATAAGTTTGTTCTCCTGCTATTGCAAATCGATGTTGACTAGTGTAATATTGTATAAGCTGGATCAATATCTATTTTATGTTAATATTATGTTGTAAAAATACCAAAAGAATCGTTGCTATGTTACATTTAATTTTGTTTTTAAACTTTATTTAATTCCCTTGTAATTAAAATGATATCTTGGTCATGACCTCTCAGGAAACAATTTTAAAACTGACCGGGATTCCCTGTTTAATTAACAACGAATACATGAATAAATGAACAAATTAATAGATTGATGGATACATAAATACATGGATAAATAAATGAATGAATTAAAAAATGAATAAAAAATAAATAAATAAATAAAACGTTTGATGTAATGAAATAGCCCTCACTCAAATCGTTTGTTGCAAGCTAGACGTCATTTCAATTGCAAAATAAATATTTGTCTTTCTAGAAACGCAAAGTCATTAAAGATTGATAATAACTATGCAATAGAGTTTACAATGAAACACAACATCATCTATCCCATATAAACAATGAGGACAACAACAATAAATACAACAAAAACGACAACAACAAACATGATAACACTTAAATTACTGGAAGAAAATGACAAAACCGTCTTTGATTGCAATATTACCTGCGCTAGTATCGCCTACAAAGCCAACTAATCCGCACGCCAGTCATTCAAATCAATGTTTACCTATTTGACCCGTTATCACTTTAAAACGGTGCGTCTGCTCTAAAGCCACCCTATACTACAGGCAAATCCGCTATAAACGGCCTGTTGAAGGTACTAGCGCAGTCGAAATGACGCAACGTCTATAACGGGCCTTGCGCTAATCACCTGATTCTCTGTAAAGCTCGTCACGATGGGCACTGTGTTGCTGTACGTCATGCTGCGGTTGGCCCTGAGGGTCGCCACAAACTCCTGGGCACTCTCGATCTCGTCGAGCTGAAACTGTTCCAGGGCGACTATCTCTGTACAGGGTTCCTGGCTCTCCGGGCACTTTGGACACTCCGAGCATTCAGGGCACTTCGGGCACCAATGTCGGAAGTTTGGTGGCACGATCTTGGCCCCGAGGGTCGCCTCAATCTCCTGGGATTTCTGGATCTCGTCGAGCTGAAACTGTTCCAGGGCTACTGTCTCTGTATGCCGGGGTACCCGGCTCACCGGGCACTTCGGGCACTTAGAGCATTCAGGGCACCTCGGGCACCAATGTCGGAAGTTTGGTGGCCTGATCTTGAAGGCCGGTACGAGCACGACAATGCACCCGAAGATGATCAGAAGATTTAAAGACCGACCCATGTCTGGTCCGTTCTGCAATTAATCTAGTTTCGAGAATGATTTCGTCTGCACCGAAGGAGGGGGAGGGGGGAGCAAATTTTAAAGATGGCGTTGCTTGTTTATATACCACGCAGCTCGAAATGGCTAGCTAGAAATAACCACGGTTAGATCCTTCACGTTAAGTTTGAACCCTGTAATGGTTACGTCTAGCAGTAGAACGTGTTAATCACACGGTTTGTATTGCGATTGTTGATTCGTCAGCCTTTTCTGATATAATGTTAGGCCTATTGGAAATAGAGGCGTATACTGGTTTGCCTAAACCTGCACTCCATAATAACCCAAATTATGGTATCGTTAAACGGAAATCTAATGCATATGCATTTATGCATCTCTTTCCATGTACCAAAGTTGGAGCAGCCCAGGCGCGCTGGAAGCAGTTTGGGAATGGGGGAGGGGGGTGTCACCTTTCAGGGACAGTGGCGTAATGAGCAAAAACGTTTTGGGGGCTGAGGAAAAAGTCCGGAAGCTCAGGGGTTTTAGGCAATTAATTACGGTGAGATGAGCATCCAGGAGCCAGCCTTACGGCCCTTGGTGAGGTCCAGGGGCGGAGCCCCCGTTACAAAAGCAACAAACGGTAAAATGAGTATAATTTAACCAAAAAATCCCGAAAAATCATGTCATTTCAGCAACATTTTTATATCACTGGTATCGAGTTAGAAATAAACCACGTTTGAGTTTTATTTGGGGGCACCTCCCCCCCCTCCAAGCCTCCCCCTGCAGTATGCCAAGTTCAGGGGCTCTTGTCTTCTCACCCCTATGAATAAAAAAGCACACGCAATATTTCCACGATATGCGCGTATCGCTTTTTATAAAATCCTCCATTGCTAAATCTAGGGGCATACGAAATGTTAAGGAAATCTAATTCCTGTTTACTCTCCTTTTCTTTGAATGGAATATAATTTTTATGTGATTTAATTCAGGTTTTTATTATTTTGTATTCCCTTTTTGGGCGAAACTGTGTTTTTAAACCTTTTCGTTCTTTTTTTTTTTTGGGGGGGGGGCGACTGCCCCTGCCCCCTCTCTTTCGGCGCCTATGAAGCAACGCATATATAAATGCTCAGCAAATATAGACAGTGTTTACTATTGTGTAATAATACGTACTGTGTAGCCTTTAAAGGTGTACGATGGACAAAATGACGTCAATTATTGATCTTTCATCCCCCGATCTAGAGTAGACAAAGGAACATATGTTCATAATAAATAACTGATATCAAAATAGCATACGTACAATTCAGATAGGCCTATGGCTTTGTTTACAGCTGTTGTCCATTATAGGGCGTGTTTAGTTGTTGTTTAAAAATCCTCTTTACTCTGTCTTAATGTTAAAGGTAGAGACCAGTTTTGGAAACGCCCCCCTCTCAAAAAATGAAATGGAAGCTCTCATTACCAATCATGTGAAAGAATATGTTTTGACTTATACTTAATAATACACATTATGCCGGGAAACCGTCTACTAATTGATATATTTGGTAAATTATCATATCGATCCGGCCTGGATAGATATCGCGTAGTCCCATATACTAGTTGTACTAGATGGAGGTTTAGAATTTTTCCCTAGTAACATGCCAAAATTGAACGAGACCTTAAGGGGTTTAGGTGAAGAAAAGATAGTAGAAAGGGAATGTATAGAAATATTAAAAAATATGAAATTAAATAAATCACCAGGAAATGATGGCTTAAGTGTAGAGTTTTATCTTAAATTTTGGCCGGTAATTGGAGATCTAATCCTTGCATCTTTTAATGAAGCCTTTAATCATGGAGAACTATCGGCCTCTCAGAGACAAGCAGTTATCACCTTGATACAAAAAAAAGATAAAGATTCAGACTTTATTAAGAATTACAGACCGATTTCTCTTTTAAATGTGGATTATAAAATTTTAACAAAGATACTTTCAAAGAGATTGCAAGAAATTTTACCTGATATTGTATCTTCTGATCAACTTGGCTATGTTAAGAATAGAAACATTGGAGAAGCCATAAGAATAATAGATGACATGATTTTTCATACTTCTTTTTATAAGGAAAATGCTTTTTTGATGGCCTTAGATTTTGAAAAGGCATTCGACTCTGTTTCTCATTGTTTTCTATACAAAGTCTTAAATTCATTTGGGTTTGGACCATTGTTTTGTAAATGGGTGAATATACTTTATACTAATACTGAAAGTTGTGTTATGAATGGAAACGCATCAACAGGTTATTTTAAAGTTGAAAGAGGAATTAGACAAGGAGACCCATTATCTCCATACCTGTTCATTTTCTGCATTGAAATTTTAGCTCATATGATTAGAAATAATCAATTGGTAAAAGGAATTTGTTTTGGAAATACAGAAATAAAGCAAGTATTATATGCTGATGATATAACACTCTTCATCAAAGATATGAGTTCAGTTAAGGAAATAGAACACGTTTTAGAAGGTTTTTATAAAATATCAGGATTAAAGTTAAACAAGGATAAGACATATATTCTGCCCCTGGGCCCACAGGTGTCTAATAATACATTTCCGTTTGGGAAACTTGTAGATGCTGTTAAAATATTAGGTGTTTATTTTTCAGGTCATGTAGATATCAAGGAAAAAATGAATTATAAGGAAATATTGGGCAAAATTAAAAAACTACTGACGTGGTGGAAACAGCATGACCTAACTTTAATGGGTAAAATTCAATTGATGAAAGTATATGGATACTCTAAATTGACATATGTAACATCACTAATGCCAGTTCCAGAGTGGGTATACAAAGAAATGGAAGTAATATGTTTTGATTTTTTGTGGAGAGGTAAAGATAAAATTAAAAGAAGTACAATGATGTTAGACTATCAGCAGGGTGGGCTCAAAATGATGAATTTTAGGTTGTTTGTAAAAGCACAAAGAATAATGTGGATAAAAAGGCTTGTAACAGGAACTCATGATATCAAATGGAAACAATACTTTAAATATTTAATGAGACCGATAGGAGGTAATTTAATATTTTATTGCAATTATTGGAGAGATACAGTGAAACTTATGTTACCTTCCTTTTATCAGAATCTTCTGAAAGCATGGATAGATATGAAAGAATATGTTAAAACAGAAGAGAGATACAAAGGGAATGAAATATTGTATAATAATAATTTTATTCAACTAGAAGGTCAAACCTTATTTGAGGAAACTTTGTTTTTAAAAAATATATATCGAATTCATCACATTTGTGAAGAAAATGGAGAATTGAAACCTGAAGCTCATTTTATAATGTTAGGTTTGAGCAGAGTGGAAATTGATAAAGTAAAACAAATTTATAACGTAGCCCCTTATGAATGGAAACAGAATGTTCAACCTTTAAGAAAGGCAATTCACACTGGCTTTAGTTTAGAATTTATTTTTTCAAAGAAAGTGTTTACATTTGAAGATTTAACTGCAAAAATGGTATATAAGAGTCAAATTAAAAAGAATGTAGAAACAAACTCGGCAGGCGGCAATTTAATGACACTTTACAATATTCCAAGAAAAGAAGTAGAAAAGATATATGTTCAACCAAGGATGTGTACCTTAAGTAGTAAACTGCGAGAATTTCAGTTCAAATTATTGCATAATATTTTATATACAAATCATCATTTACATAGATTCAGGTTCCATGAAAATGGTTTGTGCTCATTTTGCAAAAATTTTGAAGAAACTTATCAACATGTATTCTTTGAATGTAATACAATAAAGGAAGTCTGGGGGAAATGTGGAGATAGACTTAATTTACCAATTTTGAAGAAATATCCTGGAAAGAAATTCATATAGGAATAGATGACACTACTTTTAAAACAGAGCAATTATTGAACCACATTTTAATTTTGATTAAATATATGATTTTCCACAGTAGAGAGAAGGAAAACCCTCCAAAAGCAAAAGAAATAGAATATAGATTGTTGGAAAATAGAAATGAAGAGAAAAAACTTTCAATGGAAAGAGACACACTTTCAATTCATTTAAGGAAATGGGAAGCTTTGGAAAGTTTAGAATAAATGTTTTCAGTTTTTTTTCTTCTCTCAATATACAACTTCCTGACCCTCCTCTCTTCTCTTCTTTTTTTTTTTTTTTTTGCTCGTAGTGTAGATACCAATCATTATAGCTAACGAGATATAACTAACTCTCTTGGAGAGGAAGGGAAGGGAAAGTATAGTTTAGCACTGCACAGTTAACCCCTGTTATTAATAAAATACTCTGCATAGTACACGATACCAACTGAAGAGGAAAAGAAACAGCGCCATCTAATCATCAGTGATGAACATCTTTAACAAAACAGCACAGCCAGGCAGAAACATTTTTTTTTGATTGGTCAGCCTTAAAACCCAAGAACAACAACAAAAACCGCGATTTTGCCGATCCTTCAAAGAGTGACAAAATCTCATTCCAATTCCGCAATGAAAAAAATATCCTGAAATATTCTTCTATAGCTATAAACAAACCAATGTTTAAAGTCAGTCATCATTATCATCATCATCATCATTATCATTATTATAATTTAAATTGCAGGGGGATTTTGATTAAGCATCAGGTATTCGTAAAAAAGCTTATTAACAAAATTCCAAACTTTAGTTCTTTGAAGAAGAAAATTATTCAATATTATGAAGACGAGATATATATTTATTCTATATTTAGAATGTATAACATTTTTTTTTACTAAATGGCAGTCACTTTAACATTTGTATTATCAACAAGGAGAGAAACGTGAAAGTATTTTGTTTTATTTGAATTAAAGAAAGAATTCATGTCGTAGATTTGTAAAATGTTTTGTTGGACTCAATAAAAATAGCATATGGAGGGCTAAAACGTTTAAATTTTGTATTTATTATTATCAATATTATAATTATTATTATTATTATTATTATTATTACTATTATTATTCATATCATTATCATCACCATCATCATTATCATTATTATCATTATTATTGTTACTACTACTGTTATTATTTGTATTATTATTACTATTATTATTCATATCATTATCATCACCATCATCATTATCATTATTATCATTATTATAATTACTATTGCTGTTATTATTTGTATTATTATTATCATCATCAGTATCATCATCATAGACGTTATCACTTATTTATATCACTAACTCGCTTGATGATTATTATGTCATAACGCAGGTGACAAAAGACGAGTACGAATGCAATTAACGAAGTATTTTTTTCTCTTTTATTATCATAATTATTAGACAATAAACATACATAATATTTCAATTTTCATTCTGCAGGGTCTATGACAGCTACCGTGAAAAGATGACACAAAGGGAGCATTGTCATTTTACAATTTCAAAGCAATATTGTACATGATTAAAGTACTCCCTGATAAGTAAGTTAATGGATTGATATGACTTACATGTGTATTTACAAAAGCCAAACATAAAAATGATATCATGAGGTTCATAGGTTATAAACATGCTCGTGTTATTGTATGATTCTTTATGAAGAACAGGGACAATTCCTATATCCTCGAAAGCGGACTAACTTCAGTCCATGGTTTAATCTACCGATTAAGTATGGAATGCCAAGCGTTAATATGAATATATATTTGAATAATTTGAAATGTCCCTAAATTACCATGATAACATAATGATATCATAATTACATTGTTGTTTATTTATTATGTTATTACATTTTATTTCAACTTAGTGACAGATTGAATTATTCAAAAACATGTTCATATGGACACCATGGACTAAAGTTAGTCCGCTTTCGAGAATATCACCCATATACATCGAGTGACATCTACGGATCTTTTATACAAAAGCAGCAGTGAATCAAACTGAGAAAGGTCAGATGCATTCTTTCCTTTTCTTTTTATTGTTTTGAGTCATATTAAATATATTCAATATATTAATCATGTAGTTAATAATCCTTGGCTCCCTAAAACCTGTTTAACATCGGTATAGATCTGGGGAGTGGTCCAAAAAAACAAAGATCGACTTAAAGTTGGAATTGACTTTGGCAGGCCGTTCATGTCCCTATTTACTCTCACTATGGTATTTAGATAATATCTTTTCTTTTCTTTAATAATGATCTATCATATCAACAACAAAAAGTAAATTCTGTAGATTTGTGACCACGATTTGTACGTCCCTCGAGAGACCGACCAATGCCAGTAAATGGTGAGAGCAAACAGTGGAATGAACGGCGTGTCATAGTTAAGTCCAACTTAAAGTTGATCTTAGTCTTTGTGAAACACTCCCCTGATCTTGCAATGGATACACGCTGTTCAATAATTTTCAAGCCTTTCGTATAATTGTATCTATCTCATGATATGATACAAGGTAACAGAAGGAGATTATACATGTGGCTTATACTTATAGGGAGTTACAAGAATGTTAAGATACTCGATAAATGCAGAAGTTAGAGTGGAAATCCACTCTTTTAGGAGTCTTAGGAGAGTGGAATCAACTCCAAGGTAGTGGTTTCAATCACTCTTTAGAGATATGAATTACCCCCCCCCCCTCCAAAAAAAAAAAATCCCTTTATAGGACTCCTAAAAAATAGCGCTACCACTCCTTTACATGCAGAGATTGAAGGACAATACACATTAACAAAATGGCACTATGACAACATTGCCAATATAATTCGAATGGATGATTTGATATATATACATAGCATTCAGTTTAATAAAAAGTGGCATATTCAAATTCAATAAGTTAATCTAAAAAGTATGTTTCATGTACACAGCATTACGTAGGAAAACACATGAATGCAAGAGTCGGAAATTACGCCCTACGGTTTACGTAAACGTTGAAGTTCGGGCGTATTATACATAAATGTCATACAGATTATATACAAGCTATCTCATAAGTCAAAAACAGATCATGAAACATTTGCTTTCTTTCAGTATCACCAGGGATGTCATCTCCCTGGTATCATCAATTATCTTGCTTTTGCTTTTTCGCATCCATCGTCTCAAAATTCTATTCCAATTATCTCGCCAAAAAATATGTATTACAGTCGCCACCTGGCTGCTATCGTTAATGAGGCCTGAGATAGTTCCAATGCCATTTATGCACAAAGTTTAGCCACCTTAATTGCAATATTGTGTCAGCGAGTTGGCTAAACTCCTTGCACAATTGTCTCTGGGACTGCTCTTTACCCGACGTTTCAAATTTAGACCTATGCCTTTTAAAAATTAGCCTCATACTGGTTTAACATTTGCATCTCATCCGACGCTTGAACATATATATATTTTTTTGTTTCACACTAAACCATGTACCAAATTTACCTGGACACCAATTAATGTTCTTCTTCTTCTTCAGGATAATCTGCCTCCTTCACTGCTGAAGATTCTTGCAGATGTGTAAGTGCATGTGTGTGGAGACATAGGGATGTCCAGGTGTGCAGACGAAAAGTGTATATTTACATAGTGTCAGTAAAAATGTTGCCGGAATTTTTTAAAGTCACTCATTCGTCTTTCAAAACTTTTAAGTTATAACTTTCCCAAAGAAGCCGTTGGTTTCAAAGGCCTATATGATACTATCAAAGTTTTTTATTATTATATCCGTCCTTCACTAACCAATCTGGTATCAATACTCTTGATCTAAATCATTATATAAATGTTATCATGGTTATCATCTAAAGTGTTCCTGAACGTAAAATTTGGAGTGACTTCAAGTTTTTTGTGACATATCACAATAATTTATTAATAATGCTTTTGAGGTATCTTGGTGGCACACGCCCCCTAAAACTGCAGTAACACCGATATCCTGACAAACCGCTAAACCGACTCCATGCAAACCGGCTGATACTCTACAAAATCGTGGCCGTTCGGGCGTATTGTAATCTTTCGTTCGGTGTGTTGTCTGTATTATCGGTGTCCGGTGTCGAAGGTGTTACCTTGGTCACAATCATCGCCAAACCCACCCAACAACCGACTCCAAACCGTTTTTTTTTATAGCCATTTCAGTGGAGGTAACGTATCATCTATCTTTTTTCTTTTTTATTTCTTCTTCTCTTTTTTCTTGTCGATCTGGAGTCGGGCTCGGTGTGACTGGTATATAACGTTGTTTACGCTGGTCTATGACTGATGGCGAATGCTGCTAATCTGCAACCGGGCGCAATTTCAGTTGTATCGTCTTCAACGAGTAATTGGCTCCTTTCCATGCTGTCCATACGACGCCCTCTCGTGACCGTTCCGTGTGGCCGCCCAGGTAGAGACCGTTTGGATTGGTCTCAAGACACTGGTTAAACCACCATCCCCCTTCGCCGGAGACCCTGGCGCAGTGGCTCGTATTGTTCGAGTCATGATCGCGGTCTTTCGTACTAAACTCTTGTCCATCGTGGTAGGACAATGCATCACCTGGACATGAAAAGAAAATAGTAAAACATTAAAGGGACTTGGTAACATTGTTAAGATGAGAGAAAGTGGTGCTAAGGTAATGACTTCAATGCTAGATGTACAATTAAATATAATCTGAAAATATGAGTGAAAACGGACCATTATTTATGATGATACAAACTGGGAAACGCTGATCTGACCGATTCCTTAATTCTCCCAACTACATGTATATTATTACACTTTAATTACATTTTAGGTAAATGATCGTCACAGGGCAATGAATTGGCTTTATATAGCATTCCAGACATTTTGGTGTTGAAGGTTTTTTTTTTATAGGTTTTTGATATGTCTTTTTTTTTCATGGAAAAACGGTTGGGAAAATTCAAAAATGGTTGGGAGAATTTACTGTTAATGATTGTTAGAGGGTGTTGCACAGTGACGCCTTTAAAGAAATCCATAGATATCTTTGTCGTTTGAGGTTGATGCTAGAGGGTGAGTACATTATAAGGAATATAATAAGTAACATTTCATACAACAATTACGCAATTTTTTCATCAACCTTCAACTTTGTTACTGAGTCACTTTAAGGTCGATAAGGAGATGATTGGTATTACAAAATCGAAATATAGGAGGGAATAACGCTTTCTTCCCTCCTTTTTTCCTCCTTTGTCTCCAGGGTGAGGGAAGGTTATTTTAATGAGGCTTTCCAACAGGGTGATGTTTGGAGGGCGTAGTGCATTTCAAAAGACCCGTTGGTAATTAACTAAAGTCCACTTTGGGTGACTAATAATTACATCTGCTATGGGTAAACACCTGATTAGCGAATAAGGCCAAAATCCTCATGAGAACCCACGAATGTGTGTCTTGAAAAATGTATTTGTTTAATGTTAAATCATCTCAACAGCTCCACATTTTCCCCGTTCCCATATTTTCGATAAACTCACCTGCAATTCCATGGTATTCGCCAACGTGTAACCTATAATTCGACGCCGTATCGTCAACCCTAAACCACGTGTACCCAGCATGCACTGCGATGTTGTCGAAGTCGGACATATCGACCCGTAGTTCGTACTCGTCTTGGTAGGTGAGTCGGTGAAGCCGATCGAGACCGAGCCAGAACTCGCCTTGGGGCGAGCCGAAGCCCCGTCGATAGCTGGCCCAGCCGCGTCGGAACTGTTCGGAGCCATTTGAACGGCGCTGAAAGACCTGCGAATAAATGAAGGAGGAATGTCACGATTGGTTGATTGGTTCACTGAATGTCCACTCAAAATATTATGTTTTGTCATGACATACCCTGATAGCAGAGACTGGTAAATATCACGTCTAATTTACGTCTTGTACTACGTCTTTAAGACGACATAACACGACGTCAAAAAGACGTAAACTTTCACCCGCGTACGTCGTCATGAGGACGTCATATTTTGACGTGATTTTTACGTCTTATTAGTGAAAGAAAGACGCCTTTAAGACGTCAACTTGTACCATAGGAAGACGTCGTGTGGACGTCATATTTACGTCTTTTAGTCAAAGAAAGACGTCTTTAAGACGTCAACTTGTACCATAGAAATACGTCGTATGGACGTCATATTTACGTCTTTTAGTCAAAGAAAGACGTCTTTAAGACGTCACCTTGTACTACAGGAAGACATCATATAGACGTCATATTTTGTCGTGATTTTAACGTCTTATTAGTCAAAGAAAGACATCTTTAAGACTTCAACTTGTACCATAGGAAGAAGTCGTATGGACGTCATGTTTTCTTTTTAGGTCTTATTGGTCCAAGAAAGACGTCTTTAAGACGTCAATTTTTACCCAAGAAAGACGTCCTACAGATAGGTGGATGTAGGGGCACAAGAATCCCGTGCACCTTATGGAACCCAGAAACTAAACAGAAGAAAAACATGCCACCCTCCCCCGATATTGTAATAGTGTGCCGTTCATTTTAATTTGACCAAACTGGTAGGCTATCGTAATTTTCTTTTTTGCTTTACTTGCTTGTCAAATAGTGTCAAGAAATTGTGCTCCTTTTAAATAATAAAGGACTTTTTATGTGAATATGCACACACGAAATATGTTATAAGTGCGTTTATCATCGTTTCCATTATTATGCATGTGTCCACCTGGGATCTTATTTGTAAGTTACTAAATAAATTAACGTAGGCTAGGCATGTCCGAGTAGGCACACGACGTAACGTGTGATTCAGTGTTTGAATTACATTATTCTGAATAGCCCCATCTACCGTTCAAAATTCTCAAGGTAGTCAACGTGACAGATAAGCTGCTGCCTAGTGAAGATTTCTTTGTCATAATGTTGGAGGGCGACATAATTATATCAAAAAATCTTCTTTTTGTTGTTTTTTCATCTCCCTGGAGATCTCTGGGTTTTTTTCTTCAGCTGTAAGAATTTCATTACTCTCGTGTGTTATAACACTGAAAACATAATTAAAAGAAATGCATTATTAATACGATTCTCCTGAAAGACAGCCGTGAAAAAGGTAAGTATTTCATTCAGAACATATGTGATGATAACAGCACAAATATGTAACCATGATAATCAAAGAATGTAGAGCTAATTTGTTATATTTGAGAACCGTTAGTAGGCCTACTTTGATAATTTGTATTAATTGACCTTGGGTATCCTAAC
This sequence comes from Strongylocentrotus purpuratus, assembly GCF_000002235.5. NCBI lineage: Eukaryota > Metazoa > Echinodermata > Echinoidea > Camarodonta > Strongylocentrotidae > Strongylocentrotus > Strongylocentrotus purpuratus. The sequence goes on from NW_022145604.1 coordinate 10,276,235, forward strand.
AATGATCTATTTTGCAAATATAGTGTATTCATTCATTAACAAATATATAAACTCAAATAAAATGAAACTGTATATGTAATGAAAGGAAATGAAACGAAACGAAACGAAACGGAAGGAGAGAAAAGGGACGGAAGGGGAAGGAAACGAAACGAAACGAAGGGAAAGGAAAAGAAATGAAAGGAAAGGAAAGGGAAAGAAAAAGAGAGGAAAGCAAAGGAGAGGAAAGGAAAGGAAATGAAAGGAAAGGCAGGGTAAGGAAAAGGAAGGAAATGAAAGCAATAAAAAGATCCTCTTTCGAATTATTAGTATATTCACGCACTCACCGTCCAACCACCGCCATCAGTCTCCATATCACAGTAGACTTGGAAAGGCCAGCCGTTATGATCAGGTTGAATCGTGTACGTTCCACTCGACGTCGAGCCTCTCTGTTGTACGTCTTTACAGTCTCTCGGCAAAACGCCTGGGCAGGAGACCAAACAAAAAAAACGGAAGGAAATATGAAAATGAATTTTCATAAAATACAGACATTTTTTTATGAACACATTCGGCATTCTTTATTTATTTATTCGAGAAGCTTATAGCATGGCAGTAATATGGGAACAAAGAGAATTGGCCGAGGGGGATAACAAGTTTGAAGCATAATATTCACGCTGGAGTCAGAGGCTTCAAACGGGCCCATTTTATAGAGGGGGCTCCCTCCCCATAACATCAGTGCGAGAGAAGAGGACATTACAGTCATAAAAGCCTAGGCGAAAATGGTTGCTATGTGGGGTCATCCTCGCACAAACATGCACCTCGCATCTGGACACATCCATATTTCATCCATTCTACCTCAACGCACTGCCTATTATTATAGTGACTGGAACCTTCACCAACAGGAATGACATATTTCGGTAGTTCATAGAGTTGATCTTTTTAACAAAGATAAAAGCACGTGCCAAAGATCAAAGCGAGGTGGTTTTTATTATCATCTCATCGGATGGTTTTGATTTATGAGAGCACGCTCCAGACATTGGGTTGGTGTTTATGAATAAGAACTGAGGAATGTCACCCTGCACATTCAAGCCAACATGATACAGAAAATCTGGATATCGTAGCAATGTTCTCTTGTTCGATTTTTTACAAACCAAAATGTATGTCACCGTTGCCAGAAATTATTTGGAGATGTAGACGAGTGGTTTGAACACTCGACTGGAGATGCATAGGCCATGGGTTCGATACCCGGCGTGGCACTTGCGTCCTTTAAGAGATACATTAATCTACATTGCTTCTCTGATGGTAAAATGGGTACCGAGTGAAATGCGAGATTCATAGTGGATAGTCATCACTGTACGCGCCTCTGAAAAGGCGCCTGGCCGGAATGCTCTACAAAGAATATGCCGCCGACACCTCTCCTCAATCACTCTGCCTTCCAACGTTTCTGGTCAAATAAAACTTCACGGTGACTTCTTATGTATTGCACATATTAATTATTGACTACAGATAAAGTGGTTCTGATCAAGTGTTATTAAAATGTGACACAAACTGAAGGAATTGGAGAAGGTCGATTGTGGTTGTGTAATACATAACAAACGGATGTATACTTGAAGGTTTTGGCATGATGAAAATGAAATTGAATTGACTCAATTTGACAATATTACATGCATGTGACACAGAAATAGGTATTATGGGAGTACACAAACATGTGACATGAAAATTCGATCCAAAAGTTATCACCTCTTTCTAGTCATCACGGTGATATATGTATGATAAGTATGAGGGTATTGCAGAGTTGTCCATTTCAGGGGACATTGCTACTATGAATAAAGACTGAGAAAGCTCTCAAAATTATTATTCTTTATTACCAGAAGTCAACTATCCCTTTAAACATTGGTTTAAGTGTCACTTTATTTCATGCATTCATCGTTTTCAATGTTTGTCATATAAATTATGTCGCCCTCCCATTTCGTGACATATAATCGTACACACACGTACACAGACTCATTAAATGAGTTGCCAATTTGCGTGTTGTGCCATATCACTAATCCGTTGTGTCATTTCATTGTCTAGCCAGAAATCTGTGACCTTGAACTCCTACTCATAGTGCATTTCCATTCATACCAGACGTCTAAACACATTCAACAACATGTTCGCAATGATAATAAAGTTAAAGGGAAATCCCACCTTTAATTATCGAAAACTACTCCAAAAGAAAGAAAAACATTCAAAAAAAGTGTACCGGTGAAAGTTTGAATGAAAACGGACAAAAATGAGAAAGATATGAATTTATTAAAGTTGCAATCACTTTGGGTATGGGCTCTTCAAATTGGATGAATCGGTAAAGGGGGTATTTCACTGAGCGGCGAATGCTCGTGAAAGAAGCGAATTTGGGGTTTTTGCCAGGGTTCAAAAAAGGTTGCAAGAGGTTTGTAAAAGGTTGCAAGAAAGTTTGCAAACAGTTTTTCTTGTCGCTCTTTTGCGAAATTTTTCCGCAAACAGTTGCAAGCGTTAGCAAAACAGTCGTAAGCCTTTTGTCGCTGAAGTTCTTTTTGATTCGCCAATGCTAGCGATCGACCCATTGCGTACCAGGAGTTAGCAAAAGGTCCCAAACATTCACAAATAGTGGCGAAGAACTGGCAAATAGTTGCTTATCTTTGCATAACCTGTCGCTAACATTTGCTTACATTCGCTAATAGTCGCCAACTGCCTTTCACAAGCATTCGCTCAAAGGTTGCTAATTGTCGCTGAACATTGCTAAAAGTCGCTAAATGTCGCAGAGGCGAACCCTGATTTTCGCCAACATTTGTCAGAAAAGTTGGAGAATCCAAAATCGCAACATTCGTAAGCATTCGATGCTCAGTGAGACAATTTTCCCATTTGTTCAACAACAAAAATGATTACTATGTGAAGGCGCTTGGGAGACAACAGAAATTAGTGATATTTTGGTATATGACAAACGGGAGAGTTTAGAGTCCGTCACTACGTCTCAATCCACTGAAAAATTTGCTATTTGAGAGTCACAAAGCTGTAGACATATTTCAAATATTCATAACTTTCTTTTATTATTGGCCCGATTTATTTCTACCTTTAATTTTTGGATTGTCCTGTAATGTAACCGTACACTTACAAGCTAAACAATAAAAAACTTCGTTTGTTTATGTTTTACTACGGGTTTCTTTGCTGTATGTTTGTTTGCTTGTTTATTTGCTTGTTTGTTTTGTTTGTTTGTTTCTTTGTTTAATAGCTTTCTATTTTATTTTATTTATTTTTATTTATTTATTTACTTTTTTTTGGGGGGGGGGGGCACGATGGTGTAAAGGATAGTAATTCCGTACATTTATTTTTTACACCAGTTGGTTCATCAATCAGTATCCCTCTAATTACCATCACGGACTATTTTCCCCGAGAAACTACCCACTGGGACAAGAAGCCCTAGATAGGTACACGTTAGGACAAAGTCCGGACAAATACACCCAGAAAACTTCCCGGACACCAACCATCTGAATAAATATATGTCCTATGGGAACTCAGTGTTATAGTGCTCTGGTTCCTAATGTTATGAACCAGAACATTGTAACACTGAGTTCCCCTTAGGACATATATTTATTCAGATGGTCATATCTCAGTAAATACTTAATAAATTCAGTTAGTTTTCGACATTCGGACATTATTTTTGATGCTCTTTCGGAAGATGACGAAGAAAAAAAAAGAGTCTAAAAATAGATTTTTGATGACGTCAGAGGGGTTATTGGGTCGATTGTTCTATGTAGGGAGTAGGTGTCTAGGTGAGAGTTGTCCTGGTGGTTAGTTGTCCGTTTTAACTTGTCCGAGGTGGTAGTCTAGGGGGGGGGGGGAATCATCCGGATACGACATGCAATGACTTTCGTCAAATCATAAAACATTATTTTGATGCTCCAATGAGAATTGTTCATCATTAAGTGCCAAACTAATAATAAATATGTTCCTAAACGCAGGACTTCATGATACATCTTCGTAAAGATATCGTTATGACAGCTTAATCATAGCTAGACATCGTCCTGGGGCTAGAGTTGTCCGAAACATCTTGACCGAAGTGGTAGACTGGTGGGTAGTAATCCAGATACTTATATTATTTTTTAATGTGCGTAGTCCCATAGAAATGAAACATTACACGGATTGCTAATTAACCTCGAATCTTCGAAAAACAAAACTCCGGTAATTAAACTTCCGACATAACGAGCAATGAAATAACAAACCGTTGTTATTCCTTTCACCCGTTTTTCTCATAAATGCTATAATCATGAATTCCCTTTAAAAAGCACGCAAACAAGGAACATTACAATTACATGTATGTTGTAATATCAAAAGAGGTCACGTGACATATTATGATTTATTGGTGCTGACGCCCGAGCACTGACACGCCGTGTTGAGGTCAAAGGTTATCATCATTCGGCATATTTTCGGGGCGGGAGCCACGCGTAAAGTCAGGGACGGCACCCCCGGGGTTACCATATACTTGATCATCGGTAAGACAGTAGCTATGTTCACGCGAGAGTAGTAGCGTTAAGATTCAAGTTGGCAAAACGTCGAAGTTTTAAATAATAGTGATGATGATGATGATAATAATGAAAATTAATGCGCCAAGTCTGTCAAAAGTGACACTCCCGGCGCAATTTAACGATTACTAACTATCAACGACGGTGGTTTACACGGGACCGAAACGACAATGTTTGAAGTTTTAATCTACAAGCCTCACGGGCAGGCGAGCAGTCGTAGTAACAACAGGCTGAAATTAATTGCGTCCGCACGGCACAAAAAACTTCCGAGTGGACGCCCCCTGGCCTCCTTCAGCTCGGAGTTATCGTGACAAGAGCGCTCGTGCTTAAAGACTTAGAACAATACTTCAAGTTTGCTAACCACATTAAGTGCGTCCGGATGGTTCGCAACTTAAAGATAACCTTGAAGCTTAAAACCACAACATAGACTTTAAAGTTCACTAACTCTCGTGTGAACCGAACTTGTGAAAGTTATAAAATGACATCTGATGATAATTGGAACATATTTGGGAGTTGATAGTACGTGACCTGAATATTTAACGAAACCGATATAGGAATCTTGTCCGTATTCTTTAAAGTAGCTGTGCGAAGATTTTTAAAAAACTAACTTTATTTTCATTATTGCAAAGGTGAACCTTTATTAGACAATATTGGTTATACGATAAATACTCCGTAGTAATTAGTCTGTTGATACTATGTTTCCATGGGCAGTTAAAAGGGGGTTTCTCACTGAGCTGCGAATGCTTTAACACGAACGTTGCAAATTTGGATTCGCCAACTCTTCTGACGAATTTTAGCGAAAATCAGGGTGTTTAGCGACAATTAGCAACATTTGAGCGAATGTTTGGGAAAGTGTTTGCGAAATGCAGTTGGCGACTATTAGCGACTGGAAGCAAATGTTAGATACTTTCTGCGAATATCATCAACTATTTGCCAATCCTTTGCCTCTATTTGTAATTTTGTATATGTTTGGGATCTTTTGCTAACTCCTGGTACTCAATGGGTCGATTTTATATAGGAACCATATGGTAAGGCTTAAGACAGTTTTGCAAACGCTTGCAACTGTTTGCGGAAAAAAACAAATTCGCAAAGGAATATTGAACATGTTTACAATTTCTTTGCGACAAGAAAAACTGTTTCTTGCAACCCTTTACGAAACTTTTGCAACCTTTTATGAACCCTGGCGAAACCCAATTTCGCTACGCGTGCAAGCATTCGCCGCTCAGTGAAGTTTCAAGATCAATTTCGTACAAATTTGTAAGACTCACCTAGCTATGTAATCATTCATTAATGTACGATACACAAATGAAAGTATTTTTTTTTGTATCAAGAGGGCAAACGAACGAAGCGCCTCCATCATTATGGCAGTGAATATTCAAAGTAGGACTTCTCCATGCATACTTTTGGATAAAAACATGAGTTTTTTAACCTTTGATATGTCCCATGTGTCAATCATCACGACTTCTGGTTTACCACGAGTGTGGATCGGCACAAACAACATGAGACTGTTAACAATATTATGAACTTACTGAATTGTTAATTCTCCATTAAGTTTCCCATTTCTGTCTCAGTAAATTGAATCACAACAATGTGTTCAAAGATATTATGTAAAGAATCTCAATATGCGAGGAAAGAATTAGCTGTGTCACAGAAATAATTAATGTACAGTGTATAGCACATGAAGGGGTAATCATATACATCTGTAAAGCGCTTAGAGACATCATCGATGTATTGATAAAAGAGGAATTATTATTATTATATGCATATCTAAATCAGAATACATATATCTAGGAATATGGAGGCGTCTCCTATGGCAATTTCAAGCATCATCTCATTCATCGCCAAATATTCCAATGTACAATCCTTTTCTTCCTTAAAGGTAATACAAAGTTTTGGTATGGGGTCATGAATTTTGTTCAAATGAACATATTGGAAGCATATGTGATCCTACAATATTCAGTGATCGTCGTCGCGGTTGAACTCGAGTCTATAGAGATGAAACTATAAATAACTAACTATTTATGTTGTATATAGCTCCCTCTCAAGTTCAAAATATTAATTTGACTATAAAACAATGTTTCTTGACTATAATCGACCAATTGGCTATTCCCGTTTGGAAATTATATATCACAACTACATATTCTGAGATTTTCAAGGTCGCATCCACTACTGTATGGCTGTAGGCACTATTTAAAATTTATCAAAATTTACCGAGAGCAACGGTAAATTTTGATATTCTTATAATACTTATAATACATTCACATGGGTATCCAAATATATCAAACTTGTAAAGAATCACTCTCCAGCCAATTTTCAAATTTTTCAAAATCTTTGTATTACCTTTAAAATATGTGTTTGCAGGAATTAACTTTCCACTTAATATTTACACTTCAAGTACAAGGTTGAGTTCTGGGAAGAGGTGAAAAATAATTTGTGAGCATTACTCATTCTTATTATGCAAGTATGGAAGAACATCAGTTAAGACATGTTCCCTGAAAAGCATGGCTCTTCAAATGCCTTCATATTCTAAATATGCATGTAACATCGTAAAAATCGGGGGGGGGGCGGCTTTTTACGCCACGTGTTCGTGTAGTCCCATATACATCTTTCTGTGCAAGTGTTTGTAACTTTACCAAGACTTGGCCACATTTCTTATCATTTTGATGATTCCAGAACCTTGCAATACACACAAATTCTTATATGCTAGATGATCAACCTTTTCTGGTCGGTTCCACACCGTTTCTTTCACAATGCAATCGCATGACCAGAAGTCAACTTCATCTTTAACAACTAAAGTATTCATACCCTTATCATGTTTTTTAACTGTTGAAGAATGTGAAATATTGATTTGTCCCCATTGATGCTTCTTGAGAGAGACTGTGAGGTATTAAAGCTTACATCTAAAATAATTCAACAAAGGCCCTATATTAACCAGTCCACCTTTCATTCTTGAGTAACAAAAAACACACACAAAACATCAAACTTACAAGGGGTATGAGTAATTCAGTTATCAACTGTACATGCAGCTGGGTGAGTGCAGTTACATCACATGGCTACATATTATGACTATACTGAAAAATGTATCACGTCGATACGTATTTGCCGAATACTAACTAGTCTTGTTACGTAAACGTGAACTTGAACTGGTCGCTTTTCATTATGAATTATATTTGGGTTGTTTCGGTGAGGAATGTATATCGTGCTAAGTCGAAGGTCACGTCAAAGTCGCTGCAGAAAGATTACAGGTGACCCGAGATGACCCCTAGCACAAGTTGTCATAACATCTAGCGACCCGTACGGAGAAAAGACCCCGAGGAGACGTGTCAGGTAGAGCCTAAAAATGACATTTTTGAGGACTTTCTTCATGTTGGAATGAGAGGGTAGAAGACATGGAAATAATAGAAGACTGAACGATCTATATAAGAATAAGCAGTGGGTCTACATGCAGCAGTAGTGATAGAAACAGAGTATAGTAGTGATAGTGGTGGTAGTAGTAGTAGTAGTAGTAGTAGTAGTAGTAGTAGTAGTAGTAGTAGAAGAAGTAGTAATAGTAGTAGTAGTAGTAGTAGTAGTAGTAGTAGTAGTAGTAGCACTAGTAGCACTAGAAGTAGAAGTAATACTAGTAGTAGTAGAAGTAGTAGGAGTAGTAGTAGTAGTTGAAGTAGTTGAAGTAGTAAAAGTAGTATTAATAGTAGCAGCAGCACTAGTAGTAGTAGTAGTAGTAGTAGTAGCAGTAGTAGTAGTAGAAGTAGTAGTAGTAGTAGTAGTAGTAGTAGTAGTAGTAGTATAGTAGTAGTAGTAGTAGAAATTGTAGGATCATGTATCGATAAATTGAAACATTTCTGTCCTAGGTCGCATTCACTAGCAAATCACACTATAAATATAAAATTTGAATTAATGGCGATTCATATTTCAAAATCAAAAACAAACTTCTTGCATTCACGAAGAAAAAAAAGAGATGACACAGGCCTTTAAGTATCTATTTCGGCATTTCAATAACCAACTACTTCATGTATATACTTAAGAAGAATTAAACTGTAACTTTATGTACTCAGAAAATAGTATTATACTTTATAGCGAAAGTGCCCCCATATTACTACCCCCCCCCCTTCGCTCCATCTTCCCCTTTCTCTGAAATTAGGTTATGGGGGGGGGGTGATGCCCTTTAAACAATGGAGACCTCGACGATAAGATAGACCCTGATTAAATATGTTACATTGGCAAGCCTTTTAATTAGAGACTTCCACTTGAATATTAATCATTTTCCACCTGCATCTAGTCTACCTTTCAGTCGCTATGCATTTCCTATTTTTTTCCAGACATATCACACATGCAGTATCATTTTATTAAGTTCGGAATGAAATAATGATTCTGTCTTTAACCATTATTTGCCACCTGTCGCAGCTGATGAGTGCCTGTCAAAAACCATGGAGTTACTAGGTTAGTAACTCCATGCAAAAACTAAACTTAGATTTATGCTGGGTCAGAAATTAAGCGCAGACAGCTACTAGAACCTCGAAGTACGACTGAACCAGTATACCAATATCATATTCATTAAACCTTACGAGATCCAGTTGTCAGCTGACTACATAAAACCAATGGAGTTATTCAATCAGATCAGTAAGGCTTATGCATAAGGACCAAGTGCCTCTGAGTTCGATAATAATTGTGCAATGTAAACTTCCTATCGAGAATGTACCAGATGGCAAGACCCATCGTTTGCACTTCAGGATATAGGTCTCCAATATAGGCCTAGGCCTATATCTTATGATTTTCAAAATTTAATTTACTACTCAACGTAACTTCTTAAAAGATTTTGAAAAACCAAATATGATAAGAAGCTAGGTTTTATGAGTTATAATGATATCAAAATTACCTACAAGCATAGTCACGATGATAAACATAGTTGTGACAAAGGATGTTTTTGTTGTGGTACGAATGCAAATTCTTTCTCACATTAAATCTTCCCTTTATACTAGACATCATTAATTCTTTTTGTACTAGACGTCAGTAATTCCTTTTATACTAAATGTCAGTAATTCCTTTAGCACTTTAAGGATTTGGGTTATTGACATTTTTAACTATTTTTTCATTTAAAAAGTTCAGCACCGTTCATGACGTCATATCTCATGAATACATGTTCATGTCGGGTATGTAATTAACATGATTACATGCTGCCACGGTGCTGTCAAAGGTAATTTAGACCATACACACGCGGGAAGACTATAATTAAACCTGTGGTATGTGAAGACACTGATACTCGTTACGTGACAAGAAAATGATGTTTTGCTGTCAGAGTTTAATAAGATCAAGGAGGGAAGTTGACAATGAACGCGATACATCCTTCAAAATCACTGTCATAACCCCCGTCAAAATAACCCCGATGTCTATTTCCTATTTTTGCGACGTTACAACCGTTTTAGTTTCAAAATTGACGTAATGGGGGCATGTCAGCGCCGACACGATTTTTAGCATCTTCTTTTCTAAGAAGAGAAATTCATAAAAGCGCCAAATTTGTACACTTTATCCGGGAAACAATTACCAAAAAGAAAATTGAATGATTCATCATAATGTCTACTTGGCTATGTTAGCCCGACGCGTTCCTTTGTTATTCTGTTTTAAAATTAGGAGCTATAATTTAACACAGAACACAATGAATCTTAACAGAAAAACAAACATCCTGATTACGATTCATCAAAATGTCTACAGCCAGAGTATTGTTTCTTTACTAACCCTGTCTGGATTTCGTTACAGTTTTCTGATTTAAGTTATCCCTTTGAAATCAGAAGCATCACTGTCGCATTAATCCGCATGCTTTTTTTTGCCGGGTAACAATCAATTTAATTCAATTCAAATTCTACAGATTATTATCCAAAAAGTTATTATCATTCTCGATTTTTGTCTTCTTCTCCAAATCAACGGATAACGTAATTCAAAATATTAGTGTCACAAAGATAATTGAGTGCAAATGCCAAAATTACAATAACCAGGAATTGCAAAAATTAACGTACAACCACATGTCTCTCTTGGAATATAATACAGAGATGAAAATAAATTACATTACTAGTAACACCTTTTACAACTTTTTTGTTCTCCCTATTTTCCACAATTATATGATAGTGCAACAACATTGTATATATTTATAAATTTACATACACACATACATACATATAGTATGTGTTTTCGAATTCAGATTCGAATTCAATTGTGTTGTTACACCGGTATTGGGCAAGCGAGGGGGGGGGGGTGAAGTGGTTTTGCAGTATGGTCATTCTATAGTGATGGTGATATAGAATATCTGAATGAAATCTGAGGAATGAATTGATTCGATTTTACACAACAGCTCGATAGAAAGTAACTTGGTTTATATTGAAGGGAAAAAAAAGTTACCAAACATGCCAACCATTGTAATTGTTATCCAAGTGCCAATTATTGAGTTGAAGATATTAAGTTCCAAAGATCTTAATTGTAATCTTTCTACTGCATTAATGTTTTTCACATTTTGATTTACGACATAAACATTAATACGATGATTGCACATTATATTAAAACGTGGATCAACATGTATATTACTTATTTATCTATTATAGGTCCATCCACGATTTCATGGTTTAACTATATACGGTTTATCATGGGGAGTGGCCGCTTAATGATTCGAGTAATTTAAACTTAATGCTTTGACGTGCACATTACATGGTTCTCCTCGGCTCGTACATTACCCTAATCATGTTAAGCGCTTTGGCAACCCCAGCTACCAAAATGGCGCCTGGCAAAGTAGGCTATGTGAAAAGCTTTCCGATAGGTAATTTTAAAAGGGTTCCATCCAGTCACGCACGATTAATACTAAATTGATTGATAATAAACACTGCTCTTACTAACTTTCAACGCGGGAAATGAAAGAACGATAAACCAGAAGAACGACGATGGATTAAATGACATTTAATATAAAATAAGCCTGAGTTTCACATATCGTTTTCCGTTTCAACATGACGATGAGAAAGGAAAATTAAGTGCGCTTTCATTAACGATAATAAGAATAATCAGAACCATGTTCACATCTTATACATGAAATGAGGATTACAACAATGGGCCGGCTTTTGGTACATGCGTGTGTGCGTGTATTGGCACTATGAGCATGACGGACAAAGAAAGAGGACAAAATATACTGTTCCTCATTCTACAAAGGAACATCCCTTCACTGCTATTATGTACAAATGTGTAGAACATGTGAATATGCATGTGACACCTATTCTACACATTTTTACATAATAGCAGTGAAGGGATGTTCCTTTGTCTGCCACAGCAATTGTTGAGGGTAGAATGAGGAACTGTATATTTTGTCCTCTTTCTTTGTCCGTCATGTTCATAGTGTAGGTTTTTACTGACGTGTATCAATCAATCAGATAATAATTATCTACGTCTGGGGACCGACCTTTTAACGTCACTATCCGAAAGACGTGATTCAGTTTCGAAGCTGCGTCCTCACCTGAATCATTACGTATTTGTGATGTGATATACCCGTTTCTATTTTAAATACCATTTGCTGTTTGTAATTTCAAGTAAGATCCCGTCAAGTTGTGATAATTTGTATGATCCATAATCTCACAGAACACAATTGAATTGCTCTGATTGACAAAATCAATCATCAACAGACTATTTCTTTTAAAAATTGGCATGACCATTCAACATGATCTGAAGCGCAGCAATGTTCCTTTAAAGGTAAAGACCAGTGTTGGAAACGCCCCAATTTAAAAAAAAATGAAATGGAAGCTCTCATTACCAATCATGTGAAAGAATATGTTTTGACTAATACATGATAAAAAAATTGCCGGGAAACCGCCTACTAATTCATATATTTCGTAAATTTGTTTCTCTCATGGTCTGTGAGAGATATAGGGTAGTCCCATATACATCTTTCTGTGTATAGTGCTTGTAACTTTATGAAGAATGGGCCAAATTTCTAATCTTTTTGATGATTCCAGAACCTTGCAGATGCTAGATGCTAGATGATCAACCTTTTCTGATCGATTCCACAACGTTTCTTTCACAATGTAATCGCATGACCATAACTGGTCTTTACCTTTAAAGATAAAGTTGAGTTCAGAGGGGTGTTTCACAAAGCCTTTTTTCAATGACAAATGGCAAAAATCAGTGACAAATCTGCTGATAAACCAATCAGAAGCAAGGATTTCAGTAGCTTATAACAAAAACTGTAATTTGTCACTGATGACAAGTTTTGTGAAACACCCCCTGGTCATGCGATTACATTGTGAAAGAAACGTTGTGGAATCGATCAGAAAAAGTTTATCAAGTAGCATATAAGTATTGGTGTGTACAGTACTGCAATGTTCTGGAGTCATCAAAATGATAAGAAATTTGGCAAAGTCTTGGTAAAGTAACAAGCACTGTACACAGAACAATGTATATGGGACTACACAAACATGTGGCATACAAATTGGGCCTCATTTTTAAGCTGTTAATTGTCATATTTAGAGTATGAAGGCATTTGAAGAGCCATGCTTCTCAGTGAACATTTTTTATCTGATGTTATTCCACACTTGCAAATAATTGTTCACCTCTCCCTAGAACTCAACCTTCTCTTTAAGATAACCAACCCTTGAAGTAGAATTGTAGATGGAGACAACCAGATCTGATCTTAAACATGGCCCACACATCACACTCCCTCGGGGCTACTTATTTGATTCCAATCACTCAAACCAATCCTATATACGAGATAATGATAATCCAATACCATTAAATCCAAAGACCTGGCTTTACGATGAGGGCGGATAATGAATTTATCTTTCATTGTTGACGTCATCAGGCATTCCCAGTGGATCATTGGTCGTACAGATATCAAGTTTTTTATCCTTCCTGTTAAAGGCAACATACTAATGAGTTCCCGATGTTGCCTAGATTATCTTGGTAAGTGCCTCTATTCGTTTCTAGAAGCAGTGAGCTGGTAGGAGAGACATTTTATGGAATTTATTTTGCCAGCATACGCTCTTGATATCATACTCAACTCATATACAGGTAAAGTGTATTTTGAATCATTCAATTTTCATTTAAAAGACATGAATCGGGATTTTTCACTAATATTTTGCATGACTGAGGAACGGATTGTGAGACTTTCACTTTGAGGATCGAAGTAAGATATGACTTTGTATATAATTTTCTTGAAGATGTATTTTTATATTCAAGTGATCCAGAGTACCAGAAGGTTATTACATTTTAGGCCTAGTAAAACCAAGAAGGTAGTACATAATGTACTAGGTTCTACTCTGTCTTTTGTAAAATCTTTGAATTTTTGTTTAGCATGAAAGATCAAATGAGACCTATGTCCACGGTACCAAGAATAAAACACTTGGGCAATACATGTATCTAAAACGACCAGAATTTGGTCTTCACTGAACCTCTCCATCACACTGCGAAAAATGTAGTGGAGTAGAACCCAAGAACATTGATGGAACTTCGTCGATGGCAGGGAAATTGCTTTAAATATTTCTTGAATGTGTGGAAGAGCACGGCCTCAAGGCCCATGATAAAATGCCTTGCTAAATGACATAAGTGCTATGCCCCAGTTCGAATCCATGACCTTCGTATCTAAAGTCAAGAGTTCAAACCACTCGACCCAGATACTTCTAACTGAATACATCGATATCTTCCTCCTCAAACCACTTGACTAGAAGATAATCCTTCTGAGCACTTCTCACACTCTTCAAGCCCATCCCGACCACCAACCAAACCGATTCTGAACCCAACGACAGCCACGAAGTATTGACTAATTTCATGTTCTCGGATGAGAGGGGAGAAGGGTGTGGTGGTGTAGGTTTCTGAGGGGAAGGGGAAGTGTGAATGAATTTTCTTTTATTCCTTTGATTATAGGGCTTAAACTTTCTTTTTTTTTCGTTCCCTTTTTTTTGTGCTTCTTTTTAATAAACGATTTTGTCTCCTCTCAGAGCAAAAGTATTTTCAACATTACTATAATTTTATTTCTAAGATCAAAAGATTATAATGTATTTTTCCACATGAATGTATTTAGAAAGTGTTTCATATTTTTGTTTGCGTTGTATAATTATAATTGTGAATTGTGAATAATTTGTATCTTTTGTTTTGAGTCGAAATAAAAAGAATTGAATTGAATTGACATTTTTGTTCGGGCTTTCGTCGATCCGGTGTTCAAATTTGTATTTCTATTTCCAAAAATAAAAAATACAAATTATATACAATTAATAAATTACAAACAGTATTTTACAAAGTACAAAAAAAAGTAATTGTACAAGTGTACATTTGATCTTTCTTTCCATAACAAATGACGTTGAACTGACGGGGAAATCAGTGTTTACACGACTATGAAGATAAATGCACATTCCTCCAATTGATCTTCTTTATCATGGTATCGCTTGTCTGAGCGGATTTTCATGGATTACCGGTAAATCGCCCTTGATTGATAACTTTGTAATTGCGCTGTGGCGTATAAAACCTTTCATTTCAATCGACAAAACAAATCAAAACAAAAATATTAGAGGACTAATAAAAACATCTCCAAGTACATTTAGTATTCCTGTTATCTTATTTTCAACTTTTTTCCTTCATTTTCTCCATCTCCATTCTCTCATCTCGTCCTCATTTGTGTTTTCATTTTTGCAATTTCGCTTCGTTTTGCTTTATTTTGTTTTATTTTGTTACTTGTTAAACCATCAAGACATTTTTTTAAAACATTTAACTCCCAGAAGAAGAATGCGACCCCTAACCCCTGTGTCAATTAGTCGGATCCTCAATTCGTCCTATCGCATTTCGCCCAAACACATACATGTCGAAAATCATTTCGTCTTATTTTCGCTTCGTCCAAGATCAAGGGGTTGGCTATGTAGACGTGTCGTGGTCGAGTGGATATGTCACCAGACTGTGGATCACAATGTCCGCGGTTCGAGCCCCGCCGCGGCACTAATGTCCTTTTGGCAAGACATTAATCTACATTTGCCACACTCGACCCAGGTGAGGTAAATGGGTATACCTGGTAGGATTACTCCTTGCAATGAACCGTGCGCTGATAACGGTCACCGGAGCTAAAGCTAGGGTAATAAATATGTAATTTATGTAAAGTGCACTGATATGTCTTAGGACAGGAATTGCGCTATATTAGTAGTGATACTATTAATATTATCATGACAAAATGAGTACAAAATTGACATAAGACCTACTAGATAGTCCACAATCTTGATATAGACCGAATGGGATAAAATGAGCTGGGTACTGGACGAATTGGTACTGGACCAAATAGCATTTAACTGTCGAAAGTGCATTGCCATTAACGTGTAAAATTCATTGACGAATTGAGTAGACCAGTGGATGGACCAGTGGTTAATACCATATCCTTGGGGTATTACATCCAATGCCAAGACTTCTCTGATCCTACCGACTCATCGAAAATTTATCATCCATAAATACCTAATCCATCATCTCAAGGAGGTAAATATTTGTAAGCGGTAACTCCTCCACCCAGGCGTTAAGTGGTTTCAATGGAAAATGGTGAAGATGAAAAAGAAGGGAGGAGAAGGAAGGAGAAGGAGAAAGAGGAGGAGAAGAAGAAGGGGTAGAAGGAAACGAACAAGAATGAAAGAAAATACGAAGAAGAAGGAGGGTGAGAAGAAGAACATGTAGAAGGCAGATAGTGTAGGAAGAGAATGGAAAGAACAAGAACAAGAGAAAAAAGGATGAGTATGAGGAGGAGGAGGAGGAGGAGGAGGAGAATAACAATAATAATATGAAGAACATAAACAATCGGCGGCTTTTTCACCTTTATTTTTATTTACGTTTGGATGACAGATTTGAGAAGAAATATGATTATAATCACCGGATTTGACGATGAAATATTGTTTGGTCAGGTCGTAATAGTTGAATATTTATCGGTCTGTATGTCACATTAAATATATAAGTGTAAACATCGCGATAGTGGAGATGGGTGTTAGAAAGTGGGGTCAAGAAAAAGTTACGAAAAGGGGCGTCGTTATACCCTGGCTTCGCCGCTGGCGCTGCATAAATAAAATGCCCTCTAACATTTGAGTTCAAGAACAAAACACCGCCAAAATGTGAAAAAGAATGTTCGGAAATTAGTTTATTTTCGCGATATGAATTTATTTGACACAATGAAAGCCCATTTACACCGTGCTAGAAGTTAAAGTATAGTGGTTTTTTTTAATTGAATTGGTTTGGTTTATTGAGAAATCACATCAAACAAGCACTGAGCTCGCAGGCTGAAAATGTTCAATTTACAAACAAGTTAAAATATAAAGAGATATAAACATATACATATACTAAAATACATATTGTAAGTCATTGTAAGATGAAATCGAAATTGCGAAACAAAGTTATACGTTTAATGTAATAATGTTAAATGATGCTAGCAAGATAACCATCATTTTGTATCTTGGAAAATTTAAATGGAACATTTTTTTGTGTCAAAAGATTTGCTTACGAAAATAAGAAATCAACCAGGTGTGGCCATAATGCTATATTCTGACAAAATCAATTTGTTTGGATAATGAATTTCACGCCTTCCCGCTGTCGTGTTTCTGGCATGCATCAAACTGGATCAGAAGTTTATCTCGCAATTTCTTTTACAGTATACGTTCATGCATGGATAAATATCAATAAAGCAAATAATTAGTTTTCGCATGAATTGGACGATAAAACTGATCAAGCATGTAGAATGCAGATTATGACGTCATTCAAAGTTGAGTACTGAGAATTGAGATGTCACACCTTCATGAGATGGTGTTATATGTGACGTAAATAATATACAACAGGGCCCCATCTTATATAAGGAGTTGCGATTGATCCGAATCAATCTCAAGTCCTCCAATCATTCGCAAGTTTAAAGTCTCCTTTCTCTTATCTACATAGTTGCAATTAAAGGGAAAGTCCACCCCCGAAATAAGTTTGTTTCGATAGAGGCAGAATAATAAGAAAATCAGGTGAGTGAAAGTTTGAGCAAATTCTGAATAAAAATAAGAAAGTTATGAATTATTGAAGTTGTGATCAATCAAATACAAATTGGCAACTCTGTGACTTATCATACGAGCTCTCCTTCATTTGCTTTGTGCATAATATTCCATAAAATCATGTTTTCTTCTTTATTGATGACGGAATATATATTTGTTCCTTGCAGGGGGAGTATAGAAACATATTTGCAATTATTATATTTAGGGTGCATGTATGGTTGAAATTTTTCTTGAGGGAAAATGAAAATTGTAGATTTTTTTAGTACTGAGCAAATGGAAGTTGAGCTCGCATGATACGTCATAAAGTTGCCAATTTGTGTTTGATTGATCACAACTTCAAAAATCCTAACTTCCTTATTTTTAATCGGAATTTGCTCAAACTTTCACTGACTTGTTTCTCTCATTTTTCTACTCCTATTAAAACTAACTTAATTTCAGGGTGGACTTCCCCTTTAATATTAACTTTTTGTAAGATGTGGCCCAGAAGGATAATCATAATGATCAGCTATAATTATGTGTACAACAAAAATGTTCTCTCTGTTCCACTTGTACATATAGGCGATTTTAATTAAGACGCTAACTACAGTGTGAGTCAAAAAGAGTTTACACCTAGAAAAATTGCTGATTATTTTAAAAAAATCATCTATGAAGAGTAAATTATTATACATCTTAAGAAAGAGTGTTTTATGTGTTCACGCTTGGATGAACAGGAGGCATTCTTCGCATGAGTGCAGAAATCGACTTGCGCAAAAGTTGCTTGTGTGATGTTTGTATAAAACAATTGGGATTCGGGTATTAATTCGGTCTTTGCAGATGCAAATAACATCCCTAACAAAGTTAATCATGCCACACATATCAAATATCGAATATCAAATATAAATTAACATATTTTTTGTTTGCGCGCGCGTGTGTGTGTGTGACTTTGCCTCTACAAAAAGCATTTCGACTGATACATTAATTAATTCTCTCACTCCGCTAATCCCAACATAATACATACTGAAGGCATCACTTTGGCGCAAGTCGATGTTTGCACTTTCACCTCCTGTGCATTCAAGCGTGAACACATACCACACAAAAATGACACCAAATGATATGGGATATAAAAAAAAAAACTCTTTCATAAGATGTATAATAATTTAATGTTCACTGATGATTTTTTTTTTAATAATTAGCAATTTTCTAGGTGTACACTTTTTTTTTGCCTCCATCTCTCTCTATCTGTCTCTCTTTCTCTCTTTCTCATTCTCTGTCTCTCTTTCTTTCTAACCTTCTTCCAATCCCTACACACACAAATCAATATCGACATGATTATTAAGCCGAATGAATCGTCATTTTAAGATAAGGCTTTCCAACAAAGGCAACTCATTTTTTATAATTCACCTCAAACCTCAAACCATGTATAAGGTTCATGCTCAAACCAAGCCTCAAACCAAACCCATTACTCTTAACCATACCCTGCCATTACGTCATCATCCACACAAACATTTAACAACCTCATAAAGGGTGGATTTCAGAATCCCCCCAAACCACGGCATTCGATTGTTTTCAACCTTTAACTTCCTGTTTTTAATCAGAAATGATTTTCGCTAATTCATTCATGATATATTTCGCAATTTCTCCCTGGTTTGCGATCGAGGTCAATGAGGCCATGGAGTAGTTTGGGCAAATTCAAAGAATAACATACCGGTACGTAATGACTATTTAGGTTACAAATACTCCCACTTACTAACTATAGCCATACTTAAAGACCATATCCGAACTGAAAAATGAAATGGACGAATTATATATCAACGGAAAGCTAATGAGCCATAGATGAAAATAATATTAATTATATGCCATTTTAGGGTCGTTCAGAGGAGTATCAGCTCTCTGAAAACTCAAAATCGGAAGTTTTGAAAATCGGAAGTTGTCGGCCTAAAACTTGCTATAGACTTGATGACATCATCCTATGTGGTATGCCTATTCACAATGAATTTGCATTAATTTAAGCACGGCTCATCGCCTCAGCTAATACTTGAACCGGTCGGATCCACATGTTATGTCGTCACTGTAACTTCGGCAAAGTTGACCCCTGTTGACCCGTAATTTGGAGGGGTGCGAAAAATGAGGTTTTAATTGATTTTTGTGCAATAATGAAAGGGTAAATACTTTTTATTCTTTTCTATTTGTATTCTACATTCATTCAGTTTACCATTTATATCAACTTGTATTTTCATTGGAAAGGGTCTTTAAAGATAAAGTTCAGCATATTGCTCCGATTGTCTCATTTTCGCTCGCGTGAACATTGCCAGCACAAACCACTGACCTCTACCACCTGGACGGATCATTGCCCACTCCCATTCACTATACGTTACGTACTAAAAGGCTGTATTGTCTGACCGTTTATGAATATTCATGTTTTTGCTTAACTCGGCAAAATGTTTGCTTTTACTAAATGGAAAAAAGACAGTGGGGGGTTGGATGAAATGGACATAATGAACCAAGCAGAAGTGATGAATGATAATTCATGCTTCTTATCCTACGTGTGCTTGACCTATAATCTTAAAATCGCTTGGCAAACTGAGTCCAAAGTTCGACTTGTTTCACATGTGTACTACAGGCAATGACGAGCTTGCAACCTATTTTGATCAAATTACGGTGGGTGAACTTTCAAAAGTCAATGGGACATGAGGATTCCAATAAAAGAGCTAGTGATAACGTAAGTCGGTGGATGTGCTTTTCGTTTAAACAAAAAATGAAAATTTTAACGATTTTTTGTTACAATTCCATTGGCTAACATGTATGGCTGCTGACTCTGACGATAGAGAGCGTTGTGAAATGAGACTAAACGGAGCTATATGTTCTGATTTTGCAATAACATTGTGAGAGGTTCTATCTTGAGGCAATAGACGATTTTCAAAATTTACTCAGATTTTATACACGTTTAACCTAACGACTAGCTATAACATTCACCCGTTATACATCATTGTATCTCAGTAATCAGAATGCAAGTTGCATACATTCTTTGTTGCCAGGTTGGGCAATCATTATGGCTTGCCCTACGTTACACCAGGTAATGTATGCAATTAGCATTCTGACTATTGGAAACAAATATTCGTAACAGGTGAATGAGAAAATTCGTTTCAAGTTTACTTCACAAAGACATATTGCACTATATTTTGTTACAGAACTAAAATGGGCAATATAGGGAAAGGCCGTGTATATGAAGTACATACAAGTCATGTACTGTGACGTGTTGGAATGATTCAAATGAAAGATCACAAATACTGCAACAACAAAAATGGTTACATGGGACTACACACTCATGAAGCATAAGATTTTGTTCCAAACTTTCCAGTAATTTCTCGTCGTATTTCGATTATGATGGAATTTTCAAGAGCATTTATTTTCATGAGATATCTGTAGTTTGATATTCTTGAAAACCAACATCCCCCAAAATTAGAAAACTCACAAGTTATTTTTTGTAATCTTTATTAGAACTCGATCTTTACTTTAAAAGAGCAACATAAACCGGAACGTTAAGGATACACATACACCCACTTATCGTATCCATAATTAAGCCTATAAGCCCACTACATCCGAAACAAGAAAGATAGTTTCCCTTCTTCTTTTACATTCGACATTTACGGAATACATTTATCGATTACTTCCACTTTGTGGATTGGTCCGTTTGTATGAACACCTAAAAAGGGTAACATTTATATTCATAATCATCCTCATAATTACGATAGGCTTACATGTAGTTCCGAAATCTGATATTATCAGTCAGCACAGTACTTTCCGAGGGTTCGGTGACACAAAGACGTAACTCCATATTTGACAAATTGAGTATTTGATATCAAAATGTTCAGGAAAATGTGGACTTTCCAGGAAAACACAAAGATTTAACTCCACCCAACACCCCATTGAAGATAATGGCTAGTGAAACATAGACTTAACTCCTTAAGGCCCAAGTGCTCAGTGACACATAAACCACTTTTTATCAAAATGGCAAAAATGCAGTTACGTCTTTGTGTCACTGACCCTTCGATTCATATCGCATCATAAGGGCCATTAACATTAACCTACCAAGAACGCTATAGATGTGTCGTGGTAATAATGGATTATTCACTTGACTCTCAATCAAATGGTTGAGGGTTCGAATCCCTGCCCATCACTATACCGTATTTGCCACTCTACACCCATGTGTAAATGGGTAGTTGGTGACGCTAGGGAATCAGTATTACAGGGCGACCACAGGAAGAGCAGTATCAATACTGATAATGCTACCCATGGTAAATAAAACACAATTAGTAGTATTGGTATTAATTATCATTATTACCAACTTTTGTGGCTACTTTACTCAAGTTGGGACCCGCAGGTTGAATACTCAATTCCGGTGGAAGGAATGCTCTTATATCGGAAATTCTAAATGTGCTTTTGTATTGTTTCTTTGTTGCTTTTATTTGTGGTTTTTCCAAGGTTTTTCTAGACACCTCTCGGATGTGTGCATCTGGATCACACTGACATAACGCCTGTCAGATTTATCTATATATGGAGTATAAACTGATCCAATCTGAATACAATATTAACGTAAATAAAATACTTTTGTTCCGTCGTTCTTTCTTCCTTTATCGTTCTTCTCTTTCTTTTTCCTTCTATATTTCGTTATTCCTTATATTATAGTATATATTATAGTATATTTTTGGCTTACCGTTAGAATTAAGTATGAAAGGAAGTATGAAGTGCAATAATGTCTGCCTTTATATGCATGAATCTTGCAAATACAATTGAGATTTGCGTGTATATACATTTACAGATGGTGTTAACAAAGCGAGAGCTAACTGTGAACTGAGTATGAACGCAGTAACGATGACTGTGGAACAAATCAATAATATCCACATTCTTCTGCTAAAAGCGTGCGGAAATTGGTAGGAAGGGGGGAATCTCCATGCGGCTTCAGTGTCTTGACTTTATTCCGGCAACATTGTATTAATAGCAGCTGATAATAATAGCACGGGCGAACTTTTGCAAGGATTTTTGCCTGTTTTTCAAGGCGATCTAGGAAGTGGTGAATCAGGAACTCAGTGCAGTCCCAGACATTGGAATTGAAGGAAGTGACTGTTTTGTGAATCACAATTAGGCTGTGTGTTTTCTGCGGTAAAATAAACACACGCGAATGGCAAATGCAAAGAAAGAAAAAAAGTATTATGTTTCAATACTCCGAGATTTCAGCAGTGAATGTCTCTTTGAGAGCATTGTCTTTTTATTTTTTTCACGGAAGGCCTAATGACACTTTTATGGTAAATTGACATGTTCTCTGACTAACAACTTAAAATAGTGACCAATACTCATTTTTAAGACGGGTAACCTTTACACGCAATAATACAACCCTCATTATTCTGTGATGCGTTGTGCCAATGTCTACCCCTCTCTATTTTTTCTCCATCTAATCTTATTGACTTAGGTTGCTTATCTATTTCACTTCTTCTCCTCTTTCTATTTGATGTACCCCTGTATCTATCCTTCTTTTCCTCTCCATAGCTACTACTGTTTCTTCCTTGTATGTTCCTCCATAGTCCTGTGATCGTACGTTATGTTTCTTCGTTTTATATTTGTATATCAATCTCTCTCTATCCCTTCCCACTGCCTACTTATGTCGATCAATCTTGCAATGATTTTTTTTTTGGTGTTTGTGTTGAACACTCAAAATAAATAAACATACGTGTAACGTGTGACAGGCGTAATGTGGAGATCACTCATTGAGTTCATTATCTCTCTCTCTCTCTCTCTCTGTCTTTCTCCCCTCCCCCATCCCTCTCCCCTTCCGTGATAAATCTCGTAATATTGATTGTTTTATCTACGCGTTTTGTGTTTATTATAGACATAACGCGTGAAATACCAACAATAAGTTCATCATTGGCGTCCCTCACTCTCCCTCCTCCCTAACCCCCCTCCCCCTTGATTGATTCGTAATATTTATATAACGTTTTACGCTGATTATAAACATAACGCATTACAGACCTACATGAGGAGATAATTCCTTGAGCCTTATTTCTGCCTGCCCACCCCACCACCCCCCCCCCTCTTTTTGTTCTCCCCGTCTCCCTCCATCTCGCTCTCCCCGATAAATGCCTTAATATCCATTTCTCTATCAATGTGTTGATTATTCATATACAAATAATACACAGCAGTGAGTGCATTGGTAAGAAATACCCACACAAGGTACCTTTGGAACAGTCTAACACGCCAGATGCGATAGCCGAGGGTGTTTGGACTGTTTTGAAGGTACCGAGTGGGGTTAATTTTACTACTGGCCGAACAAACTGATGTGTATTATTTGTTACATAAGATGATTTTTTATTTGTATTATAAAATGATGTTTTATAACATAATTTTGATAATGACCGGTCATTTGCAATTGATAATGACCGGTCATTATACAAATTACGTGTTAGGCAAAATAAATGCCTGGTCACGTGAACGCTCTCAACCAATCATGTGATTAGGATCCGCTCCATCATCTTATAAAGACATAACGCGTGACAGGCCTACATGAGGAGATCATTCATCGAGTTCATCACAACCTCTAACAGCATGCTGATTCATTGTTATCTGTTTATCCCATTGTGGTCGTTGGGTAGCGTTGTTATTGTTGTCGTCAACGAAATCCTAGTTGATTGTTCCTTCCTGGAATGCGTCGCGTGGTCGAAGTGATAACTTACTGACCTCTAAAATGTTACAAGCATTATTAATGACATATTACATAACCTAAACATGATTTCTATAGAATATACAAATGGGTATTGAAATTACCCTTGAGTCGTGTAAGGAGTGAAAAGGTTTCTAACATAAATGTTATCGGCTTACCTATATCAAGCTGCAGTCAAATATCGTATCTAACATCAGTTCCTATCATAAAGTTAAGTTATAACTGTATTTCAATAATATTTTTTATCAGTAAAACAAAGATAAAGGGGGATAAAAAGTTGTAGATTTTGCCATTATTTATCATAAAGTTTTGTCTTTCTTTCTTGAAAAAATAAAACGTTTTCAGGCAACTAGATTATTGTCTAGTGCATCACAATGCGGCTGAATATATCATTTTTGGAAAGTAAGTAGTTCATAGATAGTAAGTGATGATGATAAGGGGAAACTGAATTACATAATAATTGACCACATAATATTTTTGCTTTGTTTGAACAAAACAAATGATATTGCACTTTCAAGTTGTGAAATCAGAACTTAATACGTTCTCCGATTTCATTACAGCTCACGCGAAGGGATGTTATTCCGTTTGGTATTTCCTGCCACAGGGATTTTTAAAGATCCCACTGAGTCGTCAATAGGATACATTATTGGACCAATTGGGAGGAAATATTAATCAGATTGAGTGTCCAAAAAACAGCTGTTTGCGGGAAACTCACTTCCGAGAAAGCAAAGTAAAAGAAACAAACCATTTTTTAGTACTTCTTTGTTTGGATTCCAATTTCGTCGGTTACGGATTGAATCTTTTGTATTATTTATTTTCTTTCATTCTCCGATACCCGCCAATTTCTGAAATAGCGATATAGAGAAACTTGGGAATAAAACGGTCCGGGGTTCCAATATCTGACACCTTTGATAGCGATTTTCACTTTATTTATATAATAAACTCGACTTTATATCATAGTTGAGTTTCTTTTCAATTTGGTGTTGCTATTTATGTATATTTTGTTATTATATTATAACTGCATTCCACTTGTTCTTGTTATTTGTTTCTTCATCTGTTTGTTTTCTTTATTATTTCGTATATAACCTAATGGTATGGGGTCATGGGGGAGGCGTGGGACAACGTCCTCCTCGGTGAAAGATATAATGGACATTGGTAATCGGAATTTCATTTTTCGTTTCCCTAACGGTTTCTATAACACTACAGTCTATTGGAGGAAATGAGTATGGTAAAACCGGTCACTCAAAGATTTTTACTTTTTTGAGGCACTTCATGATCATTTTGAAGCGCAATTTGTTTAAGTATTCAATATTACACCATAATCACAGACACTGATAACACGAAGGGCTATGCATCTCATATTTAACATTGTTAAACGATGCCTTTAAGTTTCATTCACGTTGTTTGTTCTTACGCCACTGAATCGACATGCTCCTTTTGACTTTAGAGAGGATTTATTTTTGTTCGGATTTCAGGATGACCCCATAAAAGCGATGAATCATGAAGATAAAAGGGCATCTATAAATCAGATTTCCTCTAAATAATTATTAGTAATATCTCAAGAAAAAGCAAGTGTTAAAACTCTTCTTTAAAGTGTAAGTACGATGTTGATGTCCCTCTAGTATTTACAGTATACTACTTTGAACACGGGGGGGGGGATGAAACACAATTCTGACAAATGATCTGACGAGCCCGGTGGCGGGGAGAAAGATCGTCTTCGCATTTTCAGCTTCCTATCGGGTCGACAATTGGAAAGGGGACACATTTGGGGTGTATTTTAAGGTATCCAATTTTTCTTTAAAACACGGGTCGGGGCCGTTTTTCTCTCTCCTAAAGCTGATGTACTCTTCTCTTTGAGAAAGGGTAGTGAAACTGTTCTTGGCAATGTACAAGAACTCTTACAGAATTCTGTTTCGAAAAGATATACTTTAAATAAGCCTGTATTTCCATTAATTTGCCACTTTCTCTTACAATGCACATGCCGTTTTTTTCTTCGAAGAGAATAATCCTATCTGAGTTTTGATATTCACTTTGATCTACCCTCACGTAAGACCAAATCGAATTATGAACATTTGAGGGTAATTGTTTTTCCCTCTGATGTCGGGAATACATCGTCATACTTTCACATGAAACAGGTTAGAGCAGAATATAACATTATTAAACACGAGCGGAAGTAAGCAATAGGCAAGTGTCAGTCTAAAGCCACAATGGCAGGCTATAATTGTCGGTACGAAGAAGGTAAACAAAATGCTGAGAATATAAATGTAGCTTTCCATGACGGTAATCAAGTCACACCACGATGATACTGAACCACAGTTTGACACTTTGATGCCTACAAACAAGCGTGGGTATAAATAATTTATCAACATTTTTTTTTACACAAACCTCATTCCCTCTCTATTTTATATATATATATATATATATATATATATATATATATATATATCTCTTTCTTTCCTTCTTAAATAAGTATAAGCGCCTCAAGTTTCATATTCATAACGCTTGTTTCATTATAATTGTCCGGTACAAATAAGTAATACAACATTTCCATGATCAAGTAAAATGTTCTCATATCTCTCTATTTCAAATCTACCAATCTATATATTTTTTTTCCCTTTTTACTTTGTTCGATTTTAATCCTTCCATAATGATATCACCCGTTTTACCAGGTAATTATATTAAATCCACTCTTGCGGCCTCACTGTCTGAATTCTATATAATTAATTTTATTATGGTAGGTCACTAATGAAATTTTACGGTTGTCCATCAACTTACTATTGAATTTGGGATCACTTGATTTAATTATTAGAACTACATTGACTTTGGAAGTCGGCATGTGCAGGTGTGTGGTATGTACCCTATGCAATCACCCATCTTCTATGTTGCTTTCTTGGTCGTATATCTGTTTGTTAGGTTTAATAAAATAATACAGAAAATGTATTATGATAAACAAAATGAAAATTAATTCAATTTCATAATAATTACCATAATGAGTACCCCAGACACACCCATTATTTCAGAAAACGGAGAATCCATTTTGCATGGGCTGGCATTCTGACCATTCGCCCCCCCCCCCCCCCCCGGGGCCCCTCCGTATATCTATAGTAAGATATACGATTCAAATTTACATCCTGTAACCCGGGCCTGTAACTCCTAATTTGCGTTAGTTTGCGTTATTACCCGCGCTATTCAATCCCGTGAAGACATTGCACCCATGCGTTGGGAATATTACAAATCGATTTTCGTAAATGAAATATCACGCTCATCTCACGTGGTGCGTCAAAGTTTCTGACGCAATCAAACGTCAAGCAAATGACGCAATGGGCATTATGATTTAATGTGAGGGCTTACCTGGCAGCGCTGAGCCTACTCGATCCACCAGCCTTTGCATATTCTCATACAGCATGGCCACGTCCTGCTGGATCCTCTTCAGCTCCACCTGGAGCTCATTGGTGGAGCAATTGATAGTGGGAGCCACGTAGACATTCGGGGAGCAAGTGGCTCCACCGTACGACGTCGGATTGGCGTTCGCGGTCGTACCCGACGCCCGGCCCGCACCGGTGTACGTGTTGTAGCTACCGCTGGCGAACGGATTCGCGTTGGGACGACCATTGCCCACCGTGTAGCAGAAAACGCTGGTAAGCTGGATTATGAATAGGGTTAGATAACTGATGAGATGGTGATGGTGTTCCGATGACACTCGAAGATTGCTGAAAGTTCTCATCTTGATTTCGGGAACGTTCAGATTCTCTGACTATATAAAAGCGATCAAATCGAAACAAACCAGCTGAAACCCGGGCCTGTCACTTGAATGTAATCCTTTATGAGGTCACAATTAGTAATGGCGAGTACTCCACTGTAATTTATTTTGTTAACGATGACAATGTTGCAGTATCGACATAAGTAGATACAAATGATACCAGCAGATTCACAATATGCCCTTATAAGTATCCTCTATTACATGCATTAAACACTTGTGAACAGTTGAGCATATTTCCTGAAATCAATGAAGCATTACGAAGCAATCTGTGACCTAGATTTTTTTCTTCAAGATGACGTCGAGGATATTTGATATCGTTTAAATGAGAAATCAATTAAAATACAATCTAACATGTCTTTCCCACCAGAAAGGCTTTTAATTCAATACTCAAGTTCACAATTATGACTTGGCATCAGATCCTTTTCAATATTTTTTTCTTTTCTTTCAACAAAAGGAAAAAAGAGTAATTTTCTTTTCACAGATGAGACGGTTATGCAGACGATTGTCGATTTGGCGCGAAAATTGCGCGGATGATGATAATTTGGAAGATTTCGATGATATCGTGCCAACAAAAAACAAATCAGAAGGTAAGCCTTACTCTACCTGGTAGTATTCAAATATCGGAGTTATAACCGGGACTTTGTGAGTCGAGTCTTGTTCTAAATTTAGAAGCAAACGTCTTTTGTGCTGGGATCTGCGCGAATATCATGAACACTCGAAAAGAAAGATCGATGCCAGCTCTGTGAACATTGTTTGATTCGTTGAAGTAACACCGCTTTATCCAGGGCAAAGCAAGAGCATCAACCGAAAACCGAAATGAGTTATGATCCAGAGAATCGTTTAGTTGCAACAAGCAATGAAACACCGTGAATTCCCGGCGGGAGAAAGAAACAATCGGCAATGACTTCAGTGAAACTGATTTCTGCAAACATTCATCAAACTAATCATCTATAACTTTACTCCTAATACGAACAGTCCCGTACAGCTCGAGTTATCCATTCATATCCAAAGTCCTTTCCATTTCCCGGTAACGCTGGACACTGCTAGGCATCACAAGTTCAAGCTGACATTTATATGATCCGAGAGGGAAAATATGGTAACTCGATTTCCCCCGAGCCCGCCGGGTTTTGCGTGTTAACATAATAAAAGAGGCGATGACTCGTTTGACATAACTGGAAGTTCGCTGCTACGTGTTGCGGTTGGGTCAAACCAGTGAGCGGCTATGTGGGCCGTGTACATGGCTAGTCTTGACAGGAAGCAGCGTACTGTGTGACGACTCCCTTGTGACTATGTTGTCCGAATACAATAACTGAGTCAGATTTCTAGGTTACCAAACGTTGAGGAGGAAATTTCCGACGCCCCCTTCCCGAAAATTTGAAAATTGAATAAAAGCAAGAATGGTTATCTAAAAACAGTGTGTTTGTAAATCTTTTCCACCGTCCGTACTACATGTTAGGTTATTACGGTCTTTAAAAATATGTTCATATTTGTTCATAATGACATGTAAAGATGTGGGCCCAAACTCGTCGGGGGGGGGCGCAATGTTTGTAAACCGCAAACCGAAAGGCCATCCAGCTTCCCAGGACCCGCTCAGCGAGACGGGGACGTGTAAGTGCATTTCCGAGAGGTATATCATATCAATTCATTAAATAAATAAACAGTTTTGGATTTCAAGCAAATAATACAGGGATAGAAAATACAGGGGAAAAATAAAACAAGTACAGATTCCTAAACAAAACTAAATTACAAATTACCAGTAAATAGTCCGATAAATAGAAACAAAACAAAACAAATAACTACAGAGCGAAAAAAAGACTAGGGAAAGCAAATATAGGCCACAAAACAAACTGTAGTTCTTTAAATGTACCCTTTTAAAATATATGTTTTACGTATGATATCAATACTTCTAAAAGAGGTTTGGAAAAACTTGTTATCGTAATAAAATTATAAATACAACCCCCCCCCCTCCCCCCCCCCCCAAAAAAAAGAAGATAACAATAAACATTTATAAATAAATTTAAATTAAATTGAATTAAATTAAGGGGGTGGGGCTGGGCAGAAGACAGAAACGGGTACAGAGACAGAGAGCGAGGGGATGAGAGAGAGGCAAGAGAGAGACAGAGGGGGTGGGGAATAGACAGATTGAAACAAATCACTGACAAGAAACCTAAATTAGGATTAAAAATAAGAGATGGCGCTACATCATGTTAGAGCAGAAACGTCATGAAGTGACGGCTGAATATAATACACTCAACTGAGACAATGTGTGTGCACGTGGGAGAAAAAGGCAGGAGCCTCTTTGACTGGAACAGAAAATCAGTGTTCTACGATCGAATACAAGGTTTATATCAAACGAAATTTCTAAGAAATCGAAGCGATAGGGAGAGAGAGAATTCATTTCATTTTATTTAATTTCTGCATTTTTCCAAAAAAATAACTGAATAACAAAGATCATATTAACGTAAGGTATAATACAAAATATACAAACAATAATGACTTCATGTCAACATATTATTCACATTTGATATAGGCTACATATAATAACGAAATTAATATTTATATAACATGTTATTACAAATTTAAGGTATTGTCCGAACTATCTGTGAAAAAAGTGCAGGAGACACCAATCATATGCGATGCTTGACTAGGATGGCGGCCTCAAAAGAAAAATGTAACGGTTAAATTTAAAATGAAAATGTGTTTATATGATCTTTGTGTATGAATTCGCGAGTGTATTGTGTGTAGCGAAGGGTGGATGTCCACGTAGCTCTGTGTTGTATGGTGTAGTGGAAACAAATGATTTTGTCTTGTTTTGCCTTTTTGTTTCTATGTGTCTGATTATTTATTGTTAATTTGTCATTTTGGTTTGTTCGTGAATCTGTACATGATTTTCTCCCCTTTATTCTATCACTGTATCATGCAGGCGCGGATCCAGGATTTCTTAGGGGAGGGGGCCCAACTTTTTTTTTTTTTGCTCCCGAAAATTTGAAAAACGCGCCGGTGGGGGGGGGGGGGGGGGGGGGGGGGGGTAGTGAGCACATTTTTTTTTTTTTTGATCCTCAAAAAAATTTCAATTTGCACCCCCCCCCCCCCCTTGAGCGCCAGGGGGGGGGGGGGGCCCAACCCCCAAAAAAGGTAAAAATCACGTGATTTTACATGATTTTTTTCTCAAGGGGGGGGGGGGGGGTCCGGGCCCCCCGGGCCCCCCTGGATCCGTCACTGGTATCATGTGCTTGAGAGAGAGAAGGGAGATAGAACTAGAGAGAGGGAGAGAGAGAGAGAGAGAGAGAGAGAAAGAGAGAGAGAGAGAGAGAGAGAGAGAGTTGGGGACAAAGAGGGGACATATAGAGAGAAAAAAGAGCGATAGAAAAACAAAAGCAACGAATCGTAGACACACGACCGTGTGGTATGGATTCCTTTTTATCTATGCACCCATCTATTTCTAGCACTCAAATTAATATCTTCGTATTCCATAAAAGCTTCGGATGACACCAAAATGACTGATCTTTGCAATTTCACTCTTCTCCATGACTTATACTTTACCATTGACGCTCTTTTTCAAACCATCGTCTACTGATTTTATCATTCTCATCAGGCTAATAAATGTACACCTGGGCATCATTCCACGAAACCATCATAAATACAAGTTGAGGGACATCCCATTGAAGCGCATGTTTTTAATTACAATTTACGCGTTTTAATGGGATGTCGGTGAATTTGTACTTATACTTAAAATGGTATCGTAAAACGGTGCCCTAGCCCGTCGGCGATGGATTGAAACGTGGTTTGACATGTGTGCATTAATGTCAGATGTAATTTAACACATGCACTATCCATTTGTTGATACTATGTTGTCGTTTATTTGTAATGCGAAAGGAGAATGAAATAAAAACGAAAAAACAAACAGAAAAAGTGGGACATTCGATCGCGAAGCGACGAGAGTGATGAAATATTTGACATTTAATTATAGTAACAATGTAATTTCGTCATGAACATGTACTACAAAGGTATAATATATAAGATAAAAGATAAACCGCTTCACCGCTTGAATATAAAGTGGCGGTTGCATGAATATTGGCAATTTTAAAATAGGGGCGGGGGCTGCAGACCCCAGAGCCAGTTTCGTACGCTTGTGCATAGAGTTATTCTGCTAGAGAGCCCATTCTATACCGAGTTTTTTAAATCCCAGGGGGGGTCAGATTTTTTGGAAAATGTTCTTGAGAGTACGCAACATAGGGGTCATTTTCGACTCCGCTATTATCCTGATTATCACGCGTCACCCCTTTGACTATGAAATGACATCTCTGAGTGACTAAGCTAAGACTAATTGTTATTAACAGAGTCTGAGTGACCCCGTATCAGAAGCGGTTCTAGAGGGGCCAGGCCGGAAGAAGGGGGAGGAGGGGGGGGGGGGAGGCTTAAGCCTCTTCCACTCACAATTTCTTCAATCACCTAGAAAGTTTGACTCGATTATTTATGCAATAAAGCGAGGCATTTTTATGAAGAAAATGAATGCACGAACCCTCAAGCCCCCACCCCCCCCCCCTCCCCCTCTTATGGTTCTTCTAGAACCGCACCTGCTTCGGATTGTCAACTTCCCTCTGATCTGAAAATTGTTTATTTGCTAAGTGGCCTACATGTTCATTTCGGAGTGAACCCAAATTATTTCTCGAGACGATGAGATAAAGTGTTCATTATGAACGCTTGATCTCATCGTCTCGAGGTTCATAGCTGCGAAAGAAATAATACGGGTTCACTCCGAATGAACATGTCGGCCACTTAGCAAATGAAACAATTTTTAGATCAGAGGGAAGTTGAGAATACGAAGCAGGATAATCTTGAACTTCTGGGTGTTTGGGCCGTCGAGGATCGTGAATTGCTCTCAGTTACAGGTAACTTTATTTACATTTGCGATAAAGATTTATACATTTTTTGTTTTGCTTCTTTCGTTGCCTAGTTATTTATTTTTTTTGTACAATTTGTATCGCTATTTTAGTCAATTCACCTCTTAATATACCCTACGGTTACTAAGTAAATTCTAAAAACATGACTACAAATATTTGGAGAGGAAATGATCTTACAAAGGAACATACTTGTATTGAAAAGAGGCTTCCTAAATGTGTGCTAAACAACAGATAAAACATGTACACTGAATTAATGACTTCCCCAGGCCTATTCATAGGGAACAATACATCTTGGCCTGAAAAGAAAACATCTAACCTTAACATCTTCACCTGACCTTAACAAAGAACACTCCAGACCAAAGAGCGAAACAAATAAATCTATTTCCTGACAGAGGCCAATAGCTCAGTCGGTAGAGCAGTGGTCTTGTAATCCGGCAACCCGGGTTCAAAACCAAGGCGATGCGCTAGTGTCCTTTGGTAAGGCATTAATCCTCATATACCAGGTTCCTCGGAGATGGCCTAAAGCCGTCGGTCGTCTGGTTGCTTACTTACAAGCATTTATGCTTTCTTAGCAGTCAGGTAACTAACCATCACCATTCATTAGACAAACCTCGCCCCGGAGGTGCTGGGTCGAGGTCCTTGGTCTTTTGCTCTACTCTTTATTTCATCCCCGCCCCCCCCCCCCCACTCAGTGTTATTTAGGGTACGCATATGCTCGTACCCTCTTTTTGAAAGCACCCCCTATCTGAGGACTGCCAACATTTCCGAACCCCCCTTTCGCGGGCTTTTCGCGGGCTTTTCCTGCCTTGGAGACCCCCCTAAATCAGGAAAAATGCTCAATGCCCCCCCCCCCTTAATTTGGAATAATTTCTCAGGAGTCCAAAGAGATGAGAGAGAAAAAGAAAAACACCCCCTTTTTAAAGAAATCTCCGTGTGAAAAGTCAAATACACCCCTTTTTTTACAAATCTCGGGCCGGACTTTGTCGCACGAAAAATACCCCTTTACCGGACATTTTGGCAAACACGCATGCGGTCATTCCGACCTCTGAGTGGGGGGGGGGGGGGGGGCGGGATTTCATCTAGAATGTAGAGTTAGTGTGATAGGATTGCAGTTGGGTTATAGGATTAGGATCAGGGATAGGTACAGTCCAGATCATGTCCGTTTGTATATATTCTTTTATTCACACGCATCCAGCACACAGCGCGGTGTCTCCACTCATCGCGTGAGCACCCGAAACATCCGTCTATATCGGGGTACAGAATGAGAGGCGAGGTCTAATGTCACCGGTTCAGAGTTGAGGGCGCACAACACGGAAACAGTCCAAGCTGTGGACGGGGTTAGGTGTAGTGTTGTGTGGAGTTAGGAATTAGGTTAGCGTATGGAGTTACCGCGGAGCAATTGACGCAGGGGCAAGTGTCTTACAACCATCCTCAGAGTATCTCAGGGCAACTACCTACGGACAACTTACCTCAACCAATCTCCTCTAAGGACAGTCACATAGGACAACAGCCCCAGAGAACTTCCTCCTTACGAATTACCATACTACCCTCAGACACTACCAAAGGGAAAATTCAAATTCATAATGAGATACAAAATCAAAACAATTTTCGGTTCGAGTACATAAATACATAAAACTAATAAAATTACATATTTTGATGATAAACAGCACATACTGATAAAAATGTTATAAAGACATTTTTTTAAAGCAGATGTTTCTGCATTAATTGATAAACCTAATACAAAACACTAAAATAACAAAAATAGTGTATAATATAATTGATTTACATAAAGAGTGACAAATGAAATACACGCACATAACAATGCATTATTGTATATATAATTAAAAACTTGAAAGTATGAAGGTCAGTCAAGGAATCAGGATAAATGCAGAGGCCAACTATCATGAGCAGGATTGCTTGAGTCGATAGCAGCCGCCGGGAAGGGGAGGGGGTGTACATGACGCTGTTATAGGAGTATGTAGGAGAATAGAGTGTCACATATAAAGATTTTTGTTCGGAAAGTATCTTAATGATTTTTGGAGAAAAAAATAGAAATATTCCTTTTTTTGCAAGTGTGTGCAAGTGGGTGTGCGCAGGTGATGTAAGTGTTCGATTTGTTTTGTTCATGAACTGGTCATCTAAAATTAATTTATATAAACAATCAATTAAAATTGTTAAGACCCTTATAATGTTTGTGAATATTTGGATATTAAATATTTGTTTCATGATTATTACGCTATCGATATCATGTTAGAATAATATTTCCAAGAGTGTTGCAATGAAAAAATCCACTTAATATAGTAGTGTCTTAAAACAGTAACATACAAACATGGTAAATATATACAATGGTAATTGATATAGTTACTTATACTTAACATTTCAATTCTAATACAAATGAAAATTTTCCTTCAGGGAACATTACGCTTTGTTCTAACATGACATAGTACTTGTACATAACATTGAGTTGCGTAATTATCACAGAATGCACAAATTGTAAAACATAACGTTGATAAATTTGAAAAACATAAATGCCAGACAAATAATGTTCCCCCAAAACCCATGTCTGCGGACTGCATTTATAATGTTTATGGTTATCATATATAGGTAAATTGACCAATAAAATAGTATGCTTTACACTTTTGTATTTCATGACAAAAAGACGGTGGGTACAAGCCTTTGTTAGACAGACATTTCTCAACCCATTTGTAATTGACGCAATTTACAATGGACGGCCATCCATATCACCCGTCATGACGCGCGGTCTGGCGTAGATGGCTCTCCATATTCGATTGCGTCGCCTGTAGAATAGTCTTTACGCCTCGAATGTTTCCGTTGCGTTGGTTCGTGTATCCCTCTTATCGGACGTACCTCCTTCTCCGTCACCAGCAAAGAGTGAATGGATTCCACGACTTCCCCGGATGCTGTTTCTCATAAACAGATCCTTGAGAGCTTTCCTAAATTTAGGCATCCTGGCGCCGTAGATGAAAGGGTTCACGCAGGAATTCGCGAAGCAAAGGATGAGAAAACATGGGGAGAGAAGATCGTAGAAATGGGTGAACTGGAAATCGCCAAAGTTGAAGACGAGAAAGTCAACCCAAAAAGGTGTGTGGCAGATGATGAAAGCGATGACAACGATGAGGAGCGTTTGGAGGACACGACCCTTAATAACCTGGCGGAATGATGTAGCTTGACGTTGCCGAAGGATGTAGATGGTCCAAGCGTGCGCTGTCACCATGACGACGACAGGTAGATAATACTCAAGAATGAATAAACAAACATCAAGGAATCGGTGAAAGGCCTTAGGCAAGAAGACTGTGCATGCACCGTCTGTCTGTCACAACGTAGGCGTAGAGACTGTCGATTTTGATGATAAATGCTGCGATCTAGATGACAATGACAGCGATCGAGGTGCGCTTTGGAGAGAAGAGACGATGGAACCAGATTGGAAATCGTACAACCACCAACCTCTCGACCGATATGGTTGTCAGGGTGAAGATGGATGCGCAAATGGATATCCACATCAAGACAGATGTATGGATAATCCGACAGTAGAGCTCGCCTCCAACGGTGTCCGAAAGTTGGATGACTTGACGATGTGGTATGAAGAAGATGGATGTCAAGAAATCGGCCATGGCTAAAGCACCAATCAAGATGTCAGTGGCACAGCGTCGACGTCCTGGCCAAAAGATGACGAGCATCATCAGTAAGTTTCCTAGGATACCGATGATGGCTAAGACCAACTGGACGACCACCCACCACTCCCACGAAACAGGTGCCCACACCCAGGCATCACTCCTTGAGATGTTCTGCCAATCGCCAATCATCGTCGTAAATGGTCGTTATCTCACTCGTGTGATGAGCCACGGTTGAAGAGGATTCGGTCTTGAAGATCAATGCTTTCGACTTCAGCAATCACACGATCCGTCCGAGCTGCGAGGGGAAAAATAATCAGCAAATACTCAAGTCACTCATTTAACTGTTATACTAACACTACTATAATACTACTACTACTTAATTCTTAGTACTTGGTACAAAAGGTGCACAATTCTAGTTTAATTTTCTACGTAGTGAATTTCTGTTGTATTTTCTTCAACGCATATGGAATTATAGAATAATGGAAAAATGAACGCTTTAGTTTGTTTTTTTACCTTTAAGACTGGTTGTAATTGATAGTAAATAAAGTGAATTCTGGACCGCTAAAAGACGACAAAACTCTCGACGTTGTTTGTTTACATGTAAATGAATTGTAACTGTGCGCTACAATGGACTGGCACACATTCACTGAGCTCTGTGTTATAATAATAATATTACATTTATAGAGCGCAGAAACTATCCAACATTAAGTATATGAGAAAGAGAAACGTGATACGTGAAGCGTATTACATTCTACGTCATCACACAATTTTTTTTTTAAAACGCCGCAGTTTGGCAGCGTCATATTCGATATCGAAATTTCGATACATTTTTCGGGTAACCTGGGAAATGTGTGCAATTATGTGCAGACAAATGTAGACCTAAAACTCACCATATAATGAACAGTTGGACAGTATAATTTGGTATGCTCTCGGGAATCGGTACCCCTCTGAACTAATCCAATTTTGCTCGAAACCAAACTGATTTGTGACCGCACATTGTAAGAGATCGAAACGCCGTCACGCATTCATTAGACAAAAACAATAGGTTAATATTGTAGATCGTCGAAACGCATTGATGTCAGTATATGTCAAATTTGTTTTTGATTTCCATTGTAAAATTACGAATGTCTTTTTTTTTTATCCACAGAGGGATCCGAAGAGGCAAAATTGACAAAGACAATAATCATGAAACCAAAATTAGTCACGAATGCAGCCAAACCGATGATATGACTGGCAATACTACTAGATATATATGCGTATATATCTCAATCATCCCACTCTCTCTGTCTCTGTCTTTCCTGTTCATGTTCTCAGTCTGTCTGTCTGTCTTTGTATGTGTGTGTGTGTGTGTGTGTGCGTGTGTGTGTATGTGTGCGTGTGTGTGTCTCTCTCTCTCTCCCTCCCCTCTCTCTCTCTCTCTCCTTCCCCCTTTCTCTCTCTCTCTCTCTCTCTCTTCCTCTTTCTCTCTCTCTCTCCTCCCCTCTCTCTCTTTCTCTCTCTCCCTCTCTCTCTCCCTCCCCTCTCTCTCTCCTTCTCTCACTATCTCCTTCCCTCCCATCTCTCTCTCCCTCCCTCTCTCTCTCTCTCTCACCTTCCCTCCCCTCTCTCTCTCCCTCCCTCCTTATCTCTCTTTCTCTCTCTCCTTCCCCCTCTCTCTCTATCCCTCTGTCTCTCTCTCTCTCTCTCTCTCTTACAACTGAACCACCAGCATGTTTTACGCTCTCAGATGGCAGATCAGAGTACACCTAAAATCTACTATTACATCTCAAGTTTAAAGTGACTATTAAATGAACACAAGCCTAAATGAAATCAATGCCTCATTTAATTTCAATCGGGAGACGCCCACCTTCAGTACACTACCTACGGACAGCTGACCTCAACCAGTCTCCTCTAAGGACAATCAATAGGACAACAGCCCCAGACAACTACCTCCTTACGAATTACCATACTACCCTCAGACACTACCAAAGGGATAATTCAAATTCATAATGAAATACAAATATCAAAACAATTTTTGGTTCGAGTACATAAATACATAAATACATAAAACTAATAAAATTACATATTTTGATGATAAACAGCACATACTGATATAAATGTTATAAAGACATTTTTTAAAGCAGATGTTTCTGCATTAATTGATAAATTAGATACAAAACATTCAAATAACAATATTAGTGTATACTCTAATTGATTCACATAAAAAGTGACAACTGAAATACATGCACATAACGATGCATTATTGCATATATAATTAAAAACTTGAAACTAAGAAGTCAGTCAAGGAATCAGGATAAATGCAGAGGCCAACTTTCATGAGCATGAATGCTTGAGTCGATAGCAGCCGCCGGGAAGCGGAGGGGGTGTACATGACGCTGTTATAGGAGTATGTAGGAAAATAGAGTGTCACATATAAAGATTTTAGTTCAGAAAGTATCTTAATAAAAATTGGAAAGAAAATAAAGAAAGATTCTTTTTTTTAAGAGTGTGCAAGTGGGTTTGCGCAGGTGATATAAGTGTTCGATCGTTTTGTTCATGAACTGGTCATCTAAAATGTCTTCATATAAATAAACAATTCAAATCGTTAAGACCCTTATAATGTTTGTGAATATTTGGAAATTAAATGTTTTTTATCATGATTATTACGTTCTCGATATCATGTTGAAATAATATTTCCAAGAGTGTTACAATGAAAAATTCACTTAATTTAGTGTCTTAAAGCAGTGAAATAAACATAGTTAATATATACAATGGTAATTGATATAGATTATACGTAACATTTCAATTCTAATACAAATGAAATGTTTTTTTTTCTTCAGGGAACGTTACGCTTTATTCTAACATGACACGGAACTTGTTCATAAAATTGAGTTGTGTAATTACCAAAGAATGCACAAATTGTCAAACATAACGTTGATAAATTTGAAAAACATAAAAGCCAGACAAGATAATGTTTCCCCAAACACAAGTCTGCCGACTTCATTTATAATGATTTTGATTAACATAAATAGGTAAATTAACCAATAAAATAGTATGCTTTACACTTTTGTATTTTATGAAGAAGAGATGGTGAGTAAAGGCCTTTGTTAAACAGAGATATTCTGTCACCCCATTTGTAATTGACGCAGTTTACAATGGACGGCCATCCATAGCACCCGTCATGATGCGCGGTCTGGCTTAGATGGCTCTCCATATTCGATTGCGTCACCTGTGGAAGAGTCTTTACGCCTCGAATGTTTCCGTTGCGTTGGCTCGTGTATCCCTCGTATCGGACGTACCTCCTTCTCCGTCACCAGCAAAGAGTGAATGGATTCCACGACTTCCTCGGATGCTGTTTCTCATAAACAGATCCTTGAGAGCTTTCCTAAACTTAGGCATCCTGGCGGCGTAGATGAAAGGGTTCACACAGAAATTCGCAAAGCGAAGGATGACAAAACATTGGGAGAGAAGATTGAAGAAATGGGTGAACTGGAAATCGCCAAAGTTGAAGACGAGTAAGCTAAACCAAAGGGGTGTGTGGCAGATGATGAAAGTGATGATAACGATGAGGAGCGTTTGGAGGACACGACCCTTAATAACCTGGCGGAGTGATGTAGCTTGACGTTGCCGAAGGATGTAGATAGTCCAAGCATGTGATGTCACCATGACGACGACAGGTAGAGAATACTCAAGAATGAATAAACAAACATCAAGGAATCGGTGAAAGGCCAAAGGAAAGGAGAGTACGCACTGTCTGTCTTCTGTTACGAAGTAGGCGTAGAGACTTTGAATGTTGACTATAAAGGCTGCGATCCAGATGACAATGACTGCGATTGAAATGCGCTTTGGAGAGAAGAGACGTTGGAACCAGATTGGAAATCGTACAGCCATCAACCTCTCGATCGATATGGTTGTCAGGGTGAAGATAGATGCACTAATGGATATCCTAACCAAGACAGATGTTTGAATAATCCGACAGTAGAGCTCGCCTGCAATGGTATCCGGAAGTTGGATGACTTGACGATGTGGTATGAAGAAGATGGATGCCAAGAAATCGGCCGCGGCTAGAGCACCGATCAAGATGTCGGTGGCACAGCGTCGACGTCCTGGCCAAAAGATGACGAGCATCACCAGTAGGTTTCCTAGGATACCGATGATGGCTAGGACCAACTGGATAACCTGCCACCACTCCCACGAAACAGGTGCCCACACCCAGGCATCATTCCTTGAGTTCTGTTCTATTCTGTTCTGCCAGTCACTGTCCATCGTCGTAATGGTCGAGCCACGGTTGAAGAGGATACGGTCTTGAAGATCAGTGCTTTCGACCAAGTTCAGCAATCACCCACTCCGTCCGAATTACTGCGAGGGGAAAAATGATCAGTATACTCAAGCCATTCACTGTTCTACTACTACTACTACTACTACTACTACTACTACTACTACTACTACTACTAATACTACTACTGCAATTGCTTAAAGTTAGTACGCCTACTTGGTACAAAAGGTGCACATTTCTAGTTTAATTTTCTACATAGTGAATTTCTGTTATACACTTGCTTTCGTATTTTCTTCAACGCATATTCAATTATAGAATAATGGAAAAATGAACGCTTTAGTTTTTTTTACCTTTGAGGCTGGTTGTAATTGACAGCTATTAAAGTGAATTCTGGACCGCTAAAGGACGACAAAACTCCCGTCGCTGTTTGTTTACGTGTAAGTGAAATGAAACTGTTCATGTTCTCCGTTTGTCTGTCTCTTTCTCTGTCTCTTTTTTTTCTCTCTCTCTCTTTCTCTCTCTCTCTCTCCCTCTCCCCGCCCTCTTTCTCTCCCTCCCCCTCTTTCCCCCTCTCACTCCCTCTCCTCTCTCTCTGTCTCTGTCTCTCTGTCTCTCTCTATATCCCCTTCTCTCTATCTTACAATTAAACCACCAGCATATTTTACGCTCTCGGATGGCAGATCAGAGTAGAATCTACTCTTACAGCTCAAGTTTAAAGTGACTATCAAATGAACACAAGCCTAAATTAAATCAATCTCTCTCTCTCTCTCTCCCCCCCTCTCTCTCTCTCTCTCTCTCTCCCTCTCTCTCTCTCCCTCTCTCCCTCCCTCTTTCTCTCCTTTTCTCTTTCTTACAACTGAACCACCAGCATGTTTTACGCTCTCGGATGGCGGATCAGAGTACACGTAGAATCTTCGCTTACAGCTCAAGTTTAAAGTGACTAGCAAATGAACACAAGCCTAAATGAAATCAATGCCTCATATAATTTAAATCGGGAGGCACCCACCTTTAATACGTGATGTCTCAAAAAATGCAATGAGATTTTGATGGCAACATCTTAAGAGGTATCCTCCATGAAATTTCAAAGGTAATTTTGTAGTAGTATATCTTTCAAAGTTTTATATCTCTTACAAAGTTTTGGTTTGGGGTAATAAAGTTGGTTCAAATG
Organism: Strongylocentrotus purpuratus; assembly: GCF_000002235.5. Lineage (NCBI taxonomy): Eukaryota > Metazoa > Echinodermata > Echinoidea > Camarodonta > Strongylocentrotidae > Strongylocentrotus > Strongylocentrotus purpuratus. Next base: position 10,318,166 of record NW_022145604.1, read on the forward strand.
AACATATTGGAAGTATTATGCGATTTTACAATATTCATTGATCGCTGTCGCGGTTGACATCGAGTCTAAACTGATGAAATTGTAAATAATATACTCTTTGGCCCGAATTCACAAAGGAGGTTTGTCGACAAACCGAGGTTTGTCGACAAACCTCCTTTTGTTTTGACAAACCTCCTTTTGTTATTTACAAACCAGGTTTGTAAAAAACGCGTCAAAACGCGTCATATGACGTACATAAAAATTCGGTTTGTCGACAAACCTCCTTTGTGAATTCGGGCCTTTATGTTGGATAGCTCCCTCTCAATACCGATATTAATTAAATTTCAAAACAATTTTTTTAAAAAACTACAATCGACCGATTTGCTATTCACGTTTGGAAATTATATATCAGAACTGCATATTCTGAGATTGTCATGGTCGCAGCTACCATGGAATGGTCTTAAAGGGATAGTTGACTTCTGTTGCAGAGGGCACTACACAAAATATTTTTGTTTGTGAAATAATGAAAAACTGAGTGTCAAATTTGAAAGAAAATACAATTTAAATGATAAAATCATCTTTGTTTGATCAAAATCGGTTCAGAGACGGCTGAAATATCTATAAATATAACGATTTCTAATACTTGTGTACCACCACAAATATTAGATAATTTGAAAAAACCTTTGAAAAACGAAGTAGCGCCTCTAACGTCGTATTTCAGCCAATGCCGATGTTGGCTTTTTTGTTGGCATTTTCGTGTTGGTTATATTACGCACAACCAGCCGGCCCATGTATTGTTATTTTTAATTAAATAATTAATTCAATAATTAATTAACGGTCACCGTTTTGGGGGAAAGTGGAGCCGAATTGGTATGATTGTATTGGCTAAATTTCACACAGTTTGGGGTCTAAAATTACCTTCATAGCAATTTTAGGTTAAAGGGCACTAGAAATGTCATAGCTATTAAGAATAACAGCAATAATCATGCATTTTGAAGGCATTTGCAGTCTGAAAACAGAACTCAACTATCCCTTTAAGCGAAATATTTGAAATTTACCAGGAGCACCGGTAAATTTTGATTATTCGATTTCTCGAAAGCAGAAGTCTTTTAGGGGCTAAATTTTGGAGTAATTATAATACATACATAGGGGCATCCAAATATATTAAAATGTTAAAGAATTTCTATCCATCCAATTTTCAAATTTTCCCAAAACTTTATCTTTACCTTTAATCGCCGTATACACTTTTTTTCTTCTCGAGACTACCTGTTTACGGTCAACTCCCACATAGCATACACATTCATCCCAGTCACACTTCCAGACCGACTTCAGATCGACCGATAACCGACAAAATACTGACTATTCGGTGTAACTGACATGTCCAGTTTTTCTCGCCCCGCCCAATTATCTTCAGGTCAAGCACCATAAACACGTTTACATATCTTGGGCGCGTTCCACAACAGAATGAGGCCATGGCTTTGGATTTGGCAAGAAAGCAAACTGATATATTTGATATACATTCGGCATTATCTGTAGAGATCTGACATATTATACAAAGGACCCCCCCCCAAAAAAAAAAAAACAACAACAACAAAACAAAAAACAAAAACAAAAACAAAAACAAGACTTAAAATAATAATAATAATAATAACAAAATATTAATAATAATGGTAATAATAATAATAGTGAAATAATGTATAATAAAAATGTATTATAGATACATATGTATACAAATAAGAATAATAATATTGATTAAAAAAATGATAGGAAATAAAAAAAAATATTAGGGCTCTTGAAATTTTAGATGGAGAGGGTGGTTGGGGTTCCTATTATCTTCATTTCACGTACCTTTTCCCTTCCTCTTTCTTTTAAATCATTCTCTTTCTCCTCTTTCTTTCGTTTTCTTTCTAATTTTTTGGCCATTTTATTTGGGCACCTGTTTGCCTGCCCTCTTCCCCCACTGTTCCCTTACAACATATATGAAGATGTGACACCCCTCCCATTCGAATGTTTAGTCGGTAAATTTTGAATTTTAGAAGCTTGTTGCCAAGCAGCATAAATAATGTTGATGACTTAAAAAAAATATTAAAACATCTTCAAGCTTTCACGCTTGGGATCTTTCTCCCTTTCAGCTTGGTGTGAATTATATTTGGAAGAACCTCAATCTTCAGATCTAGATATCCTATGAACATTATTTTTGTTTACCCTTTTAGGCAAATCTACAAAATTTACAATTTTGTATGTATGTTTTTGTTTACTCTTGTCAGCAAATTCTAAAATTGGTTGACTTTTTGTTTATAATGGTAAGCGACGCCTCTTGTACCTTCCCTATCCAAAAACTCTTGAACATATTGGATAGAGCCTCCATCACTACCTCACTTCATTACCCGGATAGTGATTCTTCATAAAACTTGAACCAGAGCAATTTGAATTATATATGCCTAATTCATAACGATATGGGTATTGAAATAAAACTTGAACCAGAGTGACTTTGAATTACATATGCCTACTTCAACAGAGTATTAACGCCCTTACTCTCGTCATGGTCAAGAAATCCACTCAAGGAAACCAGTCTGCACGCACATACTCCGATTTGACACTTTACCACAAATCATCAAGCATTAAGCAGAGTCTAGCTCTGCCAGTCTCTGGCTGCATCAAATCAGCTATTAAGTAGAGCCTCATTTGCAGTATGGTCTCAGCCTAGTCTCGCTGTGCAGACACTGTTATGCACAGCGACTGACAAGGCTTTGTATGTGCAGACTATCAAGACATCAGCCTAGTACAAGTAGGCCTGTGGCAAAGATATCATACTTTGTTTTCAAAATCATGTTTTTATTTCCCCATATTTTCAAAAAGTAGGCCTTGGCCGAATACGAGGTCTATTTTCTGTTATTTTGAACTCTCATGATCTTTTTTCCTCATCCGGGAGCAGCCCATTAGGGCCAAAATTAACAACCACGAAAACAAACAAAGATGGATTCAAAAAAACAAAGTTCATAGCAAGATAGACAAAGTACCCAGAAGAAAGGACAAATTAACAAACAAACAAACAAAGCTATGATTCTGTCATGGAGGTTATTGTTTCCAAACTCACATTACATAGATAATACTGTTCATGGTAATAAATCTCAAAATATCAAATTGGACATTTCAAAGTAGCAATTTAATAACTCATTTGGAACTTTTCCTAGAGGCATTGCTTTTCGATAGGTGCTCTGCTACGCTACACGTCAAAAGAAGGGAATGTAGACCCAGCAAATTATTGGACCGCATTTTACTAATTTAGTAAAAACGCAACCCTGGGAATAAAATCAAGTTTAACAAAGGGAAAAATTAGAGCGCAGACTACCTTCTGATTATAGTGAACAAAAGCATAAACTACTCGTCGGTTTTGAATGTTAAAATGTTAAGAGAACACGGGCCATCAGACTGCGGGCCATGGTGTGCTCAAGATGTTCGTAAAAGGTCTTGGGGACGTTAAGACATTCAGACCTTAAAGGGGAGGTCCCCTGATATAAAGTTGGTGTAAATAGAAGCGGAAAGATGAGAGGAACAGGTCAATGAAAGTTTGAGCAAATTCCGATTAAAATTAAAAATCTATCTGCAATTTATACATTAACGCATGTTTATGTATATATATATATATATAAAATATATAAATCTGATCGAACAAACCATTCACACACTTGTGAAGAAGAAAAAAGTTAAACTTTAAAAGAAAAAAATAGTGTTTATTCAAAGATTGAGGTAAGTATGTTTTACGAAACTTGTTTTGGGTGTCAAGCTTTTAACACATGCGCGGATTTAGGTGGAGGCACACCTGGCCCGTGCCTCCTCCCATTTGGTGGTAAAAAGAAGGAAAGAAAGAAAAACCACAAAAAAGATAGAGAAAAAGGGGAAAAAAAATAAACCAAAAAAATCCATCCGGCTAAGTCAAATCACGGAGTTTCCGGCGTTCATTTTTCTTCCCGATTCTTCTTACTTCCTTCCTGATTTTGCCAAATGTTTGTTGCCATTTCATACCAGATATTTCACGCGATTCGGTGTACTAAACACACAGTAGCGGATATTACCTTTTTTAAATATTTTGTGTACTAGAATAGAATATATAATATGATAGAAAGCGCTATAAAATGTAGAGCAATAAATCTTTTATGAATACATTTGTATTATCTTTCCGTAAGAAAAGGAAAGGAAACCTGATCTGGAACAGCTTGTACAACGTCAATTCGAAAAGTTCCTGGTAGTGATCCTAATCTCCTAAGGAAATAGCGAGGCATGGTTAAAGATATTGAGAGGGCTCTTGACATTTTAGATGGAGAGGGTGGTTGGGGTTTCTATTATCTTCATTTCACGTTCCTTTTCCCTTCCTCTTTCTTTTAAATCATTCTCTTTCTCCTCTTTCTTTCGTTTTCTTTCTAATTTTTTTGCCATTTTATTTGGGCACCTGTCTGCCTGTTCTCTCCCCCCTCGTATGTCCGCCACTGTTACCTTACAAAATATATGAAGATGTGACACCCCCTCCCATTCGAATGTTCAGCCGGTAAATTTTGAATTTTTGAGGCATGTTGCCAAGCAGCAAGAGTAATCTTGATGGCTTTAAAAAAAGGTTATAACAAAATCTTCAAGCTTTCACAACTACAAGCTTGTAGTGAATTAAATTTGGAAGATCCTCTATGCACTGATTTAAAGATCCTATGAACATTTTTGTGTAACCCTACTGTACAGATCTACAAAAATCTTTAAATTGTATATATACTATTTTTTGTTGCTCTTGTTATTACTCTTGTCGGTAGATTCTTAAATTGGTTGATATTTTGTATAATGGTAAGTGACCCCCTTGTAACTTCCCCTATCCAAACACCCTTTAATATAAAGGAAAGAGCCTCCATCGCTACCCGGATAAGGATTCTTCATTACCATCATACGGCCCATGACGGTGGGAAAGCCGATAGTTTTGACTAATAAATTGACCATCTGTCGACTGACCTTCTTGGATTGAAGTCACCTTTCCGGGAATATCCTCATCCAAAATCATTCGGGGATTTCATATTTGGATCAATATGGTTTGTTAATATTTATATCATAGAGCAAAGCTGACATTTTGATTCTGACTTCCTTGTCCCACTCCAGCATATAAAGGTAGTTCCAGCCAGTGCACGTTGCAGTATCTAAAACGAGAGGAGCTTCCGAATGTAACTGCTCTGAACGGTATACACTCTCCATACAAGGGTAAGTGTTTTAGTCGCTCTTCTAATTTAATCTTTCCTTTGCCACAAGTGCCAACTTTCACAGTTGCAAGTTTACCATGAGTGCCGATTTGCACAAACCCAGTAGGTATCAGTTGACAGAAAATGTACTTTGTGCAACACAAAAGCTTTGCAAATGTATATATTTCTAGTCTTGATTAGCTGCATGACAACCCATCTAACATCTGCAAAGATTGAACTGACACTCTTTCTGGAAACATTTAAATAATCTTGAATCCTTTTCACAAACCAAGTAGGTATCAGTTGACAAAAAGTTTACTTTGTGTAACACGAAAGCTTTGCAAATGTATATATATTCTGGTCTTGATTATTAGCTGCATGACAACCCATCTAACACCTGCATAGATTGAATTTACACTCTTTCTGGAAACATTTAAATAATCTTGAATCTTTTGGTATAACTGTGTCATGAGATATGTACTCGTGGAAGAGGGATATAATCTCGTCAACACACGAAGAGTTTAATAACGCAGAGGAGTGGAAAATCCACTACTTTATGAGTCGTATTAGAGATAACTTGGAGTTGGATCGACTCCAGTTTATAGTGGAATCTACCCCAAGCTTGAATTACTATTTGGATAGGGCATTACACAACTTTGTGCGTTGATTTCAATTCCAAAGCGAAGTGATCAATTATATGTTCATATATGCTCAGGTAGACCGCCAAGATTTACCGCAGCATATCTGACCGCCAAGGTTCACCGCAGCATATATAAACGCGCCTTAAAATCCTCAAAAGAAAGGTTTTCCATTTAAAAAGTCTAATCTTCTTGTTAGGTATTATTGGCATTTTTTCATTCTCGTGAAACATTGTTGTTTTGTCTCTATTTTCGTGAGCGACAACATACAGTGATTGATACTTAATATAAACAATTTGAGAACAATATACAACTATTTATACAGGTAGTCAGTATCACTAATTATGGCGGAACGTAGTGACGTTTAGAGGTATTTTTCCTAATAGAATGAATATCTTTCAATTGGTTTTTCATTACAAAAAATAGGCCCTAGACAAAATGCATTTCCTTTTAAAAAAAAAACACTCTTCATATATTCTACAAAAGGATCTCGTAATCTGGAGATGAATTTTATGGTAAAAATCAAGATCAGAAATTATACTAGCTAATTATAATCAATGACCAAAGCATTACAACTTTGCAGTATTAATTTACGGGTTTCGATTACCTTTGAATTTCATGCCCAGTTCTTGAAATGAATTTTGATGTTAAATTATTGAATTTGGTATGTATATAGATATAATATATACATGCATGTACACATATATTATAGACACAGTCAAGGAAAAGAGGGAGAGAAAGAGAAAGAGGGGGTGGGGACACATTGTAGGAAGACATTAGGGAAGATTTATCTCTCGACGAAACACGACACAGACGCTCATAACAATGCCTGAATACTGGTATACCAATGACTCGTTAAACGTAATTGCAATGTGGATTTAACAGTTTATGAAGTTTAAAAAAAATATCATCCTTGAAACATAAGCCACAATATGGTTAGTTCACTGGTTCATGGAAAATAAACATTTGAAATATTGTGTGAAAGCAAACATTTTATCACGGAAGCAATCTGGTCATTGCCACATCACAGGAAGCTAACACATAAACACGCGCAGATAACATGACTTATATTACATAGTCAACCCATCTTTATATATTTGAAAGAAAAACAAATATGAACCTATGCAGGCGGTGCCAGATCATTTTGTTCGAGGATATAAGTTTCAATGAAGCTCACGATAACATGCCTGAGTAGTTGTCTTATCACTGTTGTTTCACTCATTACAGGTAATTCTGAAGATTCGTTCAAATTACTTCATAGCAACCACCTCCAGGACGTTCTCCAACACAACTCTCAAAGGCGACACGACTGGGTAAAACGATGGACAGTGACGGGCAGAACATCTCTAGGAATGATACATGGGTGTGGAAACCTTTTGAATGGGAGTGGTGGATATGTATCCAGTTGGTGCTAGCCATCGTCGGTATCCTAGGAAACTTACTGGTGATGCTCGTGATCTTTTGGCCAGGACGTCGACGCTGTGCCACCGACATCTTGATCGGTGCTTTAGCCGTGGCCGATTTCCTAACATCAATCTTCATCATACCACATTCAAAAGTGAAGATGTACCCTGACACCAATGCAGCTAGGTTTTACTGCAAGATTGTCCACACTTCCACCTTGATGTGGATATCCGTTTGCGCATCCATCTTTACCCTGACAACCATATCGATCGAGAGGTTAGTGGCTGTACGATTTCCAATCTGGTTCCAGCGTCTCTTCTCTCCAAAGCGTACCTCTATCGCCATTGTCTGTATCTGGATTGCAGCCTTTGGCATCAACACCCGAAGTCTCTATGCTCGTTACATATCAGATGGTAAATGTGTGCTCTCCACACCGTCTATGGCATTCAACCGATTTATCGGAGTCTCTCTATTCCTTGTGGAGTATGTCCTACCGGTTATTGTCATGGTGGTAGCGCACGTGTGGACCATTTATATTCTTCGTCAGCGTCGTTCATCATCGCTCCGCAAGGCGCAGAGCCTTGTTCTTCAAATGCTCCTCATCGTCGTCATCACTTTCATTATCTGCTGGACACCTGATCAGTTTGGGTTCTTGGTCTTCAACCTCGGCATCGTCCCGTTCACCCACCTCTTCAGTCCTCTCTACCGATGCTTCGTCATCCTTGCCTTCGCGAATTCCTGCGTGAACCCTTTCATTTACGCCGCCGGGATGCCTAAGTTTAGGAGAGCTCTCATGGATCTGTTTATGAGAAAGAGTATCCGAGGCAGTCGTGGAATCCATTCACTCTTTGCTGGTGAAGGGGGAGGAGGTACGTCTGAAAAGAGTTATACACCAACAAAAGCAACGGAATCATTCGAGGTTTAAATACTCTTTCACGGATGACGCAATAAAATATGGAGAGCCATATACGCCAGATCACGCATCATGACGGGCGCTTTGACCATAATGGCCGCCCATGCTTTACTGCGTCGATAACAATTAAGTGGGGTGAGGAAAATAATCTTTGTTTAACTAAGACTTGTACTCACTTATCTTTTTGTTATTAAGTACAACAGTGTAAAGCATATTTTTTGATTGGTCATTATTACATATCATCATTATAAATGCAAGTCAGCAGACGTGTGTATATGGGTCATATTACTTTGTCTGACATTTACGTTTTGACAAATTTATGAATGTTTTATTTTACAATGTTTGCATTCTGTGATAATTACACAAGTTGTACAAAGTCCATTTTATGTTATAATTGACGGTAATGTCCCGTCGAAAAAGAAACATGGCATTTGCATCAGATCAACAATTTTAAAAATAATTTTTTTCTAATCATCCGACTCATTGGATTTTTAAAAACTATGTCTATATATTGATGCTTTAAGACCGTATTACATTGAGTGAATCTTTTATTCTCTTCTTCTTCAAGTTTGTAGACCCTCCGACAGGCCATTTTGATTGAAAATCAATCACTGAATAACATATTTGAATACATGAACCAATGAATATCATATGATACTTCAGAATAAGATATACATAATGAATATCAACCATAATAAACGATGACTGAAAGCGTTGCATATTGATTATAACAATTTGAAAATGATAAAACTGTATATACAGAACATAGATATTTGTTTTAAAAACACAATAATGCAACATCATGACTGAAAATGATGAGGGAAATTCAATAAAATAATGCTATTTGAATCAATTTTTTTTTGGTAATACTCTTGGAAATATTACTTTAACCTGATATCAATAACTTCATCACCATGTGCTTAAGAGATATATAAGAAATTATATCAGTATATGCTATTTATCATTAAAATATATTTAGTTTGTTTAGTTTTATGTATTTGAAGGTTATTTGATATGTACATATATATGTATTTACATTTCATAATTTGTTGTATTTTATTGTAACACGGTCCCATTGTAAATGAGTCGGGCAACAGAGCTGAGTTTATCGCACTTGAACATATAAGTGTAGTGAAATAAGATATGATTGTGGAAACGCTATAGCAAGAGAGAATATCATGTTCACTCCATCATATAAGAACTCTTGTGAGTAATGTGCCGCGGGATTCCATATCCTTAAACTGCTGGCGAACAGAGCAACAAGACCAAGCTCTGTAATTATTAGGATCTCTGTCCAGTAGTGCCGTGTTTGTGCCATCGAATTGGATCGACCAAATCAATTGATTCATAATATATGTATATGCAATATTTTTCCCGTAACATGAGAGTAATTTTAATAGTTTCATACTATTAATTAAATGTATTGTTAACTGTAACTGTATACTTGTTTTAAATGGGGGCACGCTACAAGAGTCCTATCTCGCACCCCGGGGCAACGTGTCTGACACGGCCGGTTGTAGCAACTACTCCGAAGATCAAGATTACAGTAATCTTGATCTAAGAAGACACGAACGAACGAACTCCATCATATGGCAGATACTAGGGTTAACTTGGAGAGGCGCGGTTAGTTTCATTTGTAGAGCAGTGGTCTCGTAACCGGGAGGTCTGGGTTCGAAACCAAGTCAATACGCTTTTGTCCTTTGGTAAGGCAGTTATCCTCATTACCAAGTCCCCCTCAGAGAGGACTTAAAGCCCTCGATCCACTTGTTGCTTACTTACAAACATACCCATGTTTTCTTAGCAGTCAGGTAAAAACAAAACAATAAAAACAAAAACAAGACAATTTCCGGCTTTTGATGATAATAATAACATTTGATACTTTTATAGCGCGCTTATCTCCAACTCAAGGTGCTCAAGACGCTCCAATATTAAACATCCCGGCTCTAGCTGGGCTATCAATTCCAATGCTCAAAGCAATCAAGGAATTCTCTCCTTCTGGTACACATTAAACACCTGGGTGGAGAGTGGCAAATGTTGATTACCGTATTGCCAAAAGACACTATTGCTGCGCAAGAGCCCGAACTCACAATCTTCACATTTCCAGCCAAGTGTTATAGTCCGGATTTTGTCCGTTTTTGCATATTTTTAATTCTTAATCATTTATGTCATGCCCCCTTACATGCATCCCGCCCAAATCACGCGACCACCGAAAATACACCCGTCGAAAAAACGGAGAGAATGAAAGGCAAGGGCTGTCTCCGGCTTAGCGTTGAGGGTGTGTTATTTTCTCAGCTGATTGGGCGCGCGACGGACACGAAAAGGTCTAGGCAGTGGAATTGCCAAGTGTTAAAACCGGACGACTACGACTCCTCTACATTTTTAGATATTCGACAATGACATGTGAAAACCACGACAACCGCGTGAAAGTATCTACTCATATCAACCCTATTTTACTCTTTATTCCCATGCTATGACGGGCACATTGTCCTTTCTAGATGGATGAAATGGTGTCTGTGAATTTGGGTTTCCACAATGGTTCTTTAATTCCCCCTCATGCACATGTCCATGTACATATATCATACATTAGTATTATGTTTACCCATAATTCCCTTTGTGTCCTTTTTTGATGTGTACATGGTGATGTAAATATGAAAATGAAATTAAACTCGACATGATTATCAAACTGGCTATTTTGTTCGTTAGTGCTTTATATTCGGACATTGAGATGGGGTATGTTTTTTTCTTCTTTAATTTAGGTCCACCTTCTGAAAACAATGTTATCTGTTGTGTAAGTAAAAAGATACTAATTCAATAACAAACTGAAACCGCGCCTTTCAGACTGCTGAACGATCGGTTATAAAAGTATCGTCTACCTTTGAATATTGAACTTTTTTTAAATTATTTTAAATCAAGTGGCCTTTTCTCCAACTGAAAGGCTAGTATTACCCTGCGCTTTCGACTTTATCATTCGTTATAACATATTCGGACCTCTATTATGAATAATGTCAGTACTTTCAATTATCCAGATCGAATCATATATTTCAATTATTTTGCAGTCCTGTGTGTTAAGTGTGATTTCTTGTGTGTATAAAGGGGCGTTGTCCTTCATTCGTATCCACCATTATCGTTTCGACAATCTAAACAATTCAGAGGTTTCGCACTTAGGCTAAATGTCCTGCGCAGTGAATGTGAAAAAGTGATTTTAAAATTCTTTTTATCTGTATTCATGCTTTGCTTTGGGTTTCTGATTTTCCAAGGTTACTAAACTATCTATTAACCCTTCGCCTACGTCATTCTGACTTTTCTCTGCGTTTCTTCTCTCTTTCTCTCTCTCTCTCTCTCTCTCTCTCTCTATGTCCCTCTCTTTCTCTCTCTCTCTCTCTCTCTCTCTCTCTCTTCGTATTCTTTTCGGCTCCTCCCCTCCCCCTCTCTCTCAATCTGGTAAGCGTCAAAACAAGCGCATCCTATCCTCATAAAATAAAATAAAATTGATTTCTTCGTGTACGAAGGATCATTATTTGTTACGGTTGTGTGTATTTTCTCAGACTCTGAACTGAACTCTTTATACATATATATTATCTCACTCTGTTTCTCTCCTCTGTCATTCCCTTTTTCATCTCTTTCCTTCTCAAGTCTTTATTTATATCTCTCTCTATCCCTCACTATTTCTCTCTCTCTTTCTCTCGCTGTTTATGTTTTTCAAGATTCAATATTCAAGATAATTTATTGTCATGTTAAAAATACATAACATTTGTTTTCGGACATTTGAAGGTGCATACATGTAAATGAATATATACATAAAAACAAAATAATTACATTTTAAAGGTACTATGTCCCTTTTGCAGCCAACCTCAAATGCTGTAGAACTTTGCAGGAATTATGAATATGTCATGTATGTCCTATCTGTGAAATTTAAACGTTAGCAGTGTCCTCATATTCAAATTATGCAAGGAAACCCGTTTACTTGCTAGACTTCACTGTCAGACACTATTGAGTGACTGACTGGCTTTTTTCTTCTTTGGTAATAACATACATGAAAAGAGTTGTAAAGGGTACATGAGTATTTGTCTACATCAATAACCCACTTCTTGTGATGGCCAAGATTAAACTGATTGAATCTTTGCGCAGCATAAAACGTATGACCATTCGGTACAATTGTCTGAAAATCAAGACTATTACTTTGGGGCTCTATAGCCCTAAAGTCGATTTGACAACTAATAGTCGTTATTTTCCCACTTGAAGACATTTTCAAGCCCCACCTTTTTTAGGGAAGTTCTAAATTAGTATTATCTTTCAAATGCAGCTGGAATTTAACTTTTTCATATTTTTGGCCTGCAAATGGGACATAGTACCTTTAACATAACATTTAACAACCATAATAATAATAATAGTACAGTTCTTATAAAGCGCATAATACATTTGTTAACATCTCTACGCGCTGTAAGAAAAATGAAAAAGAAAAAAGTAAATACTAGTGAGGAAAAAGTAGGAAAAAAATACTGCATGGTAATATTCTACACAGCATGGTCAAATTTTACAAAGAAGGACCTGTGTGTAGGATTTGTTCACCTCTTATGAAATAGGTTGCATTAACAGAATTATATTCTACTGAAGGAGGCAGTTCAATTTAAAAAGCTTGTTTTGAGCTCGTCCATCCAGGCACTTGATCATTTCCAGAACACCTCTCCAGCTAAGACTACTTTACGCATCAACACACACGCTCACGCGCGCACAACCACGAATACACACGACACATGCTACACACACGCACAATATAACCGTACACGCCCTACACACACGGACACTGTAATTAACATGAAAAGTGCTCCGGCATAGAAATGCCTGGATGGATATAATTGAGACAATAAATTATCTCAGGATAAAAAGCTAAAACGCAACGGCGACTTTGAAAGAAGGGAGGAAAGAAAGAAGAAGGAGAAGAGACAGTCATGCCAATTCCTAAGCCAGGGCGTGGAGGGCAGTGTAACACATTTACAGATGACAGAAGATTTATTTGTGATTGTTTTGTTTCATTTTTCTTTAAAATATATCATATGGTCACTGGTCAGTATGTGATAACAAAACCATTTTATTGCAAAATTCAAATAATTTTGTTCATTAGTGAAAAGGCAATGTATTTGGCTCTGACAAGACTTTAAACAAAATACCAGTTATTTGAGAATAAAACGAGCAATTTGCAAATGTGTTACACTGCTGTCATTAAAGTTGAATACATACACAATTACACATATATGAAATTAAAACATGAATAGATATCGTCTCACTATTCATTAAACAGCATGTGTACACATATTGGACTTTGTGCTTGGAAAACCTACGAATATTCTCAAACTCTAAACGGAACTATGAAATTTCTTTTGTTTCCTTCCTACTTCTCTGGAAGGTAGCAATAATAATAATAATGTATTTGTGTAGTCATTGGAGCGTTTCCATGTTCTATTGTCACTGTGTGTATTAGCTGTACGTGTGGAAGTATCTAAATCATGTTCCGTTATCTAAAAGTGCACAACCAGTAATAATTTTTAGTCCATTTGGCTAGAGTCGAGTTGTTTCAATTCAGTTAAGTCAATGAAAGCAAATAAGTAAATTGTCCATCAAGACTAGGTGAGTGTCTGAAATTTCTACAAAAACATTTGCAAATGAAATAACGGATAGTACAAGTTCATGGACTTTCGTGAAATCAACTGTAGGGTTAATTGTACACCATGTGTCACTATAATTAATGCTTTAAGTTCTGATATCTAAGGTGTATTTTGACCTTATATATGTTTTGTGTAATAATGTATTTGTTTTTGTCCCAATGTGTTGTTGTTCGTGTCTGATCATAATCCAACCTTGTGGATTTGTATCAATGAATTTGAATCTCTTGATGTTTTTGCTCATTACGCCACTGTTCACTAGTTCATGAAAAACATTTGAAATATTGTATGAAAGCAAACATTTTATCACAGAAGCAATATGACCATTGCCACATCACAGGAAGCTAACACACAAACGGATATAAACATACGCAGGTAAAATGATTACCTATTCTACCTAACAGTCTTAATATATTTGAAAAAGAAAACAACTATGAACCTATGCAGGCGGTGTCAGAGCATTTTGTTCGGGGGCATAAGTTTCAATGAAGCTCACGATAACATACCTGAGTAGCTGTCTCGTCACTGTTGTTTCACTCCGTACAGGTAATTCTGAAGAGTCGTTAAAGTCACTCCATAGCAACCACCTCCAGGACGTTCTCCAACACAACTCTCAAAGGCAACACGACTGGGTAAAACGATGGACAGAGACTGGCAGAACATCTCCAGGAATGATGCCTGGGTGTGGAAACCTTTTGCCTGGGAGTGGTGGATATGTATCCAGTTGGTGCTAGCCATCGTCGGTCTACTAGGAAACTTACTGGTGATGCTGGTCATCTTTTGGCCAGGACGTCGACGCTGTGCCACCGACACCTTGATAGGCGCTTTAGCCGTGGCCGATTTCTTAACATCCATCTTCATCATACCACATCCAATAGTGGACATGTACCCTGACACCAATGCAGCTAGGTTCTACTGCAAGATTGTCCACACTTCCACCTTGATGTGGATATCCATATGCGCATCCATCTTCACCCTGACAACCATATCGGTCGAGAAGTTAATTGCTGTACGGTATCCTGTCTGGTTTCAACGTCTCTCCACTCCAAAGCGTGCCACCATCGCTATTGTCTGTATCTGGATTGTAGCCTTTGGTATCAACACTCGGAGTCTCTATGCTCGTTACGTATCGAATGGTAAATGTTTATCCTCCAAACACTCTGTGGCATTATTTATCGGAGTCGCTCTATTCCTTGTGGAGTATGTCCTACCGGTTAGTGTCACGGTAATAGCGCACGTGTGGACCATCTGTGTTCTACGTCGACGCCGGGTAACAGCGCTCCGCAAGGCGCAGAGCCTTGTTCTTCAAATGCTTCTCATCGTCGTCATCACTTTCATCATCTGCTGGACACCTGATCAATTTGGATTCTTGGTCTTCAACCTCGGCATAGTCCCGGCCACCTACCTCTTCAGTCCTCTCTACCGATGCTTCGTCATCCTTGCCTTCGCGAATTCCTGTGTGAACCCTTTCATTTACGCCGCTAGGATACCTAAGTTTAGGAAAGCTCTCAAGGATATGTTTATGAGAAAGAGTGGTAATCGCGGAATTCATTCACTCTCTGCTGGTGAAGGGGAAGGAGCATATGGAAACGTTGTATCATCTGCTCAATCTGACTTGCGTGCATAGAACAAAATAAGCATTTTCCATGAAAAAGTGAAGTTTTCTAAAATGTGCGTTTCTTTCCAGCATTGGGGCGCCCGGAAGTCACTCGGGTAAAATTTCATGAAGTATAATATAAAAAGACCATATGCAAATTGTTTGTACTTTTTTCGGAAAAAATACATTTATCCAGCACACTGTCGTCTCTTTTTGCGTTGGAGAAGAGCAAATAGCGAGTTTCAATCACTCTTTGGCCGCTCTCGCAAGCTCTCACTCGTTTCACTGTGGTCAAGAGACTTTGGGGCAAGCGGTTAATGAAAATACTAATCGTTAGCTTTCTTCTGGTATCAAACTTGTTTTGATTGATTGTATAATTTTGTCGGAATAAAGGAAACAAAAAGGCTCGGCCAATAACTTATCAGCGTCTGTATTGACCTTTTGACCTTGAATTCCCTGATGCAAGCGCACTAATGACGTCATCTTCGCTAAATCGGTGTCTTTTATCGTAAAATGCGACACTTTCACAATGTTTATACATCTTTTTAAAATTATTAGTAAGATATAACATATTTTTTCTGATATCACTGAAGTTTTGGGTTTTATTTAATGAGTAATTTTAAAATAAAAGCCATTTTACTGTTTTAATTTACTGGATCGTACCATTAAAGTCGCAGGGTAGAAAGATGCATTTTCCAACCGCGCAAAATTTAATTTACGTTCCGACATTCTGTTAAATGGGTTCGTGTTGTTAAAGGTGAAATTCAAAGAAGATCACAAATATGTCAACTAATGTATCACTAGAAACTGGTAAGCTAACAGATGGCCATCGGACAAGTTTTAGGTAAACTACATATCGGGTGATTTATAAAAATACAAATACAACCACCTCCATAGCAGCTGGGATATACGAGCGATTCGCCGAAAAAATGACGATGATTTAATGACGTCACTATATGGACCAACACTGCCTAAGCAGACGACATCCCATAGAGAATGAACATAATCGCAAAGCTATTATTTATCAAATTATAATGAGTTTACTGTATATAAATGTAATGGCTTGTCAAACCATTCAAAAAGGGATATGACCCGATTCTGATAACTAAAATATTTTGCTTGTAAATACACAGGATAGGGGTTAATTAACAATCAAAGAAACCAGACTTTCAAATTGAAAAACCCCGGAATTATATTAAGGACGGCATTTGTTCCCTCTTGAAACGCCGGACATACCCCGGTGTGTACAGCTAAATATACAATGGCGTCTTATTTTGTTTACAAGCGACAGATTCCTTTATTTTTGTATCGCTGCATTTGTCATCAAAATAAAACCATGCGCGGGGTTTAGAGTGAGGCAATAGATTATTCATTTAGCCTGACGGTAGTGAAGTAAGAGAAAGAACTCAAGAGAAGATGAAAACACAGGCACTGAAAATGTGTGAGATGTCATGGGACATCGTCTGCTTGTGCAAATCATGTCCATACTGTGATCTCACACATCTCAGCAGCATTATGAGAGCTCTTCAGGTGCTATGCCGGGGCTGTATTTAAGCGTTTTGTAATTTATAATAATCATTACTTCGAATGTTTCCAAGCATTGAATTTTGATAACCTTGTCGAATCAAAGTTTCAACTTTGCAATAATCAAAATAAAGTTAGTTTTTAAAATCAATGAATATCTACTTTAAGAATCCACTGCTTTCTGCTCCAACAAACGTCCACATGCGGAGTCGTTTATCAACTAAATTATTCAAATTTATGGATGCTTCCTAGCTTCACAGGTGTTTGTGTTGCTGTTGAAGCATTTCATTTACCTGCTATCATTCTTTGTACTCCCACTGCCAGAACGCAAATTTCATTTTGGTTTGATAGTTTCATAGGAGTCGTTTATCAACTATATGTATTCAAATTTATGAATGCTTCCTCCCCAGGTGTTTGTGGTATTTATGCATTTCATTCACCTGTTAGTATTCTTTGTACTCCAATTGTTAGAATACAAATGCATTTTGGTTTTATAGTTTCATGCAATAAGTAAGTCAATAAAAAAGTAATATGTTCTGTACAATAAAAACAATGTGTGTTCCTATTGTACAATGTAATGTGTCCCCTCATTTTGTAATAGTTAATTTACCCATTCACATAATGGAACTACCTGCCCGATGAAGCCAGTGACCTGTGACCCCTGAGCACTCAACACCGTGTGGGAGTCAATTCGTGGTCAAATTCTTTTATGAGACAAATACAAGCAAACGTTTCCATATGGTACTTCTGATAAAAGTGATACACGAACCAGAGCAACGGAAACATTCGAGGTGTAAATACTCGTACAAGGATGACCCCCCCCCCCCTCCCACTCAGTGTTATTTAGGGTACGCATATGCGTGTTCCCTCCTTTTGAAAACACCCCCTAAGTCTGGTGTGTAAAGTCAATTTTGTGTATGTACGAGCCGGACTTTGGTGCGTGAAAAGTACTCCTTTACCGGACATTTTGGTAACACGCATGCGGTCATTCCGACCCCGGAGTTGGGGGTGGGGGCGGGAGGATGACGCAATAAAATATGGAGAGCCAGTTACGCCAAACCTCGCATCACGACGGGTGCTATGACCTCAATCGCCGTCCATAGTAAACCGCGTCGATAACAAGAAGGGTGAAAATGTATTTATGTTTAACAAAGGCTTGTACTCGCCTTTTTCTTCGTTATAAAACACAAAAATGTGAAGCATATTATTTGATTTGTCATTTGAACTGTTATCATTAATGCAGTCGGCAGACATGTGTTTAATCGGCACATTATTTTGGCTGGCTTTTACATTTTGACAAATTTATCAATGTTATATTTTGCAATTTGTGCATTTTTTTTTTTTTTTTATATATTTTTTTTTAATTTGTGCATTCTTTGATAATCACACAACTCAGTTATATGTACAAATTCTACGTCATGTTAGGATTGAACGTAATGTCCCTGAAAAAACAACAACATTGCATAAGATTAACAATTTCAAGAATCATTTATATTATCATTTGATACTACTTGTTCATTTGTAAAGGGAACCCGACTAACAAGCTCAAGCTTCTTTCGGGTTCCCTAACCATGTTTTACTTTATAAAAAATTATGTCAAATATGTATTGTATATATTTTTCAATCATCGTTCGTAATTTTGAATGTTTGTTTTTAAAAAAATGGTTGAACCAATAAATGAATGAATTGTTTTAACTATGTTTATATATTGATGCTTTAAAACGGAATTATACTTTGGGACATATTATTCTAACCTGATAAGAATATCATCATTATGGACTGAATGCGCCGAGCAGGCAGCCGTCTCTGTTTTTGCTCTGAATTTTACCGTGTTTTACTGATAATCTGAGTGTATGCTGTTTTATTGTTGATCAACTGTCATCTTATGTACTTGTGACACTGCATGACATTTTTGAGGTGATGTATTTATATATTAGATACTGGAAACTGTTTTTCTAAATTTTGATTCAACGGATGTGTACACGGTACATGCAAGTAAAGCCATTTTACACTGGGCTGTTACACATGTACTATACTGCATGGATGTGTGAACGTCGTTCGTGTGTGACTGATTTGCCTATCCGTGGTGTGACATTCATCTACATACAATGAATAGTCTTGATACGCACTGATGAATACTTACAAAGTATACGTTCTTTTCTACATTGCCCTATGTATAATTATCGGCCTCCGTGGACATTCGAGTTACTTTAAACATGAAACTGCGTTTGTTCCCGTTCGTGTTCCTAGCCGAGCTCATAAACAGCTTCATCGTAGCGGATATCACAAAACACCAATTAAGTATTATGCTAATGCAAGTGCAACTTTCACTTTACCTATCATTTGTTGCGGTGACGTGGAATCTAACCCGGGTCCGTTCGAGTTGACATCATGCAATACAAATAAACGATATAAATATACGCGAGGTGAATTGGTTAATAATAACTCAAATTCTTGTGGGAAAAGCTTACGACTACCAGTCCAGACATGGAAAACAATATCAGAGCTCGAAATTTGGAAAAGAGTTTAAAACCCGTCGCGGCTGCAGAGCTGGTGTTCGAAAATTGAAGCATTTCAAGCATCCCATTCCGATTATTCTACCTACGGCCCGTACCGAGCTCCCTAAGAAATACCTTAGGTCCCCTAGCCGAAGATGCTTGACTTCTGTCCCAGTCGCCCCTCAGTCTAGGTGCGATTTGCCTTCTTTTCTTTTAAGCAATGTCAGATCAGCATGCAATAAGTTTGATGACCTATCAGCTGTCATCTCGTATCTTCATGTAGACATTGCAGCTATTACCGAGACCTGGTTTAGGAATGACTGCCCACTCGATAACTTCTCTATACCAGGTTATTATCTCTGCACTAAATCACGTACTAATCGTATAGGCGGTGGAGTAGCTATCTACGTGAGAGAATTTTTTAATCCTTCTCCAGCCGATGTCCAAGTCCCTATAAACCTTGAAGTGACTTGGGTGAAGATACGCCCTCCTCGTCTTCCAAGATCCATCTCCTGCATTTACTGTGCAGTCGTATATTACCCTCAGCCTAATGTTGAACTTGAGACAGAACTCATAGATCATTTGGAAACAACTATTGATGTTATTTTAACTAATCATACGGATGCAGGTTTTGTAATATTGGGAGATTTTAATCGAATGAATATTGATCCGGTGCTTTTAACCCACACATTTCGTCAAGTCGTTGATTGCCCTACTAGAGGGGCTCACATTTTAGATAAGATTATCACTAATATTCATCAGTTTTATGATAAACCACAGATTTGTTCTCCTATTGGAATGTCTGACCACAATTCAATTATGTGGTTTCCTTTTAAAATCAAACCTAAATTACCAAATACTACTCGTTATGTATTCAACAGACCCATGACAGATAGTGCAATAAGGGTGTTTGGACAGTGGATATCTTCTTATGATTGGCCAGAAGGGACTCAAGATGTTGATGTAAATGTTCGATGTGGTTCTTTTTATAGTACTTTAAATAATGCAATTAACATTTATTTTCCAGTTCGTAAGGTATTATTACACTTTAGAGATAAGCCCTGGATGACAGGTGAAATTAAATCTCTGATTCATAAGAGACAAATTGCATTTCATCAGGGTAAGGGAATTTTGTGGAAACGTTTAAGAAACAAAGTAAATTCATCAATTCAGAAAGCAAAAGTTAAATATTACAGGTCACGTATTCAAAAACTTAAGAAAAGTAATCCTTCACGATGGTATCAAGAAATACGCATCCTCACAAAGGGAAGTCGTCAATTACTCAATATCCCAGTTGATGGTGTTGATCCTAGTGAGAGAGATAAAATTGCGAATGCCATAAACGAACATCTCATATCTGTCTCTTCTGATTTACAACCACTAAATTTAGTAGCTTTACCTGCATACTTACCTTCTAGAAGTTTACCCGAGGTATATCCTTGGCAGGTTAATAAAATTCTTTCTAAAATCAAATGCTCGACGGCGAATGGCCCAGATAATATTTCAGCACGCCTAATCCGTCTTTTTTCTGTTGAACTCTCGGGACCTTTAACCTATATAATTAATGCTTCTTTTAGTCAAGGAAAAGTTCCGGCCTTCTGGAAATGTGCTATTGTAGTACCGATCCCAAAGGTGAATCCTGCACGAATTGACAAACTCAGACCTATATCATTAACAGACCACTTTGCTAAAGTCATTGAAGGTTTCATCGCAAAGTGGATGTATCAGGACATTGCCCAACATATTGACCCCTGTCAGTTTGGAAACCAGAAATGTTTATCGACCTCACACTGTTTGATTAATATTCTTCATTATGTTTTTTTAAATGCTGAGGTACCAAAAACGTCATCGACGATACTTCTCACAGATTTTCAAAAAGCGTTTGATAGAATAGATCATACAGTTGTCATCAAAAAGTTAATTGAAATCGGTGTACGACCAGCGGTAGTTTACTGGATATCTGATTTTCTTTCTGAACGTAAACAAAGAGTTCGCTATCACAGCGATCTCTCAGAATGGTGTCAAATAAATGCAGGTGTGCCCCAGGGTACGAAACTTGGGCCCCTAATTTTTCTTGTGATGATAAATGATTTCAAATCTTCTGAAAGTATACGTATGTTTAAGTATGTCGATGATCTAACCCTAGTTGAGTGTCGTAAAACAAACCAAATTTCAAACATGCACGAAGCTGTAGAATGTCTATCTTTGTGGGCTGATATTAATAAAATGCAATTGAATCCTACAAAGTGTATTAAAATGGACATTTGTTTTTCAAGAGTACCAGTCAATCAGTCTTCCATTATTCTCGAAAATTGTGTTCTTTTAACTGTTTCACAGGTGAAATTACTTGGTGTCACGATACAAAACGACTTGAAGTGGGAAGCCCATGTCAGAGATATTGGAAAAAGAGCGAATGCGAAACTATATATGCTCCGTTCTTTGGGGAAGTTCGGTCTTTCACATGAAGATCTGATTACTATTTTTATTGGCTATATTCGCCCAATCCTTGAATATGCTACTCAAGTTTGGAGCGGAGGTCTCACTAGTGCGCAAAAACAACGCATAGAAAGATTACAAAAACGTGCATTGAGGATTATTTTTGGAAAGGATTATCATAGTTACGCAAACGCTCTTACTAAATCGAAATTACAAACATTGGAAAGTCATCGAAATGACTTATGTGTTACCTTCTTTAAAAAAAACTCTTTCATGCACAGACCAGTTCAAACAATTTATACCCCAAAGAGCACACAATAGAAATTTGCGAAGAACTAACAAGATCCCTGAACCCAGGTGCAAAACTAAACGTATGCAGAATAGCCCAATCCCAGATTTGATCCGTTTGTATAACAAAAGTTTTTTATGATTGTATTTAATATACTCTGAAACAAAATAACAAATTACAATTTCATATTCCTTAGTATATAATTAATTCATAAATTTGAGGTCTGATTTTTTTAGTCAAGTTAGTCAATGTATTTTTTATGACATGAAGAATGCGATGCATATCTATATTTATATTTTAATATCTCTAATGTTCACCTTATAATATTCATATTTGTCTTGCAATGTATCTTTGTATTTTATCAACATGTACATAATTGTTTTCCCTCTCTGTCCATCTGTCCCCTTTCTCCCCTCTCTCTCTCTCTCTCTCTCTTTCTCTTTCTCTTTCTCTTTCTCTCTTTCTCTCTTTCTTTCTCTCTCTCCTGCTTTCCCATCTCTCTTTCTTTTTAACTCAAATTTTTAAATTGAAATATTGTATAAGATGAATGGTATATAGTATATACACGCTCTTCATAATTATGTAGATTGTAGTGTGACATCTTGAAATGTATACTTGCTTTTTTCCAGCAATTTACTCATGTGCAATTCAGTTACTTTTTACTGTGATATCACTTGAAATGTATAATTGTCTTCACCATCAATGTTTTATTCATGCACAATTCAGTTACTTGTAACTGCGATACATGGAAATGAATCAATAAATACCATTTATCTATCTATCTATCTATCTATCATGTGCTTTATGAGATTTATCTCAGTATGTGATATTAATCATCTAAATATGCTACGTTGTGCTATGCAATGGCTTAGCATGGTGCAGGGATTGAGGAGGTAATGGCACCATGAGGGAGAACCGACCTTTTTAGATGAATGAAATGTCTGTAAATTTGCAACAATTAAAGGGGGGGGGGGTACTCAAAGGTTTTATCAGTCCCCTCATGCATATGTACGTGTACATGTATTAGTGTTATATTTACCCTGAATTTCCTTTGTGTCCTCTTTGCTGTGTAGATAGAAATGTAAACATAAAAATGTCATTAAAATCAATATGATTATTAAACTGGCTGTTTTGTTTCCTAGTGAATTATATTCGGACGACGAGGTGGTTTATTGTTTGTTATTTTATCTAATTTGGGGCCATATTCTGAAAATGATGTTATCTGTCATGTCAGGGAAAACGATGTCAAATGTCATAACAAACTGAAAATGCACAGAACTGACGTTTTGCTTCTTGTGTGATTTTAATTTACAATATGTGTATCATGTAAAATATTGAAAAAATAAAATGAAGCTGAAACTGAATAACCTTTTAAAAACTAGGTCTTGAATAATATAACGAATTGAAATTCCATTTCGAATCATGTTGACTATTGTAATTGTCCTTCATTTATATCCACCATTATCGTCTCGACGATCTAAATAATTCAGAGGTTTCGCACTTTGGCTAAATCTCGTCGCTTTCAGTTTTCCTGTGCTGCATAGGAATAATTAAATTAGAAAATTTGATCAAAATTCTATTTTTCTGTATACATGCTTTGATTTGGGTCAATTCCTAAATTTCACAAGGTTATGAAACTATCTATCCGCCTACGTCCATCTGAATCTATATCTGCGTTTCTTCTCTCTATCTCTCTCTCTCTCTCTCTCTGTATCTCTGTTTATGTGTCTCTCTCTTTGTCTATATGTCTCTCTCTCTCTCTCTCTCTCTCGCTCTTACTCTCTCTCTCTTTGTATTATTTTCCTCTCCTTCTTTCCCCCTCTCTAAATTGGGTGAGCATCAAAACAAGCGCTTCTATACCCTTATAATTAAATAAAATTGATTTTCTCGAACACGGAACGGAACTCTTTACACATACATATCATCTCACTGTTCCTCTCCTCTATCATTCCCTTTCCTCTCTCCTCATCTCTCTCTCTCTCTCTCTCTCTCTCTCTCTCTCTCTCTATCTCTCTTTCTCTCTCTCTATCCCTCTCTATTTCTACCTCTCTTTCTCTCTCTCTGTTTATGTTTTTCATCTGTTACCTTCCTACCTCTCTGAAAGGTAGTCATTCGAGCGTTTCCATGTTCTATCGTCACTGTTTGTATTATCTGTAGGCGTGGAAATATATTAATCCTGTTCCGTTATCGAAAGTGCACAACCAGTAATCATTTTAGTTCATTTGGCTAGAATCGAGTCGTTTAGTTCAGTCACGGAGAGCACAGAAGTAAATTATCCATCAAGAATAGGTGAGTAACAGTGTCTGACATTTCTTTAAAACATTTGCAAATAAAATAATGCGTAAACAATCTAAGGGACTGTCGAGAAATCAACTTTAGGGTGAATTGTACAATTGTACACCATATGTCAACATAACTAATATTTAAGTGATATTAGGTGATATGTATTTATACAGTTCGCAGATTTCAAAGCTATTGAAATTTTCTACAGGTTAATTTTTTCAATTTTTTTGTGATCGTGTTTCATAGAAAATTGTCAATTACGTCTGGATTTCATATTTTTGCTCTTTAGTTGTTGTTATAGTCATTAATAACTCGATCATTCTAATGTTGAGATGTCGATCAAATAACTGCACGAATCTTGATACTATTGAACTGGTTTATCCTTTGTCGGAGCGCGTATGTCTTGATGTTAAGAGTGAAGACTTTTTTTAAGTTACTTTGCAAAACCCAATTAAATACATATCGGTTTTCAAAGCTCTTTACTGTTTTTCATCCTTCTAGGAAGATACCCCTAATATTTTGAAGATTTCAAAACATCTCAAGAAACACTGGAAAGGTCTTTGGACATCACTTTGAAAAGAAGATGTCTGAGGTAGCAATGGACGCCGATTGGCAGAACATCTCAAGGAATGATGCGTGGGTGTGGGCACCTGTTTCGTGGGAGTGGTGGGTGATCGTCCAGTTGGTCCTAGCCATCGTCGGAATCCTAGGAAACTTACTGGTGATGCTCGTGATCTTTTGGCCAGGACGTCGACGCTGTGCCACCGACATCTTGATCGGTGCTTTAGCCATGGCCGATTTCTTGACATCCATCTTCATCATACCACATCGTCAAGTCATCCAACTTCCGGACACCGTTGGAGGCGAACTCTACTGTCGGATTATCCATACATCTGTCTTGATGTGGATATCCATTTGCGCATCCATCTTCACCCTGACAACCATATCGATCGAGAGGTTGATGGCTGTCCGATTTCCAATCTGGTTCCAACGTCTGTTCTCTCCAAAGCGCACCTCAATCGCAGTCATTGTCATATGGATCGCAGCCTTTATCATCAACATTGGAAGTCTCTACGCCCACTTCGTAACAGAAGACAGGCAGTGCGTACTCTCCTTGCCTGTGGCCTTTCACCGATTCCTTGGTGTTTGCTTATTCATTCTTGAGTATGTCCTTCCTGTCGTCATCATGGTGACATCGCACGCTTGGACCATCTACAGCCTTCGTCAACGTCAAGCTTCGGCACTCCGTCAGGTTCAGAGTCGTGTCCTCCAAACGCTCCTCATCGTCGTCATCACTTTCATCATCTGTTGGACACCTGATCAGTTTGGTTTCCTCGTCTTCAACCTTGGCGTCGTCCCGTTCACACACCTCTTTAGTCCTCTGTACCGAGGTTTTGTCATCCTTGCATTCGCCAACTCCTGTGTGAACCCTTTCATCTACGCTGCCAGGATGCCTAGATTTAGAAAAGCTCTCAAGGATCTGTTCTGGATAAAGGGAACCCCACGCGGTGATGGAATCCCATCGGTATTCGCCGTTGACGGGGAGGGCAAATCTGATGAGTCGAAAAGCAAAACCACCGAAACATCACTATCGTAAAAGACTGGTACTGTATGCAGTGGTTTGAGATACCACAATACTAGAGACAAGATCAGTTTTCTTCTAGATCGCCCTTTCCAACTATAGTTGTTCAATCTAAAAATAATAAATAAGGTTTATACGACTCGGTACGTTTTATATTTAAGCATTCTTTTTTTAAATCAACAAATTCTTGATTTTTGTGATTCTTATAAACGCGGTTTTGATAATACCGATTCTTTTACCCTACGCCAATATCAAATCAGGAAAATAAATAAAACAAATATTGCCTTTTTTGCTCAGCTATTTCATGGATAGTAATACATTTCAAAGTTTTACAAGATGTCTATAGAGAGCTTACAATCTTAGGCTTTTTTTCCTCTTTCTTTTCTTTCTAAATTTGTATTCGATTGTTGAAAAAACATGTAAACTTTAAACATGTTATACTTGCTAGTTTATTGTGTTCAGAGATTTTTGCTAATTGTATTTTTATCGTATAGGCTTAAGATTAAGAACTTAATACTCCTCTTGAGTTTGGTTTGTATGTGCAACATCCATAATCAATCATCTGCAGGCTTCCAAACTCGAAGTTTCGTATTCTACTAATTCAGTCAAACCCGACCCTGTGTGTAAGATCATGTTTAACGAAAGAAGACTAACTTCGTTTTTGAAACCGATTTTGAACAAAGGCTAAAGCCCAGTTTCGGTTTTATACTTTCGTAGAATACAAACCTTAATGTAATGCAGGGTATTACTAAAAGTTCATTTCCCCTGACAAAGTTCAGGGTCTGTCATTTTTTTTATCAAGCTTAATTCTGCAAAAAAAATACTTTGAATCATTAACTTTGATGTTTATTCAGAATAAGTTTAAATTTACTTCCTTATTGATTGTTGTGTGGTTTTCGTGGTTCTGAAACAGATAGTCATAACCTAGATACGTCTTTTAATGAATAGGCTCATTCAGGCCTAACAAATAGAAACTTCCCTCTACTACAAACTAGCCTGAAGTTTACGGTAAACAAGAAAAAATTGTATTTGATGTGATGAATAGGATTTTTGTATAAACTATTGTATGCATCGGGTGACTCGCACTCTGTATTGTGTTTGATCTCATTGTTTAATTTGCTGCAAAATCATAATCTAACACTGAATATGAAATATGAGAGAGAAACAAAAGGAGTCAATAATAGATGTTGACTTCTTGCTTTTTGACAGTTCTGATCTGAACGATTCTTAAGCTAAGTTTCACAACTTTCTTGATTTTTTATTCAGAGTTTATTTGATTGTATACCATTTACATTTAAAAGTAAAAAATTAACAAATATTCTGGTAGCAGCGTTACCAGTTGTCTCAGACAAGTTAAATAGTTAATAAGTTAACAAAGACCATTACTAACAAATACGCATAATTTTAATGCTGTATAAAAAATTAAAACAAAATATAAATACGACACACTATCGACTCTCATTCACTTATATCAGGATATAATACTTTTGTGTGATAAAGTAAACTTGTTTTCTAAGATACAAACTCAATTATATCTATCAACCCTCTAATTTGTTTCCCTAGCAAAATAGCAAAATAAATTTAGAGTACAATTTAGATCAGTAGCATTACAAAAAATTGCATTCATAAAAAATTACTTATCTATTTCCAATGGTGATAAAAGCATAAAAACTTTTATCTATTTTATCCTAATGTATATTTCGTATGAGCAATAGAGTTTGAGTGACATGAATAATGGAAATTTTCAACAACTATCATGTTTCTTCAAATGCTTTACTGCTCTTTGAATCTCTTCATAAAATTGGAATTCCTATGAAGAACGCTCACATACCATGCTTAAAAGGCATAAAATACACAATACAAAATATAAAATACACAATATAAAATACACAATATGAATACAACAGATATGCCACGATTCACATGGTTGACATTTACCACAGGTATTCATGCGCATAATCTACCCCAAAATATTATTATCTTTCAAAATAGAAGTATAGAAGAATAGTACAAAAATATACAATATTTTTTTCTTCAAAAATGATTGATTGAAAAAAGTAGCACGTAAAATGATTGCATAGGAATTAGCACACATGTGAAAGAACTGTAATGGAAATTCATTTAAAGAAAGTAAAAACAATCAAGAATATTCTTCAAACATTATTTGGGACTTATTCTAGAGAAAATGTTTTTTTTCATACATGGAAATTGGGGCGGCAATACCGATCACCATATGTACAACCACATTACAAATAATAAAACAAAATGATATATTGACAATCGACAGCACATGAGATACGAATAATAATTCAAGAGCAGTCACAGAACATGTAACATTTTATATACAGGTGGTGAAATGATCCAAAATTGATCCCAAAGGCTGTTGGCAGCAGAATTTTACAAGTAACACAACAAAGAGTGAAATAAACCATAGAAAATGAAAAGTAAAATAACAATTCATTTGATATATTTTTTCCATGTGCATTTGGTAGAGGAACGACAAATAAAATCATGCACAGTTTCAATAACTATTCTCATTGAAAGCTTCATATATATTATACGAGACTGGAGGTCAAATGAATTATGTCCTATCCATTACCAACAGCATGAGATGTTTTAGCATACCTGATGATCGTAACAGGTTGAAAGTTCAACTAGAGGTTGGGCCAGACCAAATATAGAAAATGATACTTCTTTTTTTTAGCATCAATAATGTTCAGTATTTTACGATACTTGGTGACATAAGGGACACAACTGGATGAAACACCTTGAACTTACGGTTACTTACCCATATATGTTGTAAACTGTATATCGTATACTGTACATATACGGCTCTACACAATGAGCTATCAAAGATAAGGAAATCACTGTTATTTTGCTCTGGTTCGTAATGTTATGAACCAGAGCAAAATAACAGTGATTTCCTATCAAACTCTATTTATTCTGATGGTCATATCTCAGCCAATATAAAACATATTCAATTGGTTTTCGACATTCGGACATTATTTTTGATGCTTTTTCGGAAAACAAAGTTCAAATTTGGACACTCTAAGAAACAGTTTTTTGATGACGTCACACTTGACCATTCTATGGCTGAGTGATAGAGCAGTGGTCTCCTAAGTGGGAAATCCTTGATTGGCCATTTAGTCAATGTGTTAGTGCCCTTTGGTAAGGCATTACTCATCAGCAACAAGTCCCTCGGATTGGAGAGAAAGCAATAAGTCCCTCTGGTTGGTTGCTAACTTACATGTACGCACTTGCACGCATGCTTTCTTAAGTAGTAGTAGTAGTGGTGGTTATTTTACCTGACTGATAAGAAAGCATAAATGCTTGTTAGTAAGCAACCAGAGGACCGACTGCTTTAGGTCCTCTCCGAAACACCTGGTAATGAGGATTAATGCCTTACTAAATGGCACTAGCGCATCCCCTTGTTGTCGAACCCGGGTCACCAGATTACGAGGCCACTGCTTTACCAACTGAGCAGTCGGGTACAATGGAACCACCAAAGTTCCAACATATCTATTCTTTGGAATATGAGATTCAGTAATGGCCTGGCTGCAGGTGCTTGCTCATCTCAATCACAGGAATATCATCATCTTCAAGCCCTTCACCCTGACTGTCTGAGCTATAGCCTTGGTTCACATGTCCAACGTCCTGGAGCCGACTCCGCCCCTTCCCTTTACCCCTCGACTTGGTCTTCCTCAGTCTGGAAGATTGGGCTTTGCCCGCCTCGTGCCCCTTTCTCCTCTTACGGGACCTGCTGGAGGTGGGGTGGCTGCTCTGCTTCCCGTTGTCACTGCTGTCTGAGACCACAAGGTGCTCAAGGCTGTTTGGGAGAGGGAAACTCTCCATGCTGACTGTGAGGTTTGGGTGGTGACCAATGGGGTAATGGTCTTTGGGATCGGAGTTCATAGGGTAGTCGGATACCAGCTCATCAATACTTGGTCTACCATCCCCACCCCTCCTCTTGTTCTTATCACCCCCACTACTCATAGAGGAGTTCAAATTGGCATTCCCAACTTCGTGCGATGCCTGGGAGTCTTGAGAATTCGTCCGTGATGGAGCTGGCGGAAATACTTGTTTTTCGTTGGCCGTGTGGGAGCTGCAACCGCTTCTCTCACTTGACTGGCTCTCCCCAAGATCCTCACCCTCCCACCCATGCTTCGTAAATGGAGTCACTTTCCAATTCCTGCCCCTCCTCTGAGTCCCATCTATCACTCCTGAATGTCTGCTCCCGTAGGAGCTAGTGTCTGCATGTGAGCTATCGCTACCCATGTAACCGCCCAAGCCATCGCTACTCTGGCGACGGGAGTAGGCCGATGATGATGACGATGCGTTCGATGTGTTAGAGTCCTTATGCTGAATACTCCCCGGCTTGGGCGGTCTTTGGGTCCCGTCTCCATCTTCAGATAGGCGGGCGGTGTCTCTGATCGGGAAGACAGCGGTAGTATGTGGCCTTGGAAGCCTCTTCAGGAGATTCTTTTTGGATGGGCGCTTGCTTGGTGATGTCTCAAGAGGACGCTCTTCCTCTATGGGTTCATCCATCGGCTGGTTGGTGGAATCATCTCCCCAAGCCTGTACAGTGCCCCCATTCCTCTGCACTTCATTAGCTCTCCTTTCTTCCAGAGTTCCTGTGAAATGATCAATACACATAATCGAAATCATAAAATTATATTTCCAAGGCTTGTAGAATTTTTAGTAATATAGTATCATGTTGAAGATACAAACTCCTCGATTAAAGGTACAGAAAATGTTGCAGAGATCTATCGTCCGTTCTGAGAAACAAGGACTGGAAGTTTTAGTACACTGCCCTTGTGGCTCCAAACAGATGTTTTATCATCAATCTATAGAAGTTACCTCAACTTCTATGAATGGTAACAAATTTGAAATCACAAGTCGTTGTCATTTTTCTTTAATTATACATATTTATTTTGATAATTTTGTTATACCGGTATTCACAATGAGTCGTTAATAACAACATTGTAGTTTACTCATAACTATCCAGACATGCAAAATCAAGGCATTCACTCCACAATCCTAGATTCCTCATGGGC
Organism: Strongylocentrotus purpuratus; assembly: GCF_000002235.5. Taxonomy (NCBI): domain Eukaryota; kingdom Metazoa; phylum Echinodermata; class Echinoidea; order Camarodonta; family Strongylocentrotidae; genus Strongylocentrotus; species Strongylocentrotus purpuratus. The sequence continues at coordinate 10,349,236 of NW_022145604.1, forward strand.
TGAGGGAAGGCAACCTGTCCATCATCCTTTCGATAGGCCGTGGCTGGTCGACCCGTGTCAGCCTCATTCAGGTCGGTACAAGAGAGGGCGCTATCCTCTCCGATGTCGTATGAAGCCAGGGATCCTTAGGCTGTTATCTGCCCACTGTCCCTATCAGGACCATCGATCCCTGGCCCGTCACTCTCCAGCCCATCTTGCTGTCGGGATAGTTGCAGCTGGCGGAAGATCTCCAGCTCCAGCCTGGCTCTAGGGTGAGGGTGGTGGATGGTTGATGGTATTAAAGTAGTTGAATGTGAATTTAGATTATAAAACACATTCTTAAAGGCATCGTTTAACAATGTTAAATTTGAGATGCATAGCCCTACGTGCTATCAGTGTCTGTGATATGGTGTAATAATGAAGCCCTAAAAAGAAAATCTCGCTTCAAATGATCACGAGGTGCCTTAAAAATTAAAAATCTCTGAGTGACAGGTTTTACCATACTCATTTATATTATCAGGTGATGCTACTTGTTCATTTGTAAAGGGAACCCGACTAACAAGCCCAAGCTTCTTTCGGGTTCCCTAACCATGTTTTACTTTGTATGTCAAATATGTGTTGTATATATTTTTCAAAAATCGTTTGTAATTTTGAATGTTTGTTTTTAAAAAATGGTTCAACGAATAAATGAATGAATGAATTATTTTTACTATTATATTAATGCTTTAAAACGGAATTATACTTTGGGACATATTATTCTAACCTGATAACAATATCATCATGTGCTTATGAGATTTATATCAGTATGTGATATCGTTTCGCAATCTAAACAATTCAGAGGTTTTGCACTTTGGCTAAATGTCCTCGGTTTCATTATTCCTGTGAAGTGAATATGAACATTTAATGAAAGTTCTTTTGTTCTGTATTCATGCTTTGCTTTTTTACGAAGCTATCTATTTACCCTCCGCCTATACGGCAATCTGAATTTATATCTGCGTTTCTTCTCTCTATATCTGTCTCTAAGTGTGTGTGCGCGCGTGTGTGTGTGTGTGTGTGTGTGTGTGTTTGTGTGTGTGATATGACAATAGTTTTGAAGGATATTGATTCGGTTAGGAGGTTGCAATATATTTTTGAATCATTTGAACAAATTAGTGGTCTTAAAGTGAATAAAACAAAGACACATTTTATGTGAATGGGTGAGGATGAGAACAAACCTGATGGGCCTTTATTTGGAAATTTGGTTAAGGAAATACACATTTTAGGGGTTAGTTATTCATTAGATCGAAGATTAAAAGATGATTTGAATTATAAAGAAATTCTAAGTAAAATAAAAAAAATTGCTTGTATGGTGAAAACAAAGAGATTTAACTATTATGGGTAAAATACATTTGCTAAAAACTTATGCGCTTTCAAAATTAAATTATATTTCATCTCTCGTTATTGTCCCTCATTGGGTATACAAAGAAGTTGCAAAAATTTCATTTGAATTTATATGGAGGGGGAAAGATAGAATTAAACGGGCAATAATGTATCAGGATTATGACTTTGGAGGATTAAGAATGATTAATTTTGAAATGTCCGTTAAAATACAGCGCATAATGTGGATAAAACGTCTTTTATATGGAGAGAAGAGTTTGGGATGGAAATTGTTTTTTGATCATTGCTTACAGTTTGTGGGCGGTAGATTTATTTTTTTATGTGATTATGATTTAAAAAAGATTAAACTCGTTTTAGATATTCCACCATACTATATGGAAATGTTGCAAGCATGGCAAGAGATAAGTAATTTAAGATATTTGGAGGGTTATGTTAATCCAATTATTTTTAATTATCGGAATATATGTATAAATGAAACAAGAATATTTGATAGATACTTGTTTGAAAGAGGGATTGTTCAACTGAATCATTTGGTTGAGAAAGGTCATGTTAAGTCTGTTAAATATTTTATGAACCTCGGTATGAAAGGTAATAATTTGCTTATGATTTTTGATATTTATGATGCGATACCCAGGTTATGGAAGGATGATTCAGGGTTAATACAATTCCTCGAGGTTGATTTGATAAGCTTTAATACTTATTTCCATATTTCTAGTAAAAAAATACAGTTTGTGGATGTGGGTTCAAGAACAATTTATGATTATTTTATCAAAGCACTGCAACAAACGTATGATTTGCAGGTAAGGGATGGGCAAAATGATTATGATTTTATAGATAAAGAATTAAAAGAAATATTTGTTAGACCAAGAATTACTATACTCATAAGAAAACAACGTGAATTTAAATTTAAATTATTGCATGGAGCCATATACACTAATGAGCATCTTCATAGATTTGGTTTTGTTGGTGATAATTTATGTTCGTTTTGTAAGCAGGAAATAGAAACATACAAACGTTTATTTTTATCTTGCGGGAGCGTTCAAAGTATATGGCAGGCTTTAATACAACTTTTTGAGTTAGATGAAATTAAAGATTTTGAATGGCGAGATATATTTGTTGGGTTGGTAGGTAGTTCATATAGAATAAAAATGTGTAATACTATCATTTTCATGGTGAAGTATGTTACATTTATGTCAAGATCGGGGGGGGGGCGAGTACTAACTTTAGAAAAGATGAAAAAAAGCATTTCTAAGTATAGGGATGAGGAAAGAAAATAGCAATTAAAATGGGAAAGCTGGGATCACATTTCTTAAAGTGGGAGCAGCTTAAGATTAATTAAGATTTGTTTTCTTCTCCACCGTGAGCCTGTTAAAAGCGTAACTCTATTTTGCGGCCTGGATAACTTATTTAGTATATTTTTCTTGAGTTGAGAATGTTGGCAGACATCCACTGAGTGAGTAGTGTGTGTGGGGGGGGGGTGGGTGGGAGGGTGAGTATTTGTGTGGGTGGGTGATTATGTTTGTGTGATGGAGGGGGCAGGGAGGGGGCAGGGAGGGGGCAGGGAGGGGGCAGGATTGTTCCAGTAAAATTACTCCAGATTTGTTTAAGTTTTTTTTGTAATATATAAGTGAATAACATACAATTGACATATTATGTTTAGGTACTTATACGTTTACTTTGTTGCTAAGTTATATTATACTGCAAATAAGTTTGTGTTTAATTATTTTTATGTAAAAGCATCAATATTGAACACGTTTATTTTATTCAATTGTATGTTATGGTTTGTATTACTCATTTGGAGAAATAAAACAAAATTGTTTAAAAAAAAAAGTGTGTATGCGTGTGTAGGATGTGTCATGTGTATTCGTGATTGTGCGCGCGTGTGAGTGTGTGTTGATGCGTGAAGTAGTCTTAGCGTGGAAGTGCCTGGATGGACGAGCTCAAAACAAGCTTTTTAAATTGAACTGCCTCCTTCAGTATAATCTATTTCTTTTAATGCAACCTACTTAAAGTTGAGATGATTTATGATTATTTAATGTTATGTTAAAATGTCATTAGTTTGTTTGTATGTATATATTTATTTACATGTATGCACCTTCAAATGTCCAAAAACAAATTTTACGTATTTTTAACATGAAAATAAATTATCTTAAATCTTAAATCTTGAATCTTGAAAAACATAAACAGCGAGAGAAAGAAAGGGAGAAATAGTGAGGGATAGAGAGAGAAAAAAAAAAATTTAAAAAAAGACAGAGAGAGGGGGAGAGAGGAAAGAAGGAATGACAGAGGAGAGAAACGAAGTGAGATAATATATATGTATCAAGAGTTCCGTTCAGAGTACGAGAAAATACACAAAACCGTAAGAAATAAAGTTCCTCCGTACACAATTTAGAGAGGGGGAGAGAAGGAGAGGAAAAGAATAAAAAGATAGAGGAAGAGAGAGAAAGATATATATATATATATATATATATATACATACACACACACACGCACAATATACCTATACACGCCCTACACACGGACACTGTAATCAACATGAGAAGTGCTCCAGCGTAGAAATGCCTGGATGGATATAATTGAGACAATAAATTATCTCAGGATAAAAAGCTATAACGCAACGGCGACTTTGAAAGAAGAGAGAAAAGAAAGAAGAAGGAGAAAATACATTCGTGCCAATTCCTAAGCTAGGGCGTGGAGGGCAGTGTAACACATTTACAGATGACAGATGATTTATTTGTTATTGTTTTGTTTCATTTTTCTTTAAAATATATCATATGGTCACTGGTCAGCATGTGATAACAAAACCATTTTATTGCAAAATTCAAATAAATTTGTTCAATAGTGAAAAGGCCAGGTATTTGGCTCTGACAAGACTTTAAACAAAATACCAGTTATTTGAGAATAAAACGAGCAATTTGCAAATGTGTTACACTGCTGTCATTAAAGTTGAATACATACACAATTACACATATGTAGCGAAGTAGAGATATCTCCCTTTAAACCAGGTAACCCCCCTTTCTCTTTTATTGCATCTCTCTCTCTCTCTTATTGCATCATCCTCTCTACTGGAGGTCAGCAAACTACAGTGAGACGATACCCTCTCTCTCTCTCTCTCTTTCTCTTTCCCTCTCCTATTTCACCATCTTTCTTCCTACTTGAGGTCAGCGAACTACAGTGAGATGATACCTGGTCATTTTCCACTGGTCCAAAGATTCCAAGAATAGGATATTTGTAGAGAAAGACTTTCAGTAGACAAAGCCCATATTCAACCAGTGTTTGTGTTGACTGATTATAAACAGGCAAATAAATTATCCCTCTGAATACCAGTTTGAGCTGGAAGACAAGACATTTGTTTTCTTGGTATAAGGAGCTGAGTCATCAAAGAAGTAGTAGCAGGAATATCCCAACTGACCAATGAGCATTTGTATTTTCTACTCCTTCCCCTTATTTTTACTTTTGCCCAATTAGAATGTTAGGATTAATGGTTCAGGAACACTGTTTGAGCGTCCATCAAGTATTATGCCCGCCCAGTCACCTACAGTAATAATAATCAAATAGTTAAGTTTAGGGTAAGAATATTTTGTAGGAGGAGATCTCAGAATCGAGATTGTGAATATGTAATTAGGTATAAAACCCCCATCCCCTGCATGAAATCCTCACTTGGAACCCCCTCACTTGGAAAACCCCACTTGGAACCCCCTCACTTGGAAACCCCCACCTGGAACCTCCTCATCCGAAACCCTTCTCCTGCTAATACATCTTTAATAATCATCAGTGCTTCAAATATCCAGTATACAACATACTTCAAGATTTGGACTTTGGAGAAATATCAGCGAGCAACAGTTTAGACAGTTCGAGAGGTTGAGCAAATTGTGAAATACACCTTCCGTATTTTAAAGTCAACGCAATGTCAACTCCAACTCCAGACCACGCGAAGGTCGAGGGTTCCGTCTAACGGCCACGCCACGCCGTCTTCTATTATGATGAAATAATAGAATCGAGCTCCGAGTGAAATCAGGTTTTTGTATTGGTCCGCTAGCTATATGACTTCCACTCGGGGGTGGGGTTAGTCTCAAAACTCTCGAAACTCTGTACTTTGTTTCCTTCCTACTTCTCTGGAAGGTAGCAATTAAATTTATTTGTGCTGTGATTCGAGCGTTTCCACATTCTATTGTCACTGTTTGTATTATATGTACGTGTGAAAGTATCTAAATTATGTTCCGTTATCTAAAAGTGCACAACCAGTAATAATTTTTAGTCCATTTGGCTAGAGTCGAGTTGTTTTAATTTAGTCAAGGAAAGCAAAGAAGTAAATTGTCCATCAAGAATAGGTGAGTGTCTGAAATTTCTACAAAAACATTTGCAAAATGAAATAACGGATAATACAAGCTCATGGACTTTCGTGAAATCAACTTTAGGGTGAATTGTACACCATATGTCACTATAATTAATGTTTTAAGTTCTGATTATGTGATACGTATTTATACAGTTCGCGAATTTCAAGGCTTTTGGAATTGTCATAGCTTAATTTTTTCGACTTTCTTTGCAATCGCGTTTGATAGAGAACTGTCAATTTTGTCGTAGATTTCATATTTTTTGCTCTTTAGTTGCTGTTATAGTCATTAATAACTCGATCATTCTAATGTTGAGATGTCGATCAAATAACTGCACGAATCTTAATACTAATTGAATTTGTTTATCCTTTGTCGGAGCGCGTATGTCTTGATTTTAAGAGTGAGGACTTTTTTTAAAGTTACTTCGCAAAACCCGATTAAATGCATATCGGTTTTCAATGCTCTTTACTGTTTTTTCGCCCTTCTAGGAAGATTTCTCTGATATTTTGAAGATTTCAAAACATCTCAAGAAACACCGAAAAGGTCTTTGGACATCACTTCTAAACGAAAATGTCTGGGGTAGTAATGGACGCCGATTGGCAGAACATCTCAAGGAATGATGCATGGGTGTGGGCACCTGTTTCGTGGGAGTGGTGGGTGATCGTCCAGTTGGTCCTGGCCATCATCGGTATCCTAGGAAACTTACTGGTGATGCTCGTGATCTTTTGGCCAGGACGTCGACGCTGTGCCACCGACATCTTGATCGGTGCTTTAGCCATGGCCGATTTCCTAACATCCATCTTCATCATACCACATCGTAAAGTCATCCAACTTCCGGACACGGTTGGAGGCGAGCTCTACTGTCGGATTATCCATTCATCTGTCTTGATGTGGATATCCATTTGCGCATCCATCTTCACCCTGACAACCATATCGATCGAGAGGTTGATGGCTGTACGATTTCCAATCTGGTTCCAACGTCTCTTCTCTCCAAAGCGCACCTCAATCGCAGTCATTGTCATCTGGATCGCAGCCTTTATAATCAACATTGGAAGTCTCTACGCCCTCTTCGTAACAGAAGACAGGCAGTGCGTACTCTCCTTGCCTGTGGCCTTTCACCGATTCCTTGGTGTTTGCTTATTCATTCTTAAGTATGTCATGCCTGTCGTCATCATGGTGACATCGCACGCTTGGACCATCTACAGCCTTCGTCAACGGCAAGTTTCGGCACTCCGTCAGGTTCAGAGTCGTGTCCTCCAAACGCTCCTCATCGTCGTCATCACTTTCATCATCTGTTGGACACCTGATCAGTTTGGATTCTTGGTCTTCAACCTTGGCATCGTCCCGTTCACCCACCTCTTCAGTCCTCTGTACCGATGTTTTGTCATCCTTGCCTTCGCCAACTCCTGTGTGAACCCTTTTATCTACGCTGCCAGAATGCCCAGATTCAGGAAAGCTCTGAAGGATCTGTTCTGGATAAAGGGTACCCCACGCGGTGAAGGAAACCCATCGGTATTCGCTATTGACGGGGAGGGCAAATCTGACGTAAAAGAGATACCATAATACTAAGGACAAGATCAGTTTTCTTCTAGATCACCCTTTCCAACTATAGTTGTTCAATCTAAGAATAAGGTTTATACGACTCGGGAATGTTGTATTTTTAAGCATTCTTTTTTTAAATCAACAAATTCTTGATTTTTGTGATTCTTATAAACGCGGTTTTGATAATACCGATTATTTTACCCTACGCCAATATCAAATCAGGAAAATAAATATAACAAATATTGCCTTGTTCGCTCAGCTATTTCATGGATAGTAATATATTTCAAAGTTTTACAAGATGTCTATAGCTTACAATCTTATGCTTTTTTCCACTTTCTTTTCTTTCTGAATTTGTATTCGCTTGTTGAAAAAACATGTCAACTTTAAACATGTTATACTTGCTAGTTTATTGTGTTCAGAGATTTTTTCTAATTGTATTTTTATCGTATAGGCTTAAGATTAAGAACTTAATACTCCTCTTGAGTTTGGTTTGTATGTGCAACATCCATAAGCAATCATATGCAGGCTTCCAAACTCGAAGCCGGTTCGTATTCTACTAATTCACTTAAACCCTGTATAACGAAAGAAGAAGACCAACTTCCTTTTTGAAACCGATTTTGAACAAAGGCTAAACCCCAGTTTCGGTTTTAAACTTTCGTAGAATACAAACCTAAATGTAATGCAGGGTGTTACTAAAAGTTCATTTCCCCTGACAAAGTTCAGGGTCTGTCATTTTTTTGTCAAGCTTAATTTTACAAAAAAAATACTTTGAATCATTAACTTTGATGTTTATTCAGAATAAGTTTAAATTTACTTCCTTATTGATTGTTGTGTAGTATTCGTGGCTCTGAAACAGATAGTCATAACCTAGATTTGTCTAATAATGAATAGGCTCGTTCAGGCCTAAGAAATAGAAACTTCCCTCTGCTACAAACTAGCCTGAAGTTTACGGTAAACAAGAAAAAATTGTCATTGATGTGATAAATAGGATTTTTGTATAAACTATTGTATGCATCGGGTGACTCGCACTCTGTGTTTTGTGTTTGATCTCATTGTTCAATTTGCTGCAAAATCATAATCTAACACTGAATATGTAATAAGAGAGAGAAAGAATAGGTCAATAATAGATGTTGAATTCTTGCTTTTTGACAGTTCTGATCTGAATTGTGATGCTTCTCACAGACTAACACAAATAAATAGATTCTTAAGCTAAGTTGAAAAATGTTCTTGCATTGTTATTCAAGAGTTTATTTGATTGTATACCATTTAGATTTAAAAGTAAAACATTAACAAATATTCTGGTAGCAGCGTTACCAGTTGTCTCAGACAAGTTAAATAGTTAATAAGTTAACAAAGACCATTACTAACAAATACGCATAATTTTAATGCTGTATAAAAAAATTAAAACAAAATATAAATACAACACACTATCAACTCTCATTCACTTATATCAGGATATAATACTTTTGTGTGATAAAGTAAACTTGTTTTCTAAGATACAAACTCAACTTTATCGATCAAACCCCCTAATTTGTTTCCCTAGCAAAATAGCAAAATAAATTTAGAGTACAATTTAGATCAGTAGCATTACACAAAATTGCATTAATAAAAAATTACTTATCTATTTCCAATGGTGATAAAAGCAGATAAAAACTTCAATCTATTTTATCTAATGTGCAATTCTTTTGAGAAAAAATGTTAGAGTGACATGAATGCTGGAAATTTCCAACACCTTTCATTTTTAATCAAATGCTTACTGCTCTTTGAATATCTTCATAACAGTGGAATTTCTATGAGGAACTTACACATACCATACTTAAAAGGCATAAAATACACAATACAATAATATGAATACAATGGATATGCAATGATTCAAATGGTTGACATTTACCAAAGGTAGTCATGCGCATATTCTACCCCAAAATAATTTTATCTTTCAAAATAGAAGTATATAAGAATAGTACAAAAATATAAAAAATCTTTTCTTCAAAAATAATTGATTGAAAAAAGTAGCACGTAAAATGATTGCATAGGAATTAGCACACATGTGAAAGAACTGTAATGGAAATATAGGTTTTTTTTAATTCATTTAAAGAAAATAAATGAACAATCAAGAATATTCTTCAAACATTATTTTGGATTTATTCTGTAGAAAATAGTTTTGTTCATAAATGGAAATGGGGGCAGCAATACCGATATACATATGTACAACCACATGAGATACGAATAATAATACAAGAGCAGTCACAGAACATGTAACATTTTATATACATGTGGTGAAATGATCCGAAAATTGGTCCCAAGGCTGTTGGCAGCAGAATGTTACAAATAAAACATCAAAGAGTGAAATAAACCTTAGAAAATGGAAAGTACAATAACAATTCATTTTACATATTTTTTCCATGTGCATTTGGTAGAGGAACGTGACAAAAAAAACATGCAAAGTTTCAATAACTATTCTCATTAAAAGCTTCATATATGTTAAACGACACGGGAGGTCAAATGAATTATGTCCTGTCCATTACCAACTGCATGAGATGTTTTAGCATACCTGATGATCGTAATAGGTTGAAAGTCCGACTGGAGGTTGGGCCAGACCAAATATAGAATTTTTTTTTTTTTTTAAAACATCAATAATGTTCAGCATTTTACAATACTTGGTGACATAAGGGACACAACTGGATGAAACACCTTGAACTTACGGTTACTTACCCATAATACATTCTTTATCTGATACTGTACATATAGCTCTACACAATGAGCTATCAAAGATAGGTAAATCATTGTTATTTTGCTCTGGTTCGTAATGTTATGAACCAGGGCAAAATAACAGTGATTTCCTACCAAAATCTATTTATTCAGATGGTCATATCTCAGCCAATACTGAACATATTTAATTGGTTTTCGACATTTGGACATTATTTTTGATGCTCTTTCGGAAAACGAAGTTCAAATTTGGAAATTCTGAAAATAGTTTTTCGATGACGTCACACATGACCACCCTATGGCTTAGTGATAGAGCATAAATGCTTGTTAGTAGGCAACCAGAGGACAGACGGCTTTAGGTCCTCTCAGAGAGACCTGGTAATGAGGATTAATGCCTTGCTAAAGGGCACTAGCACATCCCCTTGGTGTCTAACCAGGGTCGCTGGATTACAAGACCACTGCTCTACCAACTGAGCAGTCGGGTACAATGGAATCACCAAATTTTCAACATGTCTGTTCTTTAGAATATGAGATTCAGAAATGGCCTGGCAGTGGGTGCTTGCTCATCTCAATCACAGGTATATCATCATCTTCAAGCCCTTCACCCTGACTGTCCGAGCTATAGCCTTGGTTCACGTGCCCGACGTCCTGGAGCCGACTCCGCCCCTTCCCTTTACCCCTCGACTTGGTCTTCCTCAGCCTGGAAGATTGGGCTTTGCCCACCTCGTGCCCCTTTCTCCTTTTACGGGACCTGCTGGAAGCAGGGTGGCCATTCTGCTTCTCGTTGTCACTGCTGTCTGAGACCACAAGGTGCTCAAGGCTGTTGGGTAGAGGGAAACTCTCCATGCTGACTGTGAGGTTGGGGTGGTGACCAATGGAGTAATGGTCTTTGGGATCAGAGTTCATAGAATGGTCGGATACCAGCTCATCAATGCTTGGTCTACCATCCCCACCCCTCCTCTTGTTCTTACCACCACCACTACTCATAAAGGAGTTCAAATTGGCATTCCCAACTTGGCGCGATGCCTGGGAGTCTTGAGAATTCGTCCGTGATGGAGCTGGCGGAAAAACTCGTTTTTCGTTGGCCGTATGGGAGCTGCAACCGCTTCTCTCACTTGACTGGCTCTCCCCGAGATCCTCACCCTCCCACCCATGCTTCGTAAATGGAGTCACTTTCCAATTCCTGCCCCTCCTTTGAGTCCCTTCTACCACTCCTGAATGTCTGCTCCCGTAAGAGCTAGTGTCTGCATGTGAGCTATCGCTACCCATGTAACCGCCCAAGCCATCGCTACTCTGGCGACGGGAGTAGGCCGATGATGATGATGATGCATTTGATGTGTTAGAGTCCTTATGCTGAATAGTCCCTGGCTTTGTAGGTCTTTGGTTCCTGTCTCCATCTTCAGACAGGCGGGCGGTGTCTCTGATTGGGAAGACAGCAGCAGTATGTGGCCTTGGTAGCCTCTTAAGGATATTCTTCTTGGATGGGCGCTTGCCTTCTGATGTCTCAAGAGGACGCTCTTCCTCGGTGGGTTTGTCCATCGGCTGGGTGGTGGAATCATCTCCCCAAGCCTGTACAGTGCTTGCATTCCTCTGCACTCCATTAGCTCTCCGTTCTTCCAGAGTTCCTGTGAAATGATCAATACACACAATTATAATCATGAAATTATATTTCCAAGGCATGTAGAGTTTTGGAGTTATGTAGTAACATGTTGAAGATACAAACTCCTTGATTAAAGATCAAGAAAATATTGCAGAAATCTATCGTTTATTCCGAGACACAAGTACTCTAAGTTTCAGTACACTGCCCTCATGGCTCTGAACAGATGTTTTATCTTCAATCTATAGAAGTTACATTAAGTTCTATTGAATGGTAATGAATTTGAAATCACAGGTTATTGTAATTTGTCTTTAATTATGCATATTTATTTTGCTACTTTTTAAAATTCAAAATGGATCTGTGATAGCGGCATTGTAGTTCACCCACGACTATCTAGACATGCAAAATCAAGGCATTCACTCCACAAACCTAGATTCCTCATGGGCTGAGGGAAGGCAACCTGTCCATCATCCTTCCGATAGGCCGTGGCTGGTCGACCTGTTTCAGCCTCATTCAGGTCTGTACAAGAGAGGGCGCTATCCTCTCCGATGTCGTAAGAAGCCAGGGATCCAGAGGCCGTTAACTGCCCACTGTCCCTATCAGGACCATCGATCCCTGGCCCGTCACTCTCCAGCCCATCTTGCTGTCGGGAAAGCTGCAGCTGGCGGAAGATCTCAAGCTCTAGCCTGGCCCTAGGGTGAGGGTGGTGGATGGTTGATGGTATTAAAGCAGTTGAATATGATTTTGAATTGTAAAATACATTTTTAAGTAGACCTCTCCCAAAGATATCCTGGGTACTATCATCAACAAGTTCAAAATAGATGCTGGAAACAATGATTGAATAAATACATGTATTTTTCCACCATTTTTTCTTTATACATTCTGACAATAATCCGACTATCAGATCTGTGACCTACATGAATGGTAACTATCCATATTATTTCCTAACTTATCTATTTTGTCTCTTAAAAATTACCTATCTATCTCATCTCTTAAATATCTTTATTCATCATCTTCTCTCCCACTTTTCTTACTGATATACTTATCTACATTAAATCTTTCCATTTGTACCGATTCATCTTATCTCTCACCAATATTTTCCTTCATCTATCTATCCCATTTCCCTTCTTTTCTTGTCTTACCTCAATCCCTTATGTCTATCAGGCTCATCATCATCTGGTGATGTCATCAACTCTCGCAGTTCCGGATTGTTAAAGTACAGCTGCTCTTCCAAACGTTGCACCCGCTCTTCGAACTTGTCATTGTCAAATTCTTGATCCTGTTTCGGGAAGATAGACCATGGTGATCATAAAAATCAAAGGGACAAACAAACTCATTTCTAAAGGTGTGAACATCTTCCGAAGCATCAAAACACCTCCTATGTCTGTGGAACTGTCATGCAAGGTCATAAAAGCTTATTTCCCAATCATTCAGTTTTCAACTCCAGAGTCTCACTAAAACTGACACTAATCATATTGTACACAACAAGGATTCTTCTCAGTTACAGCAAAATAGGCATTAAAAATAATGAATCAAAAGTAACAAAGCAGAAACGATTTAGAGCATTCTTGATGGTAAAGCTGTAACATGCCCTTGGTACAAGAAATCATGTACTTGCTGAAACTACCATGGTTTAGGTAAATACCGGTATGTGTTGATTCAGGTTTCAAAGAGCCAATTGTAAATCCCTATAATGCCATCAAGTTTACAAACATTTCTGTTTAAAACTCAATTTTATGTGGTACAAATTTCCTTGTTTTATATGAACATCATTCCACAATGAATCCATTGTGACTGTCAAAAAGACAAAAAAATAGAAGGTTGCAACAGAAAATGTGGGCGCTTGAAACTGCCAATCGCACTGAAAGGGGCAAAACATTGAATGCTACCAATGGGTAGGCATCTTTCTAGAATTTATGGAAACTGTGTGTTACCAAAATCAAATCATATCCAAGGGTGTTAAAGGGAGTGTAGCCTGAGACTATGTGTCTTTCCCATGGCCTGACTCGGGGCCAATCAGGTATAATACGACTACAAACAACGCAACCGCAGCAATCACGTGCGTGCAACATACGCAAAACCGAAGCGTGAGGAGATCGGTCCGTTTCGCGAACACTGAACATGTAGAGATTAAGTCGCTGACCACCCTTAATCAAGTCCATTTGTTTATGTGCAGTTGTCAAAAAGAAGACGTACATGGCGTTAACCAGTATTTGCCATACTACACTCCCTTTAAAGTCACCACCGTACACTAACCTCTGAAGGATAACTGGAGATGCCGTCATCATGGTAATTCTGGGTGGCATCGGAATCATCCAGGTAATCCAGGGGTTTGTCTGGTAGGCCGTTCTGATGCAGGATGGCATTCATCCTGAAGACAAGCTCGTCCACTTGGTACTGGATCTCTGCCATGGTAAACTCCTGCAGTAATAGAAATAATAATAATAATAATGGAAAGATCTTCATCACCATCTTCATTTTTTCTCCTTCTCCTCATCATCACCATCCTTCTCCTTCTCCTTCTCCTTCTAATCATCAACTCCATCACCATCTACAACATTATCGTCCTCATCATCATGACCATTGAACACATCATCATCATCATTACACTGCACTTATCATTGGTATCATTGTCTCTATCGCTATCATCCACCTTCTCCTCTCTGATGCCCAAGGAAACGATGCCAGAAGAAGCTGATGACCTCCTGACCGCTGATCGTCATCGTCCTCCTCCTCAGTACCATACTTAGTGTCCTCATCATCCTTCTCCTTCTGATCATCAACTACCTCATCATCATCATCCTCATAATCACCATCTACATCATCATCCTCATCATCATCATGTCATCATATGCATCATAATCATCATCACCGTCATCATTTTCCTCCTTTTTTGTCCTCCTCATCATCATCACCATCCTTCTCCTTCTCCTTCTCAAATCCATCACCATCCTCATCATCGTGACCATCAAAGACATCATCGTCATTACCACTACCACAACCATCATCGCCTGCACCTACCATTGGCAGCTTGTCTCTATCGCTATCATCCACCTTCTCCTCTCTGATGCCCAGCCAGCAGAGGAAACGATGCCAGAAGAAGCTGATGACCTCCTGGCCGCTGATCGTCTCAAGAGGGCAGTGCTTGACCTTCCGATAGTTGTGACAGAGGATAGCTTTCATCTATAAGCAAGAGAAGACCCAATAACAGATTAACAGAATAATCAATGACAGTATGCTTATACTGAATGCTGTGCTGTTTGCTGCTCTGTCTGTAATGTACTTAAATGTATACATCCCAAACTTTGAAGCAGCATTTCACACTGCAAAGCACTATTCAGTACATTCAGTATAAGTTTCCCTGTCTTACAAATAAACAAACCAAAAAGAGCTAAAAGTCAGCCCATATGGCGAAGCATATTACATTTACTTTTTAATTTTTCCATTCATTCATCTATTCATGTAAATAATTATAGATTTAGTCTGTATATTTCATACAGAGTGATCCCTTTAGTACACAGTACATGTCTTTATGAGAGAGCCCTATAAATCCCAACACAACTAAAATACAACAAAGTAAATAATCATTGAATACCAAAATATTAAAATAAAAAACAATGCAAAGTGAAAAGAAAAAATAGAAACCAGTTTGTAAATGTGGGCATATTTTTAATACACAATTCAACTCAAAACATTCATCTCTTAAAATCAAGTTCAAAATAAAATCATAGGATGCTGCTTTCAAGACTACACCAACAGTCTTTTTCAGGACTACACACCCTCAAGAAAGATTACCGAGTCCTTTACAGGACTCCTCAATCCTCCCTCTCTCTCACATGGTGCAACCGCAAGCCAACTGTAAAAAACCATAGAAGGTAAGTAGTCCCGATCCATATGCATTCCTATTGGTTTTTAGATCAACCCCTATCTTACCAATCCAGCCATGAAGATGACCATGCAGATGACGTAAGTAATGTAGAACATCGGCCACAGGACAGGGAAGAGAAACCAGAGCTTGGTATGGTCCGGGGCAGATCCGACGATGAGGGAGCTGATCACCTCGTAGGCGGGGTAGACGTTCCTGAAGGGGTAATAGTGGCTACCGAAGAGGAGGTTGCCCAGGCATGCAAAGGCCGTCTCCAGGATGGTGTAGCACAGCTGGAATGAAAGGAGATTACAAAGGTGATGATAGGTCAAATTATTTACGAATAATAATGGTTTATAACTACAACAATTTCAACAACAAAATACATGTATCTACACTCATAAATTATGCACATGTCCATCGCTGGGTCATGGTGGTGCTGGTAACAGTGGTGGCGCTGATTTTAATGGTGGTGAAGTGGTGGTGTAGTGGTGGTGTAGTGGTGGTGTAGTGGTGGTGCCGAGTTGGTAGTCGTGGTCGTGGTAGCGTCTGCAGGATGGTTGTTGTTGTTGTGGTGGTGGTAGTGGTTACAGTGGAGGTGGTAGTGGTTACAGTGGAGGTGGTAGTTGTGGTGGTGTGAATGGTGGTGGTTAATTTACCTGACTGCTAAGAAAGCATAAATGCTGGTAATGAGGATTAATGCCTTACCAAAGGGCACTAGCGCATCGCCTTGGTTTTGAAACCGGGTCATCCGATTACGAGTCCACTGCTCTATTGACTGAGCTATCCGCGCCTCCTTGTGATGCTGGTGGTGCGGGTGTGGTGGTGGTAGTGTGTTGGAATTGGTTGTCGTGGTATTGTCTTGGGGATGGTTGTTGTTGTGGCTGTGGTGGTGGTAGTGGTTATGGTGTAGGTGGTAGTTGTGGTGGTGTGATAGTAATGCTGGTTGTGAGGTGGTCATGGTAGGGGTTGCTTGGGTGTGGTGGCTGTGCTTGTGGTGCTAGTGAAGGTTTTAAAAGTGGAGCTGGTCGGGATGGTGGTGGCGGTGATATCAGTGGGAGTGGTAGTTGCCATGGTGGTGGCAGTGAAAGTCGTAGTGATAGTGGTAGTATTATCACTAGTGATGGAAATTTTCTCTTACCATGTGGAGAAGCAGGTGTCCCAGGGCAGCCTCAAAGACGGCACCAAACATAGCAAACATACGGTTGAACCTCAAAAGATGAAGGGACTTTAGCGTCACAATGAAGAGGATGAGGCCGATCAGATCTCGCAGACGCTACCAAAATAAAATTAATATGCATTACTACACATCACTTCATCAAAACTCACATGATGTAGAAGATTTTATGATGAGATGATTTCCTGATGAAAGCAGTCATTTTAAAATTGAGTCAGGAATGATGGGGTCTCCAAAAACATAATGGCCCAAATTCACAAAGGAGGTTTAAATTTAACCCATGGTTTAAACCCTCATTTACATAACCCATCGTCTAAAATTAGTGCAAAATAAGCATACCTTGCCTTGGGCGCATCTAATATTGGACATCTGACTGAATTGCGCTTATTTTGCGCTAATTTTAGACCATTTGATATATTTAAACCTCCTTTGTGAATTCGGGCCAATAAGTACAATTTATCTTACTTTTCAAACATAAAAGTTGAAACCTAAATGAGGTTTGTTGAAAAAAAGTAGAAAAAAGACAAGTATTAATACTGTTTGCGCTAAGATACAGTTACTATCATTATTAAGACCTGAATGTTTAAAAATCTTTGATTTTAACCCACTTCAAGGATGATGTGAACAGTGACACCTATTGAGAACATTTTTTATAACTACATGAATACAAGATGAATTGACTACATACCTGATCCCACCAAGCTAAGAAGGATAGATCAACAAACTCTTCAAGGTAGGTAGCCTTTAACCTCCTCCCTGCTTCACTTACGTAAGCAAAGCGATAGACGTACATGGCAAAGTATGTGATGGAGACTAGTATGAGAGACATCTGTTCGGTAAAATGAAAAAGAAGAAGAAATGAGGAATTCACCATCAAATTAAATCAAATGTATAAAAAAGCATGATGCAATACGCTTTTTGAAAATTATTTATACTACACAACAAGACACTTTCACGAACGTGACACTTTTGAGAGTGATTCAGACGTGCAAAAAGTTTTTGCCCAAAAAACAAACACAAAAGTCGGCACAACATGACAATTTTTAAACGTGAAAATCGCTTTGATACCACAAATTTGAAAAAATGTAAAGACATGACTCCTTTTGGTTCAACTTATATAAATAGGCCATATAATTATATATTATAAGAGCAGGTCATGACCAAATTGAATAATTATAATAACAATTGTACAAATTTGAACACATACAATGCTTACATAAATCAATGAAATATATTTACACATACATTACAGTGAAATAGGAAACTAATCTCCTAAAGAAAAAGCATTTTCAGCTTATACAAGACACCAAGAAAGGAAAGAGGGACGTAACATACCTCTACCCATGACCACGCACTGCGGAAGTACGCTCTTCCCTGCTTAACAACTTTCACAATCTCTTGCTTAGAGATCAGAGCCACCAGCAGGACAAACAGAAGCTGTGAAAACATGAATGAGAACAGAACTTGTAATACATGTTTTATTTGGTGATGGTGATGGTGGTTATTTTACCCGACTGCTAAGAAAGCATAAATGCTTGTAAGTAAGGAACTCAATCGGAACGACTTGAGTTTCTACTTACCTTATCCGGTTGGCTCCCCCTGAATTATTCTTCGAAAAGAAGGATGATTTTGCCTGTGAACATGTCACAGCTCTCCCAGCCATTATCCAGATAATAGCGAAGTAGGTCAGTTTCTATTAGGCAAAATTTATCCCTTGTCGGCCATTAACAGGATAACGGCTTCTAATAGAAATGCGCTGATTGACATACCGGTACCTTTTTTACAGGGAGTATCATAATCATTTAACGTCCCTTTTTCCCACACTGTAGGGATTGATGTTTCATTTCCCCCAGAATGGCCCTTCTCCTAGCCTTTTGGTCTTCAGCTTCAGCCTTGACGAGGCCAGATACTCTCAAGTCTTCTCCTAAAGTCCATTACTCTCGGAAGCCTAACCACATGGCCAATGCCATCTTAGTCTACGCACGACTTTCGGAATTCTGTCCATCTTCCCAAAGATTAAATAAACATTTGATCCCCAGAAAATTGTTTTAAATCCCTTTTTTTAAACCAAAGTAGAATCCATCTACAGCTTGTACATGTATGGGAGGAGCTGCAGCAGAAATCAATAATTTTTGATTGAAAACACTTTGAGATAACATAAGAGGACATTTCTTGAGGACACTTTTGAAGAAAAAAAACAAGACAATATTTAAAATCATATTGGTACCTCCAACCATTTTTACAATAGTTATACACTTGTAATCATAACACTTTTTATTATTTCTTGAAGATCACTAGAAAGTGTTTTATCCTACCTCGCATGCCATAATGAAATAGTCATAGGGTCTCTCATAGCGGTACAGTTGGACTGACTCAACCTTGGGCATTGGATACACAGCACCAGAACCGGGTATCTCAGCAACAAATGCTACGGCACTGGAGAAAACATTAACACCAAAAAATAATGTATTTAATATAAAAAAACATGTTAACACATTCATGTTAACATTTAATACCTTAAAATGATATAGTGTACTTCTGGCTGTATGCTGTATCTTAAAATCTCATTATTGTCATTATAAATGAATACTCTCGTTAATTCATAAGATTATTATCAGGAATACATAAACAATGGGCAAATACCAGATGGACAGAACTTAAAATCCATTATTTT
Organism: Strongylocentrotus purpuratus; assembly: GCF_000002235.5. Lineage (NCBI taxonomy): Eukaryota > Metazoa > Echinodermata > Echinoidea > Camarodonta > Strongylocentrotidae > Strongylocentrotus > Strongylocentrotus purpuratus. Next base: position 10,368,487 of record NW_022145604.1, read on the forward strand.
TTAGCCGAAACATTACATAATGACTTAGAGTCAAGAGCTCTGCTCTAGGTTTCAAGTCTCAGGGTCCTAGATCCTGTGTGTAAAGTATTGTTCTTACCTAAAATGGTTTTAAGGGGAATTGAAATGAGTAAACTCTTTGAGTACAGCTCTGGTCTGTGCATCGATCCAAGAGCTACTACTGGATATTCGCCCAACTCTATAAATAGATTTGTTACTACAAAGATGCAGATTTTTTTCAGTGCATAATGCTATTATTCTCACCTGAAGAGATTGTAAGGGGCATTGTAGAGGGTGAACTCCAAGATGACAGCTCTGGTCTGCGCATCGATCCAGGAGTTATTACGTAGATGCCACAGAAGACTTTCAGCATCATCCCTGTATTCACATGATAAACAAAACATGAGTGAAGCCTTGTTTTCGAAATCATAACTAAACTAAAAAGAAAATATGTTCACTTATCATTCAAATGCAAAACATGTACCTTAAGCCCTACATGATACACTTAACTACCTAAACATTCAGCCACAGCTTTATATTTCTATAAATACATGTCATCTCGATCTCCTTTTAATTTAAAAGTTAGAACGTTCTTACATGTACACTGGACGAGGCTTACATTTTGTATTCATTTCTGTAAAGTGCATAGACATGCAATTATGCCCATGTATTATGCGCAATACAAAAGCGCTTAAATATATTATTATAGCATAAGCAACAGTTACACTTTCATGTATAAAACATTAAGCTACGTAAACCGTTGTAACTAATTCATTTTAAAAAAGCAGTATCACGTGGTCAAATTTTCTTACCTCCTACTCTTTGCTTAGAAAAAAATTGAATAAATATCAAATGCAACCTGACTTTACGCTACATGAACCAACGATAGCATAATAGTGGGAAGTTTAACATCACAGGTAAAATAAAACTAACCTAGTATTGTTGAAATCCACAGCATACCCATCCCCTTCGTAAGTGGTGAACATGCCCCACTTGCAGTAGCGCAGGAGCTGATGGGCGGTACGGAACACCCACTTGTCCTCGGGACCGTAGGGCTCTCGACTGAGGGTCTTACTGGTGTAGCCCCCCTGACAGTCCCCTATGATGGGGCGCAGGACAGGGGGTACGGTGCAGGTGTGTGGCCTGACTCGTAGCTGCCTCAAGGAAGGCTTGCCCAAGAGGATGCTCTCTCCGGTGATCATCACCGACCCCTGCAGCAATGGAGAGACACGTTAGGACAATCAGAAATGGTATTCTTTTATCCCAAAGAATATCATGCATTGAAATATATGTGTATTGTACATTATTGCCCATGAGGATACTCTCTCCAGTGATCATCACTGACCCATGCAGCAATGGAGAGCCACGTTAGGACAATCAGAAATTGTATTCGTTTATCCCAAAGAATAGTAGTAGTAGTGACGGTTATTTAACCTGACTACTAAGAAAGCATAAATGCTTGTTAGTAAGCAACCAGAGGACCGACGGCTTTAGGTCCTCTCCGAAAGACCTGGTAATGAGGATTAATGCCTTACCAAAGGGCATTAGCACATCGCCTTGGTTTCGAACCCGGGTCAAAAGGATAATGAGATCACTGCTCTACCGACTGAGCTATCGCGCCTCCTTCACATATCATGTATTGAGATCTACGTTCTGGCAGTTGTTACAATTGCCTGACCAATAGCTGCTTTAGAGAAGGCCTCCAAGAGGATACTCTCTCCGGTGATCATCACCGACCCCTGCAGCAATGGAGAGGCACGTCAGGAGGACAATCAGAAATGGTATTCCCTTATCCCAAAGTATAATGTGTTTTGAGATCTATGTGTATTTTACATTATAGCAGTTGTTACAATTGCCTGACCAATAACTGCTTCAGAGAAGGCCTCCAAGAGGATACTCTCTCCGGTGATCATCACTGACCCCTGTAGCAATGGAGGGACATGTAAGGAGGACTATCAGAAATGGTATTCTTTTATCCCCAAGTATATTTTATATTAAGATCTATGTGTATCATACATTATGGTAGTTATTACAATTGCCTGCCCAATAAATGCTTCAGAGAAGGCCTGCCCAACAGAATATTAGGGACTTTTAGATTTGCATGAAGACAATGTGGATTGCTACGATCGACGTCCTTTTAATGCACTGCCTTGAATGGACGTCACACGTATCAGTCCATGCAAATCTAAAAGTCCCTACTCTCTCCAGTGATCATCACTGACCCCTGCATCAATGGAGAGACAAGTTAGGAGGACAATCAGAAATGGTATTATTTTATCTACAGGTATATAGTTTGATAAGAAGTATGGTACATGTACAAGTATAATTCACTAAGGCAATAAAGAAACACAAGTAATGAAATGGTGTGGCACATATTAGTCAAAACATATTCTTTCACATGATTGGTAATGAGAGCTTCCATTTCATTTTTTGAGAGGGGGGCGTTTCCAAAACTGGTCTATACCTTTAATTAAATTCTGTGCCTTAAGAACATTTTAGTGGCCTTCTAGCACATACTGACGGTCATTACACACATTACAACCTAAACTAAAATAAGTGTTAGTACAAAAAACAACAGAACCATGCTAGAGCATTTCAACATGTAAATTATTCCTGATTGAGGATTCACTAAGCAGGTACATCTTCCGCTCTTACCGCATTTTCTGCAATGGGATCACCATTGTACCATCTCTGCCAATAGAGGGTGTCTACCATGTCCTCTTGGAGCCAGTGCCATAGATCATCGACGGTCGTCACGTTGGTGAAGGGATGGGTAGTCCTGGGTAATGGGAGAGAACGGTCAAGTCATTTTCAAATGAGTCTCTTTGATACATCATTCATTCCTGTGATTATTTAATAGCCAGAGATGAATATGGCTGAGGTCTGTGGAACATTTGTGTTATATTCCTTCTCTATCTCATTTTTCATCTTTCTTTTTCTTCTTGCTATATTTCTGTTTTAAAGTGATGCTAACATATATAGTCAGGTCTGTCAATCTAACATTAACAACTTTATATCATTTTACCTCTACTACCAAGTTTACAAATATATGTCACACATAGGATTTCATGCCACAAGTTTATTATGATTATTGTTCCTTTACTATTGTATCATTGTTCGATCTTATGCAAACGATGTTCAATTATTCAAAATGTGCCTGTCAAAATAATGAACCAATTTCCAGTTTAAACATTCTCAATGAAGAAATTTTACATTTACCATCAACCTGTTGACTACTAAACACAAGATAACATTGGCTGGTCCTTTGGCAAAACGAATGTTATACCAAAATCAAATTGTATGCCAAAGAGCCTAAAACTTTTGATAGACTAAATTGTCTAAGGCACTTTGAGGGTTAAAGAAACTTACTTGAGAAAGATCTGATTGACCGAGTTGTTGAGGGGACCATGTAGGGATGTCTCCTTGCCGTATGCCATCCACAGTACACAGAAGATCAGAATAAGAAACAGGATCACATCCCTGAAGAGAAAATAAGATGTACCATCTCTTAAAACCTTATCTTGAATTCTGATGACATTGCCTGTTATTAAAATCTTGAATCGGCATGTGGTAAAGTTATTTAAATGTATAGTACATGTCTATGCTCCATGGACAATTTTTTTTCAATCACTGAAATAGAAATAGTGTTAATCATTTTCATTCTCTCCACCATTAAAATCCCTAAATTTGAACCTGGACTAAAAATTATCATTGAACTTTAACCCCCTTAAAATATCTATAGAGAAGCTGTAGTGCAAACTCAATCTATCTGTCATGGAAAATGAACCATAGAGATGATTGGTCTGTGGACTATCTCTAACATAAGTAACTCCCTTACTCCCAACCCTAGAATTAACACAATTCTTGATTTTCAACTAAAATAAGACCCTGATGCAACCCTACCTATCTTTAACGAAATGAAGTAAAGGTCTCAAAAGCAAGGGCTCTACAATGGCAGTCCTTCTTTCACAAATATTTTTGTCATAAAGTTTGATGAAATATGATAACTTGACAATTTATCCTTTCTGTTTTTTTTTTGTTCATTGTTATGTGTATTTGATTTGTTATGATTTGCTGTCAGAAAGTACTTTTTAGAACATTATGTGCGTTATATTACCCCAAAATTATTAATTTTATATGGAATGTAGAAGACAAAAACAAATTAAATCAAAATCAAATTATCTGTTGAGAGCCGAAGGATGTTAACTCACATTCTGTAACACAGTCAACGCTCTTCTGGCTCTCTATAAACGATCTTGTATGTTTGGAGCCAGAAGGGCGTTAACTCTATGTAAAACTCTATGACTTAACACCCTTCTGGATGTAAACAGACAATACATTGGATTACCACTTCATCCACGATGCAACCATGGAGAAGAACTTACCTGAGGATGGCGTACATATGTTTCTCCTTCAACATCTTCTCCTTGGCTTTCTGGAGTTCCTTGGGCTGAGGTGGGCGGGCAAATCTCAGATATCTTGACCGCTGACGAGCTGCAATCGCCTGAAACATTATCATATGTATTGGAAGAAATAGTTAAAATGCAATGCCAGTAATATGATTACAGATTTGCTAATTGGATACTTTTTGATGAAGAAAAGTTTCCTTTTGTGAACCGAGTTATCTCTAAGTGTCTTAAACTTGTATCCTTTCATTTGTTACATCAAAATCTGCTCAGGAAAGTCTTATGATCCATTCCATGTCCCCAAAAGTTAGAAATTTTCATTATCTTCTCTTTTCAATAACAGTTTCAATATTTCTTTCTCTATTTTCTCCTTGCATTATTTTCCTTTGCTTCATTTCATAATTATACAAAAAAAACACGCATAACGATGTATAAATATTGCAAAATCGTTATAGCCCCTTATGAAATCTTTTGAATGTAAGTATCAGCCTAATAGCTCCTACAGAGTAATACTGAAGGACCTCATTATTTACTCGTAGTCTCAAATTCCCAAACGCGGAAGGGCAAGTCATTAAAACCTCTCAAAGCCCTCAAGATCAACTAGATCAAAATTAATCCTGACAAAATATGAAAAAGTAAAATGATATTCAAAAAGAAAATTAAAATTTCCTTATCAAGTTCAAATGGGATAGAAATTGACTGACCTTTGATAGATCTTGCTCATAGAGTTGAACTCGTGACCTATGGAGCATCCGCCTGTCAATCAGATCTGTGTTGTCGTCGTAGTGGTCAAATATCTTGATGTTGTTACTGTGTTTCCAAGCTTTGCCAATGGTGAGCATGGCCATCTGTGGGAAAACAAAGCACAAATGTAGTCAGGTGCATACAGGGCCTAATATAACTACAGTCTAGCGAAACACAAAAAGTGGTCTTTGTAGACAGGTTCCTTTAGTACATGTTTCAATGAGAAACAGTTCCAAGGGAAACAAAAAATGTGGTCTTTGTAGACAGGTGGTCACTAAAGCAGGTTTTACTGTATATGTCTTTAATTGGAAATGTAAGTTTAAAGAAAAATAAAAAGAAATTTATTTGGTCTCAACGATTGGCTTTCGGGATAACCCTGAACCACACCCACATGCTCATTTCAGGGGTCCTTCATATTTCTTTACTATTTCATACTAGGAAGTTAGGGGGCTTCTGCGTTTCTGAAGTACTTTAACTCTCAATACAAAAGGGGAATTTTAATAAGGGCAAGTCCCATGACAAAAAGATTCCCTCATTACCCCTGAAATTTCTCTAATAAAAGGATGCATTTGACAGAACTAAAAAGCCTCCATAAGGCTTGTTCGGATATGGCATGGTAGCTGTGAAGGGTATTACACTTAACGACATCGGGTCTGGAAAAATCTTTAGCAAAACATCCTGTGGATACGTTGTTTGAACACACAATGTAAGAGACATACTGCTTTTTCTTGGGGGTAATGAAATCTCCTGATTTTTCCCCGATATAAGTGAGTTTTCTCGAATAATCTGGCTTTTCCCTGACTGGCAGAATAGGAAGCCCAATTCTTTCCCTGGTTTTGCATGAGAGACTTACCACAGTAGGTTGGGTTATGAAGATGCATTGAAGGAATGAGAAGTACATAGACTGCATCCAATAGATGGCTTGAGCATAACTGAACCTGAAAAAAAGTAATAAGCAAGAAAATATAATGACAAAGAAAATTAAAAGCAATTAGGATCAGATGGTAAAATGTCTGCCTGTTAAACAAAGATTCTCGGCTCCAACCGTACCTAGGAGGATGACTTAAAACCCAATTGCGTATTAATGTGCCCCACCCCTGATTCATAGATGCAGGCTAGATTACAGTGGAAAACACCCGTCCCTTCAGATAGGATGTTAAATGGAGGCACTTGGTAGAGGAGAGTCACCACCTCTGCACATTAGGAACCCTGCGAGACCACAAGGTTACAGTGATTCAGTTCGCTTTTACCCTCCCAGGTATAGGTGATGGCAAATACTTAATAATACTAATAATAATAATGATATTAGTTGCTCTTTCTTGACAAAGAATGTTCAAGTTTTGCTAAAAGTGTCAAATGTAGAAATAGAATATTTCATTCTATTTGATTCTATTTGATTCTTCATGAAAAAGAAGTAGGTACATTGAAAAAGTTATCACCTCAAGTTTGTTATCTAAAGCTAAATCTAACGACAAAACAAAGAACCCAATATCTCAATCTTTATTATGAATACAGCACCAAGAGAAAGAGTAAACATACAAATAATGATATAATGATAATATTCCGCTTTTATATAACATCAAATACATCGTTACAACAATGTGTCTAAGCGCTTTACAGATATATTATCACCCTGGTCATAGGATTCAGGCTTACCCGCACACAATGTATGCACATTCTCCACTCCATGGGGAGCATGCTGACTGAAGAATAGATACTTACTTCAGACCAAGCACTATGGTGATGACAGACGATGCAATCACAATGAAGATAGACCCTCCCCACGCAACGAAGTAGAAGAAATGTGGTAGCCAGATCTTGGGGCTCTTGAGTTTCTTGTGATGCATGGAAGGGATGGGATCAGTGTCGATGGACTCCCAGCTCTCGGTCAGCTCCGGCGAGGTCAAATCACTATTTGTGAACATTGGCCTGTATGAAACAAAGAGTTGTGATAACATTAGACAGCCCAATTTTTAAAGCCCTTCTGCACTAATTGTAGCTAATTGCTCCCTCTATAAAGCAAACTATGCCTAAGCGGTACCAGTTGGTCCCCCATGGTCCCCTTTTTCTTGTGTTAATTGAGAGCTGATTTGATAAGATAACCACTTGTCCGTGACCATGCAGGGAGGTCTAAACCCTCCTGGCCAAACTAGTGCAGATAGACTTTAAAATGATGTCATCTGAACTTAGAACCATACAATCAATACATTACCATATATATCTACTCATTGTACTTTAACCTTTTCAGGACAGTATTCATTTTTAGGGCAAAATCAATCACAAATTGTACTATAATTTGCAACTAAAATTGTTTCTAAAATGATTGAATCAAATGCAATATCTATGAAAAAAATTTACATGGGAAGGAATGATGACGAAAAGTTTCTAAAAAATTGCCAGTTTTGTCTAAAAACAATAATTGTTAATATCCCAATGTGTTGTCAATTTAAGAATTTTATAACTTATTTTCCCTTTAAAATTCCTAGCACTAAATGCCATATAGTCATGAAACAAAAAAGGATGCAGAGTGTGCAGCAAATGTTCGGCTTTTCTACTTGTGTTTCTGGTATATATTATGTCAGGGCTCTGAATCATAACATATTGAGCAAACCATAAAATGTGTGTAGGCTCAGTCAGTAGAGCGTCCGCCTCACAACCGGGAGGTCGTGGGTTCGAACCCCTGCCACGTCGTACCAAATTACGTTAAAAGACGGGAGTTGCTGCTACCTTGTTTGGTGTTCAACAATAAGGGATAGTCCAACGTCGATCTGGCGCTGCTCAGTGGCTGCCGGGCTCACAATCAATTGGGCAAAAAAGAATTTCCATTTTCGGTTTAACTTAATAAAATTTGGAGTGGACTTTAAAAGATTATTATTATTATTTTCATTATATTAAAAGAGAAATGGACTATCATGACCAGATGCATCCAGAATGCAAAAAATGCAAAATAGTTAGTGATGTTTGCCAATTAAAAATTCTCTTTTGACATGTCTGAATAAATTTTTGGCAAACATTTAGTCTAATCGAAATGGTATATGTATTTACCAGCTCCATATAATAATGTGGTTCTACATCTGTGTTTGATAAAATTATGATTTTCAATAATTATGCAGTTTGCGTTCCAGACGCGGCACTACATTTCACTGACCTACCTTGTCTTGAGCTATATAAATTTAAAATTCTTCTTTTTAAGCATCAGCTGATTTATAATAATAATAACAATTGGGTTTATATAGCGCCTTTTCCAAAGGATACAAGGCGCTGTCTCTTAGACTATCAACAATAAAAAGGAGTTATACAAGTAAGATTGTTTTTGAAGAAATCTAGTGAAATGTTGTTTCTTCTGAACGAGGGGAGTTTGTTCCAGAGACATGGGGCTAAGGACTGAACGGATTTGAAACCAACCTGTTTACAGGATTTGGGAATGACAAAAGCATCAGCTGATTGATAACATACCTAAATCTGTCTTCTGAAGAAAGTTCACCAAACCCGCTGGAGTAGCTGTGAGCATCAATGCTGGACCTGCTACTCTCATTCTCAGACAGATGCTTGAAGATAGAACTCTGAAATACATCGATCAAAAAGGTGACAAGTTAAAGATATAGACCAGTAGTGGTAAAATTGCGGTTCAAGAGTTTTGGGTGCAAAATATCCATTTAATATTGTTTAAATATTGCCTTCAGAGGTTTAGATAGCAATACTTCAACCTAAATTCACCAAAAAACAGAAATATATGCCCAAATGTTCAATGTTGAAGTGCATCCGTGATATCTATCTAGGCCGGATCGATATGATAATTTACCAAATATATCAATTAGTAGGCGGTTTCCCAGCAAAATTTGTATCATCACGTATTAGTCAAAACATATTCTTTCACATGATTGGTAATAAGAGCTTTCATTTCATTTTTTGAGAGAGGGGCGTTTCCAAAACTGGTCTATACCTTTAACAGTTTTACCATTTATACGTACTAGATGTTGTTTGTTTTCCAGCATGATAAATATATTTAAATTTCAAATTTATCGTATAAATCATATAACACCTATGTCACTGTGTTTTTCACTTCTTTGCTTTCAATGATGTCAACAGGATGCCAGTGTGTGGATATCTTCTTCAAACACAGGAATGGCATTAATTTTAAGGTTCAGAATTAGGGTTAGAGTTAGGGTTAGAGTTAGGGTTAGAGTTAGGGTTGGGTACAAGTTAGGCAAATATAATATTCAACAGTAGATGGCGACCTTCCTCCCACACTCCGCAGGTCAGCATATTTTGCCAATACGATACCAGGGAAGACGACAAGACAAGGTTTCTTCCGGCTTCAATAGAGAATGCACAGCAGTGCCAACAAATTCCTTATATCACAAAACTATTGCTCAGGATTCATGAACTCCCCTGATGATTTGATGAGATCCATACAGGCACCTTCATTATATGTTACTTATAGTTATATGGTTCCGAAACTATCATTTCTATCAGACTTTCAAGTTCTCGACCCATTGAATTTGTATGGGAACCGGAGGTGCCTTTGCCAAAAGTACCCAAGGCCGGTGCTGCCCTCTATGGCCGAATACCATAGTTGCGATAGCGAGAATTGCCATTGGAGGATCGGCCAAAGACCTGTGAAAGGTACACAGTGATACACACCTTGTGTCTATGCTTCCACTTCTCCCTAGCCCATCTCTGGAGGTTGTAGAGCTGTGCAGCGGTTTGTTCCTCTGGGTCTAATTGAATGCAAAAGCAAAAACATGATAAAAATGAAAATTATACTATTTGCCGTTGCTTACTGTATCGTGTTGTAGTGGAGTGATATAGCACTTGACTGTAACAGCAAAGGTTGTAAGTTTGATTCTTGACACGTCACTAATGTCCTTTGGCAAGACATAAATCTACATTTGTCACTCCATACCCAGGAGAGAAATGGGGAACCAGTAGGATGACGAAAGCCTTTGTGACAGATATTGCCATATGCCCTCCCAGTGGCAAAATGGTAGGAATACTTCCCAGAGAGTAGAAAAAGTGAACGCTGCGTGCGTAAACGAATCCGATGACCGGGGTGATTATAATTTCTGTAAAGCACTTAGAGATCGTATTCTGTATTACACGCTATATAAATCTAGATTTATATTATCATTCATCCCCCAAAACAAATGAGGATATCTGGAAGTTATCAAATGTTATGACAAGTTCAGCACACAAGGGGATGGATGGATAGTACATGAATTCCTCACGGGCCAGTTTCTCAAAACTGTCATACGTCTAAGTTTGTGCACATCCATAGAACGCTTGTTAATTCTATAACACACGTTTCAATGGGAAGTTGGACTTTTGAAGGTTTGGAGAAACAACCTCCAGTTCTTTATCAGAAAGGAGATATAACAGGAGATAAGCAGACAATATAACAGTGGCATCATAGCAAGGGATCTAAAAAAGTATGTTCTTCTTACATTTCGCTATCATGAGCTGGGTCCTACAAATTACTGACCGCTTACAAATTACACTAGATGGATACCAAAGGTACATGAATTCCTGTGTGCGGAAATGAAAATCTGAATGTATCAGAGCAAAGGAAAGCGGCTTACCGGATTGATTCTTATTGCTAGATTGATTCTTGTTGCTAGATTTGATGTGCTTGAATAGCTCTCCAATTTCCCCTGGCATTCGCCAAGGCTACAATAGAAGACAAAAAAAAGTGCATGTATATTTATTTATTTATTTATTTTAGTTTATTTCAACAGGATGGTCTCATTTCAAGTCCATTTCTAGACCTGCTTTCCCAAAGAGCCCTGCATTCACCTAAACAACATGTACAATAAAAACACAAATTCATAACATACATACAATGGTAAAAATAAACATGACATATACAATAATTCAATTCAATAATTCATAATGAAAAAGGAAAAAAAAGATTAAATATAGGTAACATAAAAACACACATTAACAAGTATAAGAAAGAAAGTAAGAAAAAGGTATATATATATCTTTCAATCAGTATCATTGCATAATTAGTGGAGCTGATTTGATACTGTTGCATAATTGTTTATGTTACGGTATTTACATCATTACAAAATGATTTACTTTGATTCAATGAAAGCAGAGAAATCTTTTCAATGATGGAAAAATTTCTGACCTTTGACCTCCGAAAGAGCATGATGAGAGGGAAGTTTATAGGAATGGCGACAAGAGCTGTTACAATGCCGACAAGCACGGCTTCCCCAGACACGTCAATGACCCCAAGCTCAGAGTCCTGTGGATTGAAAAAATGATCGAAAGAATAATTATTACATCATTGTTTATATATGAATTATGCATTGTGCTCCTCAGGGAGTGGAGAATGTGCATGAATTATGTGCGGGTAAGCCTGAATCCGATGACCGGGGTAATGATATACCTTTTAAGCGCTTAGAGACATTATCGTAAATCAGCAGCATGGAGAGCGTGTAGCAAGCTTGGAAGAATCTGGAAATCTTCTCTTCCTAGGCAGTTCAAACAACGTTTGTTTGTTGCTACTGTTGAATCTGTGCTGCTATACGGCTGCGAAGCATGGGCAGTTACAACAAAGCCGGCAAAAGAATTAGATGGTTGCTACACCAGACTTCTTAGGACAGCATTCAACGTGCACTGGAGCCAGCATATGACAAATAAGGAGCTGTACGGGAATTTACCAAAAGTATCAGAAAAGATCAGGGAAAGAAGACTACGTTTTGCAGGCCACAGCTGTAGGAACATCAATGAACCAATATCTCAACTTTTACTCTGGAAACCTAAACACGGGAAGAAGAAACCTGGAAGACCTCATTTTACCTATACAGACCTACTCAAGAAGGATACGGGACTTGAACTGTCAGAGATAAAAGCAGCCATGCTGGACAGGAATGTGTGGAAGGCCATCACAGCTCGGGCAGTTGACCCGACTTAAGCAAGCAAGCAAGCAAGCAAGAGACATTATGTATTAAGTGCAATATAAAAGCAGAATATTATTATTTTATTATTATATTGAAAAACTAAAATTACAGGAGTACATCACCTACATTTACATGCACTTTGAAATATAGTTCTACTTTTAGGCAAGGTCATATGTCCACTAGCAATAGACAATAAGTGGGTAGGGCCTTACAGTTGAAACGACCTACTGGTAACGAAAACAGAGAGGAACCAGTAGTGTTGTGTCATTCGATCAAATATATTTACCACTGTAATTTTGATTAACAAGATTTCATCAGAATATCATAAAAAACATTATCGTATCTAATCATAGTACAGTCAAACCTGCTTTAGATAACACCTGTCTATAAAGACCCCAATATTTATTTCCCTTGCATGTGGCTTCTCATTGAAACCTGTACTAAAAGAACCTGTACATAAAGACCACCTGCCTGTAAAGACCACTTTTCACATTTCCCTTGACAGTCTTTATATACAGGTTCCACTGCACCTGCAACACAACATAGTTTTTATGTGTCAATTTGTTCAATGTGTCACATTTTAATATTTTTAAAATTACATCATTTAACCCTTTGCTTACGGGAACCTGGTGGTCCCTGTGTTGAGCCTAGGGGACCTATAAAATTCAGTGGTCAACAAATTAATCCTCTTTTACAAATCCAACCTACCTCTTTATCAAGCTCCTGATACCAGAGGGTGTTAACACACATGAACCCCATGGAGATACAGAGACAGCAGGTGAGACGCTGCACCCGGGTGAAGATGCTGTACGGTGGCCTGGTGAAGACGGAACTCCACAAGTAGTAGTCTGCAAAATACTGGGCCCCCTTGGCAAAGAAAGCCTGAAGATTGCAAAGACGGTCATGGAGAAAGAAATGAGTTAATTTTATTAATTTTTTTTCAGCTTTATTTTAGTAGGGTGGCTTCCTCAGTAGTTAAATACTGTTTTCTGTGGAGGCATTATTTAATTTCTTTCAAACTCAAATCCAAGCCACTCGGATCTATTTGCAGAAAGAAGTTAAACTGGACAGGATAAAGCTATACTTCTGAATTTAGTTTATTCAAACATCAAAACAACATAGAAAAAAATCATACATAAAAAAAAATAATAATTGATTTTAATCATAATATTTAAGAGGTATAGTTAGTGTGATGGGATGGTAGTGGGAAATAATGTTCTTAAATACCTATGACAATTAAACCTGGGCAACTACCACATAGACCATAACCCTTCAGAGAATAACCAATTTTGGATGGTGCTAATGATTCTTATAAGTCTTTGTCTTGAGCGTAAATCATTCAATGGGAAATAGGTGGCCTTGGGTGTTATGGGCTTGTTCTCAAAACCCAGGAACAATTATAATGTCCTCAAAGGCATCGTTTCACAATGTAAAATCTGAGTTGCATGGCCTTACATGTCATCAGTGTCTGTGATATGTTGTAATATTGAAGCCCTTAAAAAATTACGCTTCAAAATGATCATGAAGTGCCTGAAAAAGTAACAATCTTTGACTGACCGGTTTTACCATACCCGGTACTCATTTCCCCCAATAGACTGTAGTGTTATAAAGGCCGTTAACAAAACGTTTTTTGAAATTTTGATTTCCAACCATAAATGTCTTGATAATCAGACAAGCGATCGGTGTGTAAAAGTCATGGGATTCATGTATGGCTTAAAGGTTTATAATTATGATTGCAGCATGAGCTAAATCAAGGATTTTTTTTTTCGAATCTGAGACAAAGTTACCCTTTCTTTTTAAATTTGACTTAGGATCTTTGTGAAACACCCCCAGGGGTGTCACGGGGTTGTTCTCAAAACCCAGGAACAATTATGATGTATAAAGTCCTTAAATATCTTTAAATCATTTGGTAGTTACTCTTACCTTGGTGAAGCCGACCCCATCGTCCACCACAAGCAGCTCTCGTTCTATCTTCCCGTCGTCCTCCTCCACCGCGAACCAGCGCTCACAGATAAAGAACCACTTCTGCCCGGTCAAGAGGTCACGTATTGAGATCCTACTCAGGTACCAGCCTGGTGACAGACCAGCGTTGTTGTGCCAAAGCTGAAGCCGCTGGATGTTTCCAAGAGACTCTGGGACACTGGTGAATCACAGAAAGAATGATATAAATACTTAGATAAATCTCAATGATACTCACAGATCCTAGTGAAGGGCATTATTATGCCGAGGGTTCAGTGACACAAAGACGTAACTCCATATTTTGCCAAAATGAGTATTTCATATCAAAATGTTCAGAAAAATGTGAGGTTTCCAGGAAACACAAAGACTTAACTCCACCCAACACCCAATTTAAGTCAAATGCTGGTGAAACATAGACTTAACTCCATAAGGCCCAAGTGCTCAGTGAAACATAAACCACTTTTTTTGCAAAATGGAGTTGTTCCACAAGGAAGAGGTCCAATGACTCAGTGGTTGAGCAGTGATCTTATAACTGGGAGGTCCCCGGATTCGAAAACAAGTCAATGTGCTTGTGCCATTTGGCAAGGTGTTAACCCTATTTTAACTGGGCTATTTCAGACCAGGTTTTTATGGGGGGGGGGGGGGGTCAAGATCTCGGCCGTTTCACTGCCGATCGCCGCGAAAATTTGCATGCATGCCAAGTGAAGTGTATTGAATACTATGGTAATTTCAATTTTTTGAAAAATTCACTCATTTGCATATTTATGGTAATTTATGCAAATAGAGTCATAGAATTCACATTTTTGCCCATCAATCATACATCATTCATATTTAAGCATTCTGTTTCACAAAATATATTTGTTAGACCATTTGGAATAATAATACAACAACAAAAATTGGAAGAGCCAGGTTATTCCTTATGTTATCTCTTGTTTTAATAATTTCTTTATGTATTTCATTGTTTTTTTAACTTTTGTATTTTATTTCATTTATAACTACAATTTAACTATTTTGACCCCAAAACAAACACCTAAACTTTAACAAGACTAAATAACCAATGTTTTATCTCTTTTTTAGGAAAAATGACATTTCCATATGTTTTGTACACAAATCACAAAAATGAGCAATTTTTCGGGCTGACATGCAAAGACAAAAAGTCACGTGACTTTGTAACTATACGTCCGATTTTCAAATAAATCGTTTTAAAAGATGCGTAAGACTTGATAGAAAAAGTAATGAAAGAAAAATTGTATATATGCCGCGATTTTGGAGTAGTCGCGACATTTCTACAGGGGGGGTCAAATTGACCCCCCCCCACCCCAGTTAACATAGGGTTAATCCTCCTTGTCATGTCCCTCTGACAGAACTTAAAGCCCTCTGTTCCCTTGTTGCTCACTAATACAAGCGTACACATGCTTTCTTTACTAGCAGTCAGGTAAAACAATCATCAAACAAATACATTAACAGTGGTGAGATACAGTGTTATAGCTAGAGGATTTGCTAGTAAGGTACCAGCTTGGTGACAGCCAAGCATTGTAGTGCCGTAACTGAAGCCGTTGAATGTTCCCTAAAGATTCCGGCACACTGACTAAACACGGGATCAATGATTGCTAATCTCAAACCCTAATGAAGGGACATGAAACCAATCTTTGCTACCGCCATTTTTCATTCCTTGTCATAAACAAACTTTAAAGTGTTACCTGTTACAACAATAACTTTACTTACATGAAAACACACAAATCAGTGCATAAAATAAATTAAAATTAATTAATATTGAAAAGAATTAAATTGATCCAACAAAATTAGAAAAGTGCAAGGAGAAAAAGAATTTTTTTTTGAAAATTCCAATTCAATCCAATTTTCTATTCAGTTCAAATTTTATTGTCCAATTATCGGAAATTTGTTGGAAAAGGGTAAGGGTTTCAAGAACACTGCTACATGTACATGGTTCCTATATAACTTGTTTTTAATTACATGAACAAGCATGTGATCTTTATTTACTTGGTACAAGCCAAAAGATTTCTCCACAACATGTACATGGTCTACCAACACATACGGGAAAACTCGATGATGTCAAAAACAAATATTAAACTGTGCATGTACAGTGAACTCAAATAATGTAATAATCATATGCTATCATTACAACTCATTCCAAGGATGTGAGTTAAGAGCATGGATTCATGTGCTAAACAAGTCACAAACATACAAATTCAATAAAAAGGAAGAATGATCACACTAAAATGTAAAATTCACACCGATTAAAGTGATTTATACTTACTTTAGCAGCACAATCACATTTGACGGTCCAGTGAAAACGATTTTAAAAAGGGTACAAATAATGTTTTTTAATATATATGTTTTAGGAGAATGTAAAATTATCCTTCACACTGCATCTACATTCATCTTTGCTTTAAAGAAAGGACAAATGAATATCATCTCATATCATATATGAGTAGAAATGAGGAAAAAAAGTACACGAATGATTTAATAACCAAATGGTCAAGATGAATATAATGGATATATACAGTTAACAACTTAATTATTCATACCCTTAAAGGACAAGTCCACTCCAAAAATAACTTACTTTCAATAGAAGCAGAAAAATCAGAAAAACCAATCAAAAAAAGTTTGAGCAAAATCGGGTTACTAATAAGAAAGTTATGAATTTTTGAAAAAATATGTAAAACTTTGGATCAATGAAAATCACAAGACAGTAGTATTTTAGTATTGAAGTATTTAAGCTTATATTGTACATCTAAAAGTATTCAACTAGGCCCTGATTCAACCAGACCACCTTTCATTCTTGATTTACAAAAAACGCAAAAAATGCAAAAAAACATACAATTTACAAGGGGTATGAATAATTTATTTGTTACCTATACTTTATCTTTACTACAGTTACAAACTCCCCGTCCCTCGGAGAGGATGTTAAATGGAGGCCCCGTATACAAAAGAGCCACTGCCCTTGCACATTAAGAACCCACTTCACTATTCGTATCAGAGTAGGGGGAAACCCCAATGTAGTTGTCCACAGGTCTGCACACCCCAATCAGGCCCAATCTTCAGTATTTAAGGAGGCAGATTATCTTGAATAAGAAGAAACTGCAAACATACCTGATGATGAATCTATCCCTGGAGTTATTCTCAAAGATTGGTTTATCCTCACAGATGAGCTCTTTAGTCTCTGAGTGACCTTCCTCTCCATGCAAGACGATGCTGATTCGCGCTGTCGTACCAGCTCCTGAGCGGAAACCAGTCTCCACTGTGATGTCATAGCTGAATGATAAGGATGAAAAAGGTGGAAAATTGTCAAATATACATACACTGTACCTACAAAATCTTCCATTGGAAAATTAAGGAATCCCTCAAAGGCAAGATGAGAACACAGTGTACTTGGTATGTCCTTTCACAGAAAATTTCAAACAAAGGAAGGAATCTTGAGTCCATGACATTAGTTTAAAAGCCTTCAAATAGAAATCACTCCTCCCCCCAAAAAAAATAAAAATGGTTGGTTGGCAGTGGTGGTTTAATGCAATACAACCTACAAAATATGAAGCAGAAAAACAGATACAGGTAACTCCATATGTAGAGATGTCTTGGCCTAGTGGATAAGTCATCGGACTGTGGATCAGATGGGCACTACTAATGTCCTTAATCTACATTTTCCACATTCGACTCAGGTGAGGTAAATGATACTTGGCAGGAATTAATTCCTTGAAATGCTTGAGCCCTATAATGGCAGCCATGCTAATACCGGGGTAATAATTGTGGAGCATCAGGAGTGTCAATTTTGACAGACATAAGCACTATATAAGAACCCACTATTGATATTATATTAGTATTATGGAAAAACAATTTCTGATATGTTCAACGTTTTGACCTTTTTACCTACAAATATTCACCCTATATTTATCCATCTAAATATGTGGTGTTAAGTTAAAGTATATTCACATCTTCGTAAGATATTAAAATAAGAAGACATAACAACTACAAATATATGCCAGTTCTTATCAAATAGTTGAGTCCCTCGGGTTTTCACACACTTTAGAATGTTCCACATTCTGAGGAGATATGGTTCCTTAATGTTTTTAATCTGTATATTATGTTTGCAAAACCATGATAGTTATGAAAAAGGGCTCTTTTGGCTAGATATCGATGAAATTAAATAGGAAGGGTAGTTTTGTTATTATAAAATCTGTCATTGGGGAAATAAGGGTACATTCTTAATTTTTTCTTCAATGTCCGACTTTCAATACGTAAATGATTATTTCACTGAGGGGTCTCCTTGTAATGGTACAAATATGGGTGTTTTACAATAAACATTTACCTTGTTCCTTGTTAAAACACTTGATAAATTGCATAATGTATTATTTTTCCCTGCAAAATAAGAGGTAATTTTGAATGCTGAAACTGTCATTTGTTGAATACATGTTCTATTTCCAGCAGGTCCTGAATTATAGCCTGAACTTGAATTTCATTCTATATGACCTTTGACATTTGACCCCCAAATTCTCTTATTGAACTTGAACATAGACTCTGCACTCACTATTGCTTATCTCCAGGCTGGTTGTCCTTCAAATAGATCAATCCCTGCTTCTTCTCGTCATGTCGGTCGGCATAGTAACAGTAAATAAACAGCAGAGCATAGACTCCCAGCAGTCCTGCCACAAACAGGTAGGTCACTGGATTCTCATTGGGGCTGTCATTCAAGATGGAGAAAATATAACATGAATGTTGGAAGCACTAATCCCATTGCTTAAAGACCCTATCCTGTGATAATGCAACTTTATATCAATGGAAAGCTGAATGAGCATAGAATACAAATATAAAGGATTATTATCTATATCAGGCTTCCCAGTGGTACAATATATTAGTGTATTTAATATCCTTAGCGCAGTACCCGGATGATTGACTAATATTTTTTTCATATTGCTCAGTCACCTCGGAACTATAACTATAACTGAGATAAGTCAAAATTTGTTATTGCACTAGTCAGCCTGATATAGATAATAATAATAATAATATTGTATGTTTGTTTCCGTGTAATACAAGAATATATTTCTCTCGCTATGATAAAATATTGGACTCTTCTTCGACTTGTCCAATATTGTCATAGCTCAAGCAATATATTCTTGTATCACACTTAAATCCATCCAATATTATATAAATACAAAATATTTCCCTTTCATTATTGCACAAAAGCAAAGTCAAAACTAGATTTTCCTAAGATTATTACGTAAAATCAAGGCAGAGAAGGAGATCGAGCTTACCCAACGAAAAGCTGCATGTCGACAAAGCTGACGATATTGAGGATGGGGACGAAACTAACCCCAAAGGAGCTGAGATGGGTGCACAAACACTGCGTGGTAGCAAAGGTGGAGGACGAAGATGTAGAACATCCTTCGGGAGACCATCTCACTGCAAAATAGGAGTACACAAAACCATATTTTATCAAACCAATTTTCAATTAATTTTATTTTAATGTATTTTTTAAAAATCTTAGTAAATTCAGTTTGTTTCAGCCTTAGGTTGCTATGTTAAATGAATATTTTTTTCTCAAACAATTACCTAATTCAAATCAAAACAAAATAGAAATATGGTTGTTTGATGATGAGTGTTTGAACCCAACTGCTACAAAAGCATGTATATGCTTGTAAGTAAGCAACCAGAGGACTGACAGCTTTAAGTTCTCTCAGACGGACTTGGTGAGGAGGATTAATGCCTTACAAAAAGGGCACAAGCTCATTGACTTGGTTTCCGATTCGGGACCTCGTGGTTAGAAGACCACTGCTCTACCACCGAGCCATTGTGCCTAATTTGTTCAGAAAAACCAAATAATAATAATTTGTTCAAAATCAAATCTAAACAAAATAATTTCTCTCACCCTCTGAAGGATCCCAGTAGAGACACTCTCCCCACCACATCTTGAGTAGGTACTGCCTGGTCTGGTCACTGTCCTGTCGGAAGACTGTCTCCCCGAACTCACCGTCTACGAGGGCCAAGTAGTAGCGCCCAGAGACTGGTAAAAAGTAATGAATATTACATTTCATTTATTTATTTTCAACATTCCAGTTACAAAACAAATAAAAAGGAATACAAACATAAAGAGACAAAACACAACAAAAAAGTAAATTACAAAGGGGGAAATAATGAGGAAACATGGTAAATCAGTATGTGGAGGGGGAAAAAAAAGCAAAGTTGCTTGTAAGGGTTAATCCCAAGAATAATATAAATTGTCACGTTGTAAACATTGTAAACAAGGAGGGGGGTGGTCAATGTATTATTACCACTATTGAGCTAAGCAGAGACTTGCATAGACCAGAGGGAGAAAGAAGAGGAGACGGATGGAAGGTGAGGAGAGGGAAGGAAAGTAAGTGGAAGAAAGAAAAAAGGGGGAGGGGAAGGGAAATTGAGAAGAGGAAGAGAGACAGGAAAGAGGGAAGAACAGATTGCAATCACTCAATCTCACTGCTGCCGTACATTTTACGCCCACACTGTTAGAAACCCCACAAACTGGTTTAACACAATACATGCATGCACTGGCTGCATGGCATGACTGTGCCAATACGTTGCACATACACATGCACAGGTGGCAATTTTTCTGCGTGTTGTTGAATTAGCAATTAATTTACAAGTTTTGTGACAAATAAAACTCCTGTGAAAACAACAGTTTATATAGTAACATCTTTTTATGATTAAACAAGATAACACATTTGTGTTCTTTGTCAAATTCTTGCTTACCATTGAAGCTGTCAGGTGACAGAAAGATATCTATGCTGTTGATGTCATCGTTGTGGTTCCAGCAGCGGTCATACTTTGTAGGGGTCGGCTCCACTCCATATCTATATGGTTCAAAGTGAATTGGCACAAAGATAAAACCAGAGTAATCACTAGCTATGCCGTTGAGCTTTATACAAACATGGAAGTGTTTCACAAAGACGAAGACCGACTTTAAGTTGGACTTAACTATGGCAGGTCGTTTACGCCACTGTTTGCTCTCACCATTATGATCTTTAGATAATATTTTTTCCTTCAATAATGAATTATCAAAAAATTTAAATTCTGTAGATTTGTGACCATGATTTATACTTCCCTTGAGAGACTTATGCAAGTAAATGGCTTTAAGTCCAACTGAAAGTCGATCTTAGTCTTTGTGAAACACCCCCAGGTATTACAAATCAGATCTTTTGAGCAATCACTTCACCTTTATTTCATTCTTAATTGCTTATTGTGATATCAGTATTCTAAAAGATCAACCGTGACTCAGGATTCTATTCTAAGTTCAGATAGGCAACAGAAAAGAATTAACATGTTGGATACATGATCATAATTAGGGCAAGTTGTGTCACTTGCTAAAAACAAATGGAATTATATTGAGAGCATCTGCGTGTTTTTGCTGGTAGTTTTTTTTTTACCTGCCACTAAAATTTAACTATTTCAAAGCCTGTCTGCACTACTTGTAGCTACTTGCGCCCTCAAAAAGCCAACAATGCCTAAGTGGTGACCGTTGATCCCCCATGGTCCCTTTTTTCTTATGTTAATTGAGAGCTAATTGGATGAGATAACCACCTGTCAGTAACCACACAGGGAGGTCTAATCCCTCTTGGCCAAACTAGTGCAGACAGGCTTTAATACCAAAACAATGTATTTTATAAAGAGAGATTTTCTCACCTCAGCAGCACTGTGATAGGGATGGGGCGCTGTATCGGAGTGAGCTTGATAGATATGTGAGCACTCTGCTGGATGTTAGCTCTAGACACGTTGAAGGAATGCACGCTCATGAAGGCAGGATCAAAGGTATAGTTGTATGAAAGTGAGAGCTGTTGGACAAAGATGGAATAAAACACATGTAATCATGGTGGGCACTAGAACAGAGAGTAATGAAGGAAGACCAATTAATTTCAAAGAAACAAATTTGATTCCAAGATTAGTATTATGGAATGGACATAATGCAGTAGCCACAAATATAGGCAAAGAGTGAAGTACATCTGAGAGTAGGAATTTAAAAAAAATTTAACCAGCAAATTGATTGAGTACCGGTACTGAATGAAATAATTGAAAAAAGTGAATACAGCAGCCACCGGGCTTCTGTAGTCAACTGGTTTTAAAAATAAAAAATGCAATTTAACAGCATTTAGATAATTCTATTTTTTTACTCCAAATGCTAATTAGCTTACTTCGATTCAGAACACTCTAAAACCAATCTAAATATTAGCTTACAAATGACTTGGACTTTTCAACTACATTAGATATTATTATAATAAAAAAAGGTGCACATTTTATAATACAGCACAACTTGTAGGGAGAATTTGTGTAAACCAATATATTTGTAGGGGGAAAATACTACAATTATAGTGTATAGCTACACTTGGCTCAAAAGACGATTCAATTCCGAAGATGATTACAAAACATTTCTCACCTTTTCTGATAAGTTGTCAATGTCGATGATGATTTCCTCTCCGGCAGGTAGATTAGAGACATTTACTAAGCTGTGTTCATCGTCATCGCAGGAGTATAGTTCTAGAGACGCCACAGGTGTGGTGACCTGTAGATGAGCCATAAGAACAAAATTAAAAAGTGATCGTTGCTATTATGGTATGAGGGGTTTAAATGATTTCACAGATAATGCACGCATTGACTGCTGACATACAAACTCGGGCTATTCTGAAATATGAAAGTCCCTGCAGTGATACACTAGACCACGCTTAAATATCTGGTTAATCACATTTGCTTCTTCACCAAAACTTACTCCGCCTCTAGACGTATTTACACATTCATGAATATGCTTGAATTTATTTGTAAAAATAAGAATATTAAATGACTTTAGCTTTTCTGTCATAAATGATCAAGCAATCACGATGAAGTCTAATTCAACATTTGAATTAAAGTCTTTTCAGCTGCGAGAAACAAATTCTTCATCTAAGACATCTAAACTTACTATTACACTATTAAAGTGTATTTGTTTTTATGAAGTTTCTAACTGCTCTCTGGATCAAAGGAGGATACTCTTTTAATATTTAAAAGAATGCTCATGTGATTTTATGAGGGGTTCTACACTAATAATTGACAAGTTAAAAATAAACAAATATATTTTCTTCTAAAAATGGAGCTGCATGCCATATTGTGACAGCAGTGCAATGTTTAACTATTGATCACTGTTTTTAAATATTGGTATCTGCAAATGTATTTGAACAGTGGGGTAAATACCCGATATTAGTAGAATCCTTGCCTCTAAACACCACCACAAATACCATCATTGAGCATGAACTCACACTACTGAAGTCATATCACTTTAAACATTCCACTATCGACTTACCTTGTTGGCACCTTGACCCCACATGAAGGGGTTGTCCACATACGTCACCATGTGGGCGTCGTAGCAGGGGTGGTTCCAGCGGTACCTGTCGGTCCAACTATCCCTCGCCCCAGGCTTACGTACCAGGGCATCCAAGCCTGGAGGGAGGGTGAAGGTTGCACCCCCCGCCGAGAAGCTGGCTCCGGCCAGGGTGCCGAGTCTTGAACCCTGGAGGCTCAGCAGGAGACTGGTGAGAACCACTGCCTCGCTCTCTGTGGTCATGTGACCGAGATGCACCTGCCAGTGAAAAAAAGTACAGTTGTAAATGTAGCATTTGGTTGGCAGGTGTGTCGTTTTTGTCAACGTCTACATCCTTACACCTCTCCAACATTCTAAGCACCCCAGAGTAATACCGGTAGTACAATATTATAGATTTATTGACTGCTATGAGAGGCATGGCTGTTTCTATAGGCTACAGGGGTCATGGCAGGATGCAACGTCCTCGAGAGCCAGTATAGAAACAGCTATGCCTCAAATATTAAAGCAGTCCGTATATCTAAGTCAATACGTATCAATGTCTATGTATATGTATGTCTATGTATAATTCAATATGTATCAAGAACAAAATTAAAGTCTTAAATGAATGTACAGCCTGGAAAATCTGTTTTTTCTTGCATTCCAAAGAAGTGGAAGTATACAGTGCATCTCAACATCATTTCAAATCATAAATAGGATAGCGTATTGAGAGAGATAGTTGTGACAAACACATGCATACGCACCGAAGGTTCAATTCATGACCTTCAAATAGTTCATGATTTTCTAAAAGAGGGAACTATGTCCGCTATCCATAAATTGAAAAAAGAATGCATATACGAGCACATGTCACCATTATCTCTTTCAATGGATAATAGGCCTCAAGGAGTTGTTTCATCTTCAAATAATGAACATTTATTTCCCCCTCCCCTTCATGAAGGAAATTTCTATCTCACATTTCTTCGCCTTTCCGAACAGCGAGACGACTTTGTGGTAGTCCCTTCTTTCCCCTCTATTCCTATTTACTGGTAGCCCAATGGTAACCTTACCTTATCTGGCCATCACAGCCATCGGATGATGGAAGAACTTAATTTAATATTATTTAATTTAGGAACTTTACATTAATCTTGATCTAAGGAGACACGAACAAACCTGGAGCATGTCGATCATGGCCGTCACCATCTGCTCCGTGATGTCTCTGGAGTCTTCTGGAGACAGGGTGTCATCTGTGTGGTTGTGATGAAACGACTCCAGGATGTTGGAGGCCACCATGACCATCACCTCGAGAGCATCGCGAGCCAGGCTGGGCTCCTCCCACCTGCATCGGGCGCTGGAGGTCGCCATGGTCGTTAGAAGGCCGGATACCTTCCTCTGGCAAGGGGCATTCAGCTGGAATGAATGCAGGAAGGGACGAACCACGAGATGAGGAAATAAATTTGAGTAAAATGTTGCCTTTTTTGTGACAAATCAAGGCCAGAGAGCCTGGCAGGGGCAACCTCTGACACAATACAGAGTCCCTTGGTAGAGGTGTTGTGGTCTAGTGGATATGTAACCCGATTGCAGATCACAAGGTACGGGGTTCGAGTCCCGCCGGGGGCACTAATGTCCTTCAGCAAGACGTTAATCTATATTTGCCACCCTCAACCCAGGTTTTAAATGGGTACCCGGTAGGATGCAAAAGTTAATGTGGTTGGATGAGCAAGTGCGTGCTTGTGAAATGGCACCTGGCCGGAATGCCCCCCAGGGAGTGGAGAATGTGCAAACATTGTATGCGGGTAAGCCTGAATCTGAGGACCGGGGTAAAAATTTGTTTAATTTATAGTGATTTGTTTGTATATCTTCTGATAAAAAAAAATGAACTGAACTTCAGCCATTGCCTATGCTAACCAGGGCTTCGTCTTAGAAAGAGTTGATATCAATCGCAACTATGTACATACGAGATAGGAGGTTGCAAACTTGTAATTGATTGAAGGACTTGCAATTGAATTTTGTGAGACGGGGCCCACACGATCCCTGTATAAAGCCTATGGGCACAAGAGAATTCCGCAGTCAACAGCTCAACCCGGTGACTGCTGATTTGTCTCTTTCCAATAGGTTTAGTACAGGAACTACCCAGATCCCGTAGCCAATAGGTTAACTGCCTACCTCGTATGGTACGGAAGAGACCTCATTGATGGCGCCAACAACCTGAAGGATTTCATACTCGTCTCGGATTGGGAGAGCTAAGATCCCTTCCAGGAGGGCACTGCGTATGACACACCTCTCTGTGATGATCTATGGTAGGAAAAATAAATGCAGAATGGTAGAGTCAGTATACTCAATATGGCATATGTTTCGATCCCACCGCTGCCACCAGGCTATGAAAAAGAATGCACCTGTCAATTTTAGGCACAAGGTATTGTGCCATTACTATTACCCGATAGACGGACAAGAAATTCCTTAGTATCCTTAGTAAAATGTTTTCATACGAAACAATGCAACGGGAAAGCAAAAGGATTCATAGTTGGTGGTGTTATTAGTGAATCTCAAGTAGTTATTTGCCTTATCTGAAAGGCTGATTTTGTAATATTACACCAAATCATGGTACATATAGATATGATTGTTTTTTAAAAGGAATTGTGTAACTTTGTCCCAGATTCTGAAACAAAATCCTTGATTTAGCTCATGCTGCAATGATAATTATAAACCTTTAGGTCAGTCAGGAATCCCAGCCTGTCTGATTATCAAGATATTTATGATTGGAAATCAAAATATGAAAATTTGTTTTCCTAACGGTTTTGACAACACTACAGTCTACTGGGGAAAATGAGTACCCGCCTACCCGGTATGGTAAAACCGGTCACTCAAAGATTTTTACTTTTCGTGTCACTTCATCATCATTTTGAAGCCCAATTTTTTTAGGGCTTCAATATTACACCATATCACAGACACTGATAACACGTTTTGATTTCCAATCATAAATATATTGATAATCAGACAGGCGATCGACTAATAAAAGTCATGGGGTTCCTGACTGACCTAAAGGTTTATAATTATAATTGCAGCATGAGCTAAAATCCAGGATTTTCTTTCAGAATCTGAGGCAACGTTACGGAGTCACTTTAAAGCATGTTTGATTGGTATCTTGATTGACTGATTGACTTGTGGAGAAACACATACATAAAAGTCTGAATAAATGTATTACATTATACTATATCGTATCTTACATGGCAATGATCTTTGTCTTCTTCCTCGTCTAAGACGTGCGAGAGCTGGTTGAGGAGATGGGCCACTAAACGCACATGGGAGTGAACGTTGAGGTCATCGCCGTGGGCAACGTAGACCGCCAGCATGCTGTCTCTACCCACCGAAACCGCCTCCCTAAAAATATTTATTATTCATTCACATATAACAAGCATGACAAGATTCAACATTTATACATTTGATACATTTTGATAGAATGCATGGATACAATGATGGACTGAATACGATTAAGTGAGATCACAGGGGCTATTCTGTAAAACTTGCAATGGCCATTTTCGTAATGTTACCAAGTTCAATGCATACCGGTACTTTTTTCTGAAGTGTTGTTGCAAGGTAGGACAAACGTTTTTGCTTACCCTACAAAGCAAACATAAAACATGCAATATGCATTCTGACTATTGAATTACAATTATTTGTAACAGGTGAGCGAAATCACATGTATAAGGCACTTCGCAAAGACGTTCATGTATGTGTTGAATTTGGATACATTACGAAAGTAGCCTATTGAATATAAAGGCTTCCTACAATCATATAGACATTTCCACACATGTCAGAATCCAGGGTTTCCATTGAAAACAGATCCTGCAGGCTTCCTTGATTAAAACTCTTTTAAGTGGCTTTTGTTGACCATTTGAAGAAACAGGAACTGCTACAGTTTGCTTTTGGCACATGTACATTGCATGTGTTCAAGGTATATTCCAAACAATGGGGTAGGCCAAGGTTTTGATGGCAAATAGACCATTTTGTTATGTAATGTATTGTAAAGTGCCATGTTACAAATTATTGCATTCACCTGATTTAAATAATTGTATTTCAATAGTCAGTATGCAAATTGCATATATTAATTGTTGCTAGGTATGATAAACATTATGGCTTGTCCTACCTATATAACAACACAAAATGTATGTAATTCACATTATGACTATTGAAATACAATTATTTTTAGCAGGTAAATGAAATATTTTTTAACGAGGTACTTAACACAGATGAGTGGGATAAAAATGAAAAGTATATTACCCATAAATCAGATAAAGTGCACCAGGGGGGTGTTTCACAAAGACCAAGATTAACTTTTAGTTGGACATAACTATAGCAGGCCGTTCATGCCACTGTTTGCTCTCACCATTATGATCTTTAGATAAGAAATTTTCCTTCAATAATGAATTACACAAAAATGTAAATTCCTGTAGATTTATGATCATGATTGTTTACGTCCCTTGAGAGACAAATGCATGTAAATGGTGAGAGCAAACAGTGGCATGAACGGCCTGCCATAGTTAAGTCCAACTTGAAGTTGATCATAGTTAAGTCCAACTTGAAGTTGATCTTAGTCTTTGTGAAACACAGATTGTGCATTTAATTTGATTAAATTACGAAAATGGCCTATTAAGAGCTAATAGAGAAATTTGATTCAATGAAGCCTTCATACAATTGTAAGTTTTACACAACAGCCTTGTATCAGATAATTTTTACGGTTAACCTATCCAAAAATAAGACAAATTATATCACAGTAATGATGAGTGGGATAAAAATGAAAAGTATATTACCCATAAATCAGATAAAGTGCACCAGGGGGGTGTTTCACAAAGACCAAGATTAACTTTTAGTTGGACATAACTATAGCAGGCCGTTCATGCCACTGTTTGCTCTCACCATTATGATCTTTAGATAAGAAATTTTCCTTCAATAATGAATTACACAAAAATGTAAATTCCTGTAGATTTATGATCATGATTGTTTACGTCCCTTGAGAGACAAATGCATGTAAATGGTGAGAGCAAACAGTGGCATGAACGGCCTGCCATAGTTAAGTCCAACTTGAAGTTGATCATAGTTAAGTCCAACTTGAAGTTGATCTTAGTCTTTGTGAAACACCCCCCTGATATGAATTCAAAGTATTATTTGGATTAAAAGTACATCTATTAAACACTGGAATAAAAAGAAAAGTGGTGTAAAAGTTTGAAAGAAAGATGAAACCTTTACAGACAAAACACGATTAATTGGTTCACTACAAATTAATGATGATGTACAGAATATGGACGAGAAATACATTAGCAATATTCAGCATCTGAAAAACACAGTAACACCATTTACATTATGAACAAACAGTTAAATTACTTCAAAACATACAAGATACATGTAAATAAATAGAAACAAAGATACAAATATATAGTATAAGAAGGAGAAAAACATACAAATCTGAAAATGATTATGAAATGTGTACAATTTGTTTATAAAATACAAAAAACCCTACCTCCAAAATGCACAATAGTAAATGACTCAATTGGTATTTTGTATTGGAATTTAAACCTCTGTGAAGATCAAACACTCAATCGTGCACTTCTCTGTCAACTTAGAGATACAAAAAAAACAATAAATATCTGAAAAAGAAAAAGAATGACCCGGTTCCCATATTTGTTGTTGTTGTTATTGTTGTTGAATCTTATAATATGTGTCTGTAGTCTAGAAAGAAAAGAAAAAAATAATTGCTATGAGGCAATGAATGGCCAAATGTACTTTAATAGCCCGTAATGTTGAATATCCTAGGCTATTGCATTGACTATACTATCCCTGTTTTATCTTCAGTCTGCAAATTTCAAGATCTTCACTTTTGGTCCTAGAAACTTACTTTGTAATTACAAATAGGAAATGAAATAACTTAAGGTGCATCAAAGACCAAAGACCCAAGCCCGTCCCTCCCATTATTCTGTATACATGAACCCAGAAAACTGATTCTTGACATTTACCATTATTTCCTCAAATGTTAACATCTTACAATAAAATAAATTGATATGTTCTTTATTCATTAATATTTGTTGACCTTTATAAAAGGTATCATAAAAAGAAACCGTTCAAGGCATTTGAGTTGTGCATCTTGGATGAAAAGTCTGCATACTGTACCCAAAAACTGAAGCTAGACAAATGAAATGAAATAAAATATATACCTGTACAGAAATATGTGAGCAAATATAGCATGTGTTTTTATATGTACCTTTAACTTAGAAACTATGTAGACTGTACAATATGAAACTAAAACCATCTATGTCCCTGCATACATGTCTGAGCACAAACCCTGTTGCTCATCCTGATTTTCTTGAAAAAAGAAACTCTTTCCTGAAAAAGAATTCATTGATACCCGAAGAGAAGAATATTCCTTGAAGTTAATGTACCTGAAGACATTGTACTGTCAAATAAAATCTAAAAAGTGTCTTTCTGTAAATTTGTGCTGGTCACTTGATGTAGTAGTGTTTGGAGTGAGTGTTGATCAGCCATATACTGCCCAATCAATATAAATATCCCTACAAAAATGGCAAGACGTTGGCAGCTACATGTACATGTATTTATTTAAATAAAGGAGCAATGTCTAAATTGAAAATAACCTCGCCTTCCTATCCAACTGTCTTCTCAATATCATCTTCAAATTCAACGAATAATAATAAATAATCATGATTGAAGGTGTCATCGGCTGCTAAATGGAGGAGCAATGACGTCTCGCTTCAGTATTCTCCTTCTCAATCGGGTGCTGTTTATCGAGAAATCAGATGGCAGTACTTACAATATATACATCTCTTATCCATGTATTCTTGATTAGGATCCATGAGTAATTGTGATTATAGCAAGTCATTAGTATAGCAAATGAATATTTTTTTATATTTCTTTATTAAATGCATTTTGTCTTCTTTTGGGGTATAAAGATATATATGTATGCTAATGCATGTAGGGTTGTAAAGCTTATGAAATCAATTCTGTGTACAATCAAACAAGCTTGAGGAAAGGTTCTATACATGTGCATGTACAGTATGGTTCATGAAGTGGATTGGTTGGATTGCTGATGGATCAGCGATGTGAAAGAGGTGTAAATATTCTGCAATAAAGTTTAAATGTATCAAATGATGGATTTGTGTGAATATGTGAGAGAATGTGAGACACTTTTCTCACACAATTCATTACAGAAATGTATATGTCTCTTGACGTTTGCTTCATAGAAGCTTCACTTTGTCATGTTGTTGAACTGTTACAAACCACACTTCACATCAATACTGTGTACACACATTTCCATTGATCAAGATCCTCTTGGAACTTTCAACTCAACTTTCAATAGCACGAGGCAACTAGCTGGCAAAGCTCTATCAAGACCGCCGATTCTTCACGATGACTGACACGCCATTGTAAATACAACTCTGCAGGGAAACACCAATTTCAAAGACACTAGGAATTGGATGCTGGATCTTATCAAAGGTCGCAAAGAAACATGCCACCCTGTGAAACACCACAGACCAGTCTAAGTCTGGAGAACAAGTCTATACACAAGGTGTTCCACTCAACAGTAGACCATGCAAAACACAAATCACACCACCACCAATCATACTCAGCATTACTCATTTTGAATGTATTAATGTTGATATCATTTGATGTTTTCAGTTGAATGTATTCATGTTGACATCATTTGATGTTTTCAGTTGAATGTATTCATGTTAATATCATTTGATGTATTCAGTTGAATGTCTTCATGTACATCAGCACCTGCTGACAGGGTATTATTTGACTGTTCAGGCTTTTGAACTATGAATGCAAGTTAAGATCGATTGTAACTCTTACTGACAGTCAACTGGAATTTAGCTTTCAACTGTCATTTGATTTGGCGTGATCTGATTGGCTGATAACAAGTTACACTTGAATGCATACTTGTAATATGAGCCAGTCACAGAGTTCAGATTTCTTTAGTAGCTCATTAAGAGGTAGATCCTGATTGGCTAATATTGACTTGCAATCAATGTAAACTTGAATAATACAGTTTTCTTCAACTGGACCTACATTTAAGTATGAATGTGAATAACTGTATTCATGATTTATATTTCCCTATATGTGAGTGTTTTGGTGAGAAGAAAAATATGCAAAAAATGATGAGCTGATGGGTTCATGCAAAAGATACTGCAATTTGGGATGAAAAAAAAAAAAGTAAATGGATATGAACATTGGCATACTGTTGAAAATACATATGCGTGATGAGTATGTTGCATATTCATTTTTAGTTTGTTTTGTTTCTAAGATAAATTTAAGGGAAGCTGCAAAGTTCTTTTCATGATAACGCAGGTTCAAGTAGTTTCATGGTAAATTTACATGATGGTGTATTAGTAGAATATTGGCCTGCATAGTTTTGTACAATTAGTTAGAAAAGCAAGTTAAAAAAACACACCATCACTAGAAGGGCCCTTCGTCATTCATTCAAACACACTTGGCAGCTAAGATTAAATGTCGTAGTATTGAGATAAATAGTGTTAATAAAATATAAGTGTGATAAATTGGCAGGTTAATATCAAGCATACATATTACATGGGTGATGCACCTGTTGCAATTTTTCAAAATTTGTCTACTGAGAGCCAGAAGGGCATTATCTCTGTGTATAAGTAAATGCCCTTCTGGCTGTAAGCAGTTAAATTGATAGTGAAAACATCTTAATGTTTAATTGATTATAGATGTACATGTACATCCAACACTTACGTATGAACATTTAACAAAAATATTTCAAAACAAAATATCTAAGTATCACATCACAGATTCAAAGAGTAGAACATAAAGTAAAGAAGAAACACTCAAAACAACAAAAAGGAAGAAAACAAAGGAAAATAGCAGGGTGTCTAATAGAAGAGAAATTGAATAATGACAGAAAATAAGTTGTTGGTGAGGTTTACACTTACAGATATTCCAGCTTGTTTTCTAAGCTTTCAAAGGGCTTTGGAGAGACTGGTATAGCAATATCACAGACAGATGTCTTGCCTCCTTTGCTGTCCACTATGGCTAATTTCAGGTAAACTGAGATGAGAAAGGATAGTATTCAGTCAATGATGAATCCACCATCCATTGAAACAATAAATCAACCAACACAGCCTATCAATTCACTAAAAATCAATCAACCAAATGACTAATGATCAGTTAATCAACTAATCTACCAATTATCAAATCAATTTATCTACTAAGAAAACAATCATACTACCAACATCCATTCAATTAATTAATGAATTGATCAATGGATCTCATACCATACAATCTACTCAACTATCTTGTTAAAGTCAATCTAACACGCAATATATACTGACACCTCAATGAAACAGCTTATAATCAAATCACTTAATCAATCAAACAATCAATAATCTGATTAATGAAATAAGCAGTCAATCATTCAATCAATTACACAATCAATCAATCAATCTAACATTCAATAATCTGATTAATGAAATAAGCAATCAATCATTCAATTGATTCCTCAAGCAATTAATCAAACATTCAATAATCTGATTAATGAAATAAGCAGTCAATCATTCAATCAATTACTCAATCAATCAATTAATCAAACATTCAATAGTCTGATGAATGAAATAAGCAATCAATCATCCAATCAATTCCTCAATCAATCATTCAATTAAACACTCAATAATCTAATGAATGAAATAATCAATCAATTAATTACTCAAACAAGCATGCACAAATGAGGAACATAACTATTCAATCAAATTATAAATCAATCAATACACTAAAGAATTGATCATGTAGTCAAATACACCACTAATGCAAGTAATCATTGGAACAATTATGAAATCAAACTCGTTACCATTGTGATGGTTTTCAGCATGCCCTGCAGGAAGTAGAAATCTGACAGAACGGTCCATTCCATAGTAAAGAATCGTCTCAGGGTCGGATTGGTTGAGACTATATCTGACCTCATATTGCAGGGGTGTGTCCTGGTATAAAATGAAACCATCCAGAGGTCATGCAAATGATCATGAGAATCACAGAAACACTAGAAAAAAAGCCTTTTCACAAGATTTGATATTCATTTAGCTACCTAAAACAGATTCCTTCTAATTATCACCAATTAAATAAACTGTATAATTTAAACAACAATTAACATATCCTCTATTAGTTGTCGGCAATACTAATGCATATTGCACTCATAAACTTCCTATTGTTAAAGCAGTGTAAATCCTTAATTATGAAAAAATGTTTACTGTCAATCAATAATGTAATGTATTTATTTAACTTGATCTATACCTTTAAAAGTGTATTTCATAATTTTTTGTGAATAAATAAAAATGGCTTGAAAGAAAGATGCAGCTTGATTTTATTACACTGTAAGCTCCCACTTTTCAAGGCATCTTATTTTTGTAAGTGGGGCCTTCTAATTTGTTGTAAGATAGAATCTGAATTAGTCTTCATCATATTTAATGTGATTGCAAATATCAAAACTAAATGTGAATAAACATGAGTATGTGGAGAATATATGAAAATACATGAGCAGATGTGAAAACTCTATGAGAAGTAACATCAAGTGGATTTTCAAACTGATAAGTTACCAAAATACACGTCAGCATATGATTCCTACCTCATCATTCCATGAATGGCAAGCGGCAGAAAAGATTGTATCCAATTCAGTACCACTGTCGGGCGAGATGGAGCATATCCCCAGCTTAGGAGCTTCGTTCACCGTTACATACTGGAATGCTTCGGCCCTCACCCCGGCGCTTCCATCTGCATTACGGAAAAGATAATAATTGCCTTCATTATAAATCTTTATATACCTCACTTTAGAAATCTAGCCATCTCATTGGTCGAAATTGGAGTCGTGATTTTAGCCATGCCCGCCTACCAGTCAAAAGTCTTTTAAAAAGGCCCTAATGCTGCGATCCTCATTGGTTTTAACGTGTTAAAATTGTCTTTGTGCGAGTGCCAAATGATTGAAACTTTCAGTCATTTTTCCAGCGAAGATTATTAAACAGACAGTGTCTCAGATTTCCTGTAATGTTTTAACCAATCTTTACTCAATAAAAGGATAATGACCTTTTGCTTAAAGTTATACAATATGGCAACATTTAGAACAACAACACAAAATAAATTAAAGTAATGAAAAAAGGGTTTTCATCTTTTCAGATGTCTTTTGAGACTAAATTTGAAAGGGGGCAAAGTTTCCGGCATACCATCGGTAGGACGGAATGGGTTTTAAAAGGGGGACATGAGGCAATTGAATTAGAGTTGCTATTGATTCGAATTAATTACAACTTGACATTTATTCCAACTGTGTACTTAGAGAGATATGGGAGAACGTAGATTGACTGGAGGACTTGTCATTGATTCAAATCAACTGCAACTTTTCAAAAGACGGGGCCATGATCCACACTCACCCTCTGGATATATCTTGACACCAACTGCGTAGGTCCGACCTTCCTCGAGAATACCAGGCCTCAGGGTGAACTGTTTACCCTTCAGTCCTGACAAGGTCGAGTCTTCACTGATGACCACTGCTTGGGATGATCGGGATACAATGTGCTCCTCGTTCGTGGTTGGGTTATTGGGGTTAGCCACCCCATCCCCGTCGGCTTCACTACTCTGTAGACTGGAATCTCCTGTTCAAAGACAAGTCAGTTTGAGTTTTCATTAAAGGCTTGATCAAATATGACTTGGCAAAACTGAGCCGAGCCTAAGTTTGTCAGTCTCTACATGTTACCAGCTATAGTACATGGCTTATGGAGTGCAGTAGACCAGAAAGTCTCTTAGTTCAGACACTCTATTATGCCCTAAGACTGACAAGGATTGGAGCCTAATTCACCTAATAACAGGATATTACAGATTATGGAAAATAAGACTTCATTTTTCCTACTTACAAGTCTTACATAATGCATGCTTCATTTACAAATTTAAGACGAGCAACTCCCATTGGAGATATATCTAACAATAAACTCCTAGGCAAAATCATACTGAATGCTCCCTGATCTCGATTCGGACATGTTTCAAACAATCCTGAATGTTTTGGTGGCCCAGAAGAAGTCTCCATACCTTTGCATAGAAGTAATAATAATTATATGTGCTTATATAGCGCCTAACACTTACTTTATCAGAAGTATCTAAGCGCTCTACAATAATGCGGCATAATTACCCTGATTTAAGCAGAATAGCTGTCACACGCTCTGTGTTTCAAGGAATAAATTCCTATCAGGTTCCCATTTACAAGTATGTGAAATATAAAAAAAAATACATCTACAGTGTACATCATTTTCAAGGATATATGATAGATTGACTGAGAAAGAATAATCATATATTTACTCACCTCCTTCATATACATCAGATGCTGGAAAATGAAATAAACACATAATTTGATTTGTTATCCATATATGTAATGTCTAGTAGTTTTATTCATATACTCATTTTGGCGGGCAATTTTGATTCATATACAGTATGAAACACACAAAGGATGGGATCCTCCTCATTAAAGTGGTTTATATATTTTTTCTAAATTCACTCTATCCATCGAGATATTAAGCATATGAAGCCAATAATTTCCATGACTATGGGAACACTGATTACATAATGATACTGACTGTACAAAAATGAATGACAAATTTTTATCCGAAAACCCATAAAAATGAAAAAGAAAAAAAACATTAGCCAATTTCCATATCAATTTTTTGTCTCATTTTTGGATGAAATAAAAGGGAAGTAGACAAATGTCATACAGAACAAAATTTAGTGAATAATCTTTCCACATCCATTAAGAAAGGATAGTTCATGCAACTTTAAGCATTATTATGAAAATTAAATATATATTATATCTATATTATGTCCACTTACAATAGTCTTCGAAAAGGGAATCATCTCCTTCTTGGATAGAGCTACCGTCATCATTGTTGCCATTATCCCCAGGAGATTGTGGAGTAGTGGTGGAGGATCTGGTTGTTGGTGACCCTGAGGTGGTGGTGTTGGTAGTGGGTCTGGTAGAGGGTGTGCTTTCCTCCTCATTGGCGGAAGAATCATCAGGGTATTCATAGTTACTGTCGGAGTAGTCTTCGAGGATGCTGTCCTCGTCCGATGGCTGATGGGTCGTCGCTTCTGCTTCTTCTGTAACGGATGTGGCGCCCTCTGATGGGGTGGACAGGTCAGAGGTCGCCAGCAATCCTGTCGATGTCGGGAGCATGGTGGATAGGTCAACAGTTGCAGGCTCTTCTTGGATAGAGGATGATGCCACCTCTGCCACGGAAGAAGAGCCGAAAGATTCAGCGATGGAAGAGACATCGTCTGCAGCTTCTGCAAAAGCATCCGATGATGAAGACAAACCCTCTGCAATACCTGTACTTGATGATGATGAAATGGTCTCCCCGGCGAAAGAGGAGGAGGAGGCAGCTTCAAGGAATCCAGACCTCCCTGCCACAGCAGACACACTCTTGTTTGTAGCGGTCCCACCTTCACCAGCATCCAGAGAATCATCTTTCGTCAGATCATCAGAGTGATTGTCCAGCTTGGTTTCAACTATTGTGGAACTGTCCTCGAAGACACTCGCAAAGACACCACCTTCATCACCAAAATACTCCGCAACACTGCTACTGCTAAAATCCTCTTGAAATGAAGACTGGGCAACTGATTCCGCAATAGAGGAGGATGACGACCAATCAGGACCTGGTATGAAGATAAACAGAGAATATTACATTAACAAAAACTCCTTGATAAAGACGGCAACTTGTCTTTGATAAAACAATGTTATATTCTTTTTCACGTGAAGTTAATTCAAATGTATTGTAAAATTGAAAATGATTTGTCATCTTATATTAATTTTTCATGTGATGTTAACTTCAATGAATTGTGAAATTGTGAACATGAATAAATAAATAAATAAATAAAATAAAATGCAGCCTCTTTGCAAATC
Organism: Strongylocentrotus purpuratus; assembly: GCF_000002235.5. Taxonomy (NCBI): domain Eukaryota; kingdom Metazoa; phylum Echinodermata; class Echinoidea; order Camarodonta; family Strongylocentrotidae; genus Strongylocentrotus; species Strongylocentrotus purpuratus. The sequence continues at coordinate 10,405,759 of NW_022145604.1, forward strand.
GTGTAAGACAAAAGATATCACAATATTTGTTGACTTAAAGAGTACCAATCACCTAGAAAATATGGAATCAAGCTCAATTCTTTTTACCAAGCATTCAATAGGTCAACCATTAAAAATTGCAAAGGAATAAAAGAAAACATGAAACCTTACATATCTGGTAACTTATGGGACACGAAATGACCACATAACTTGAATATATATCTACAAAGCGCTTTGAGAGGGTATGCGGTCCTAAAAAGCGCTAAATAAGAATGAACTATTATTATTATTATCAATTTTCAGTAAAACAAGTCAACATAGGTCAATAAACGACTAAAGAAAACATCTTTACCTGACTGAGATGACGTAGTTGAGCGACTCGCCGGAGAAGAGGAAGGACTCATCGTTGGTGTACTGGGTGTCGAAGATTCGTTCCCAGAACTTGGACTTGTCCCTTGCCCATCTGAATGACCTGTCGATCCTGTTAAACTTGCGTGACTGGATGTAGAACTTTGGGATGGGTTGGAAGTGTGGACAGGGCTTGGGCTGGATGATTGTTGCATTGGTGTGTTGGATGTGGCTGAGACTTGACTGGTAGCCGTGTTCACATGCGATGAAGTGAGTGGAGTCACAGTGGTCTGTACAGTCGTTCCGCTGTCCGCTGGACCCGATCCATCAGCGTGAATGCATCTAGAAGCTGTATAATGGAGGGTCCAAACATGTACAGAGTCTTCAACCACATATCCAAGCTCACAATGAGATCAAACATCATAAATACCAAATCTTTTAAGTGTCATTTTACAGTTATTTTAAAGGAAACAGATTTGTAAGAATCAATCACAGAACAAGGAGGTGTTTTAAAAGATATTTCCCTTCTTCATTATTCACCTACTGTAAAAATACAGTGACTAGCAGAATTCTATACTTGACTATCAACACTTCATCAGGTACACACAGACGTACTTTGTGATTATATCTTACCCTCTATCAGCCCAAACAACTCACAAACGTTTCCTACTAAAAATAACCATAGTAATTTTATAATAGCCTTATTAAAAATCTACAATTCGATATTTACAATTTACAATATTTACAACAAAATGTTAAATCTGAAATAAAGGAATGGAGGGGTTAGTGCACTTACCAGAGCTTGTATACGTTGTGCTACCATCCCATATGACAAACAGCTCCCACACGAAGGTGACATTATCTCCACAAGTTGGGCACAACGCCTCAAGGGTAAGCTCTGCATTAGAGTTGACAATGCCTTCGTCGCACGACGGGCAATCAACTAGAAGTCTAATTTGAAAAACATTCAAATAAGAACAGGTAAGTTTTACACATTGTTTTTTCTACAAGATATGTGAGAGATAGTTGTCATTGTAATTTTTTAGCAATCAAAACTTCTAGACATTTTACCCAAGTGGCATGCAACTGCAACTGACTACTGAATTTGTACATTACCATACGCTTAATGCAGGGGCGACCCGGTTCCAGCAATGGGTCAACAAGTCAGCTTTCCATGCAGACCTGCCAACCTCTAAAGTTCAAAAACTGTATGCTTTAATTCCAAAAGTTGTATTTTACTGACAACAACTGTATTAAAATTTAAAAATCACGGATCAATGCCTATTACAGTTCCTACAAACAGGAAGAATTTTTTTGTAAGGATCATTGGTTGAATATGCATAATTTCTTCATGACTGGTGTGTTTGTTAATTCCAAAAGTTGTATTTTACTGACAAAAACTGTATTAAAATTTAAAAATCACGGATCAATGCTTATTACAGTTCCTACAAACAGGAAGAATTTTTTTGTATGGATCATTGGTTGAATATGCATAATTTCTTCATGACTGGTGTGTTTGTTGAACCAATGACCATCCCCAAATTGCCGATGTGAGATGCTTGTAGGATACTTTACAGGACAAAATGGGCATTTTGCCATTGAAAACGGCACACACACACACACAAAAAAAATAATAATAATTTTAAAAAAAATAAAACTCGTACTGTCGTTTTTACTTCTAAAAATTGTTTGAAATACGATTAAATCATACTGGTTGGCAGGTCTGTCCATGTCTCTTAGTTTTGGTAGTCTTCTTTAATATAGAAGACAAATCAAAATGCTGTACCATTATATTTAGTCACCACCTAGGAAGTCAAAAGTTGTCACACAACATCATTGCTGACCCAGCAGATACTTACTCGTAGATCTGTTCATTGGAAACAACCTTCAGGACCTGGGAAACATAATCTGGTTGCCTGCCTTCTTTGCTGACTGTGAGATAGAAGACAAACTGGAAGGCTACGTCCAGCCTGAGCCAGGCCGCTGGGAACAACAAGGAACCGTTGGTGGATGGAACTGGGGCGGTGCCATTGGAGAAGGTTGATGGATCAAAGCAGGGCTCGGTAGGAATGTCTATCGGATGACAAGTCCAGTTGTATCTATATTGCACACAAAACACAAGGACCAAAACTTGTTGAATTTGTTTTGCAGAATACAAAGTATGTGTATGTCAGTACCAAACACAACGGTTCAACAATTTTACCTTCAATGAATCATCTGTTTAAGACTTTGAGGGAAAGACTAGGGGAGAAGGTATAAATGAAAAACTATGTATTCACTAAAAGCAGAAGGGACAAAAAGCAAAAATCAGAAAAACAATAACAACTAGAATTTCAAACATTTCTCATCTTTTTAAAACAAATATCAATATACCAGTTTACTGTATCTTTTCAAACACTTTTGTTGATGATAGTTTTGTAAATGCAAGTTGATGAACTTAATGAAGTATGATTTGTGTCTGAATAAATTAAAACTTTTCTATCCATGTCACAAAATTTAATTCTGTTAATATCAACAGCCTTCTTACTGTAGGTCTGAATCTGAAGGATGGTCTGGGTCTAGAGAAAATCCAGCATTGATGTAAGCCAGAGTGTTCCTATCGATGGTCCTCGTTGTACCCCCCTCGATGACTGCAATCAAGGGACTTTCCCTGATCGTTAGACTCATGGATGTCCTGGAATATACTATCGTGTTGTTCATGCGCACCTGTAAAAAAGGAAAGAAGTGAAACTTCAGTAAATATTTTTAAAATGTATTTGATTGATTATGTAATTTAAAGGTACTATGTCCCATTTGCAGGCCAAAAAATGAAAAGGTTAAATTCCAACGGCATTTGAAAGATAAACGTAATTTAGAACTTCCCTAAAAAAGGTTAGGCTTGAAAATGTCTTCAAGTGGGAAAATAACGACTATCAGTTGTCAAATTGACTTAGGAGCAATAGACCCAATAAGTAATAGTCTTGATTTTCAGACCATTGTACCGAATATTCATACGTTTTATGCTGCGCAAAGATTCAATCAGTTTAATTTTGGCCATCTCAAGAAGTGGGTTATTGATGTAGACAAATGCTCATGTACTCAGATAGTGAGCAAAGCTGCCCTTGAAGATTTATAATTTCTTGTCCGTCTATCTGATAATAGTCATGGTACAATACAGTTTGTCTAAAATTGACAGGCACTTTCTTTTAGCATGGTGACAGTGGTGGGATGAAGATACTGAAAACAAAAGCTTCTCCCAGCTTTCGGTTCCCGTAAGCAATGGGTTAAGCCAGGTTTACTAAAGGCTTAAAAAAAATATGATCCTTTACCTCTGTCGTCACAGTGTATGACCCGATTGGGACGACGTGACTGGGTATATAGAGTGTTCGCTTGTCAAGAGATGCTATCATGGGATTCAACACTAGAGGGCTCCCGTCTACAGCATCGATGAGGGACCACTGGTAGGTTGTTTGTTGTGTGATGTCACAATCGATGAAGACCTCGATCTCCAACTTCACCGGACTGGAAAAGTTAATCTGGGAGCAAACAGAGGGAAATTGATTATATTGAATGGATCATTATACCATGCAATGATTTCATATCATTATCAATGAATTATCCCCTACAAATACATCTCACAACTAGGATTTCATCAGACAAGTTTTTAATCACGGATTTATTTTTTAAATTTACATGGTATTAGACACTTCCAATCATGAATCGTTTTTGAATATCAAGAAAACAGACAATCATTTCAGTCCCCAAAACGTAGATGTGAAAAATTATGGTAGTTAATGCAATTATGTGTACTTTGCTGAAAGGGTTCAACTATTCGTTCATGTGACTAATAGGAAGGACTTCGAATCTAGTCCATCATTATTTTACAATACTCAACCAACATTTTCTATCTATATTATTTTTCCATTTATTCCTCTAAAGGTATGGGGTAATCTCTTTATTTTAATGCTCCAATATATGAATGTGCATGAACATAATCTATCCAAACTTTCTCTTGATCACCCAATCTCCACCCTTTTATGTATGTCTCTCTTTCTCTCACTTTTGTATCCCCCTTCCTCTTTTTATAGTACATGTACCTTTCTGGTGTTCCTTCTATATATCTCACTCTTTCACTCCCCCCCTCAATAACTCAGAAGCCAGAATGTGTTACTGAAAATGACTGATCATTGGACTTACCATTCTATTTGAATCACCAACAATGTAGAGCTCCGGAGTAAGACATGGTTCATCCAAGATGAATATATTGGTTGAAGCACTTGAGTTGCTCACATCGTTGATCGCAAACAAGTTGATGAAATACTCCCCGGTCCTGAAAGACATTAAGGAAAGGTGTATTGTTCACACATTGCACTTATGTAGAAGAAAAAGGATGTACCGTATGTAAACGACATATTCATCAACCAATCACTTTTGCTAACATTTTTCCAAGTACGTAGAAAAGTGATGAATATGTGTACAGCATATATTAGCTGAGAGGTGATGTACCTTCAATATTTTGGTGATTCAGACACACATATAGAATACAGTAACACTTCTGAGCAAAGCAGTACTCTTTTTTTTACAATTAGTCCGTTTTACAATGGCTCTGTCTCTCAGCGAAAAATATGAGCCTACAATAGTTGTGTGTCTGTCATGATTTCAGCTTGGTTTTCAGTCAGGGACCTCAACAGGGGAGATAAGGTAAACCAGTGGTTGTTGGTTAGAGTCCAGCGAGGGTCGATGACCGAAGCCTGTGTTATGTGGTTAAAGGGAACCAAAACCTTCATACTAAGTTACTTTTATTGTAAAGTTTAAGTTATTTGAAAAATATCAGTGAAAATTTGAACAAAATCAGGCAAGGAATAAGGAAGTTAGAGCTTTTTGAAATGACTAGTCACTAGAGGGCGGTATTCAATTTGATGACATCATCTGTGGACAACTCTCCGTGCCTTTTGTACATCAAATTTCATGTTTTTCCTTCTTTCTTGTGATTGAGATAATTTACTCCCCTGAAAGCAAGATATAGAATGCAAAATGATATTCTACTTCACATGTTATGAAGTTGGATTAAGAACACAAATAAATACAAAGAAAACGAAAAAATAGACATGGGTATAATACAGTGGAGAACAATTCATCCTAAGGATAGGATAAGAAATGGAAGCCCTGTTCGTAGGAGAGCCACTATCTATGTGCATTCATAACCCACTACACTCTTTGTCAAAGAGTTGGAAGAACACCCAGTGTAGTGATACACCTGCACACCTCCAACCAGTTCAGTTGTACCAGGATTAGAGACACTGGGGTCTACAATTACTTGCAGTTTACTTTTCCCCTCCCAAGCACAAGCCACACTGAATACTTAAAGGCATTGTTCAACAATGTTTTCAGTTTTACAAATCTGAAATGCATGGCCTTACGTGTTATCAGTGTCTGTGATATGGTGTAATATTGAAGCCATAAAAAGATGAAGTGCCTCAAAAAAGTAAAAATCTTTGAGTGACCGGTTTTACCATACCGGTACTCATTTTCCCTAATAGATTGTAGTATAGTAAAAACCATTGGAAAAACATTTTTAGAAATTTCTATTTCCAATCATTCCTGACTGGCCTAAAGGTTTATAATTATGATTGCAGCATGAGCTAAATCCAGGATTTTGTTTAGAATCTGAAGCAAAGTTACCCAATCCCTTTAATAATAATAATAACATACAGTACCTGTTGTATGAGTGCACAATAACGGACTGCTCTGTGACAACATCTGGGGAGCCATCACCAAAGCTCCAAACATACTCAATGTTGCTTCCGGAGTAGACCTGAACCTCCAGGACTGTCCTTTGCCCATAGAGAGCGGGAGCCGACGTTGTGATGATCATGGTGCCGATGCGTGCCTGCAGGGTCATCTCCACAGGGTTGGATGTAGCGTTGCTCATGTGGTTGCCCGCTTCGACTGATATGTAGTAGCTGTAGGGGAGAGGATCACGAGTGAAACATGCAATGATGGTATTCTTGGATGTGTATGTTGCGTCATGCAATACAAGAATGGAATATGGTTATGATCATATGTGATGATCATTATTGGTCAAATTATGTTGCACAAAATCGTTACAAAATTCTCATCATCATTAATCTCCAACATCATCTCCAACATCATCATCATCATCATTACAATCATCCCAATCATCATCATAATCTCTAATATCATCATCATTTTCATCACTATCATCATCAACATCATCTCCATCATCATCATCATCATCATCTCCATCATCATCATCATCACTATCATCATCATCGTCATCATCATCGTCATCATCATCGTCATCATCATCTCCATCATTCTTTGACTTTTCAGCTATATAGAAAGTGTATTGACACTGTTTATTATAGCAATGAAAGAATCTATGTAAATTCCCACAGATCAATCAAGATTCAAGATTCATTCAGTACATTATTGCATCATCAGAATAAATTTAACATGCAAGAGTCCACACACGTACAAGCACCAGAAATGTAAACAATGGAAGCCCCAATAATAATGATAATTTCCACTCTTATCAAAGATTACCAACAAGTTATGATATGACAGTAACAAAGTGACTTACATGCCAGGGAGGGCATAACGGTAGGTCAACGTATTGATCGATGTCTGCCGGATAGGAAGTCCGTTACCCAGGTCCCATCGAAACCACTTGGCACTATTAGCAGGGGTCTCGGCTGTGAAGAGTAGATCAGTGTATGTCGTTGCTAGCTGACTCTGAACCTTCAGGTCAACGACTAAAGAAAGGTGAAAAATAAAATTCAAATTAAATTAATAATGTTGCAGCCAGCAAATGGATATTTTAGCTGGCTTTACAACTTTAGCTAAATAATTAAGAATAGATGCTGAGAGGTTTGAATTTGAGGGGAAAATATATTGCAACCACCTAAGGGCCATATCGATCAGCAAATTATGAAATTATTATTATACAATTAACAAATGAAACTGTCAATTTCTGATCAACTGTGAACACAAAAATAGATCGGCTGTTGCAAGCATCATGTGTTTGTAAAGTACTTTAATACCAATCACATTTCTTTTTTCTATTTTAACATTAAAGGCTGATGGTACACGCTTACTGGAAAATAAGGGTAATTCTTCAGACACATAAAATTGTTGCACTTACAAGAAACAAAGTTGACAATATCCACGGTGCATGCTGTCTGAAGACTCTGTACTTTGTTGAATGCAACCACAGTGACATTATAGCTTGCAGCAGTACGGTATACATGAGTGACAGAAGGACCTAAAAACAGATATTAGGAGAAACAAAAGAAATTATAAGGTACACATGTGGGTAACAATCAGGAAATTATAATGATAATATTGGGTATTTAGGATGACTAAAGGTATCATAATGCTTAAAGTTCTGAAGCTAAATGGAATTGTCTGAAAGCTGGATGTTGTTAAATGCAGATGTTATGAAACATTTATAGTTGTGGGTAGTCCGGGTATAGACAATCATGAAACCAGAAACTGGATGAAACCCTACTACTAGGTCAGCGGCACTGCTGCAGTAGCAGCTTTTTCTTTCTTACATACGCTATTTTCTATAAAGAATCGTCATAGTTGTGGTCTAGATGATATATCTCCAGATTATGGATCACAAGGTAACAGGGTACAAATCCCTACAATAGCTCTCACATCCTTTTGTCAGACATTATTCTATATTTGCCACCCTCCACACAGGTGAAGTAACTAGGCACCTGGTAGAGGAAATCCCTTAAAAATGCAAGAGAGCCCATCACATTAGTTTGGCTAAACCCAGGTAATGATAGAACAGTACTTAGACAAATTAGTATTAAGTGCTACATTGTACAGTCAGACCTGCTTTAGTGACCACCTGTATAGAAAGACAACCCGTCTATAAAGACCACATTTTTTGTTTCCCTTGAATATGGTTTTTCATCAAAACCTGTACTGAAGGGACCTGCACATGAAGACCACCTGCCTATAAAGACCACTTTTCTTCTCTCCCTTGGGTGGTCTTTATATACAGGTTTCACTGTATATTGTTTAGCAAGTATGATCAATTAAGTGATGGTTAATTAGTATAAAATATTATTACTTTTAATTATTATGATTACTAACCTGCAAACAAGTAGTTGGTTTGGTCTCCCATGGACCAATTGAAGAAGAGATTATTTCCTTCATCCACTGTCACGGTCAGTATGGACATGTTACCGAACGGGAACGTGTAGACAGGATGGTCAAAGTATAGCCCCGTAGGAGAGATCACAACGATGAAGGGTGTCCCCAGCGACTGGCTGACGTTGGTTAGGAGATTGTAGGCTGTGACGCTGACATGGTATTCGCCCTCTGTGTGTGAGAGAGTGTGTGAACTGGAATATTAATTATTTCATATTCCATATTGATGGTCAAAGGAAAGACCAGTAAGAAAGATCACAATGATGAAGGGTGTCCCTAGAGACTGGGAGACGTTGGTTATGAGATTTTAGACTGTGACGCTGATATGAAATTCACCCTCTGTGTGAGAGAGAGTGAGAGAGAGAGAGTGAAGGGGAATATTCCTTATTTTGTATTTCATATTACCGGTATGCACTTTGTTTCCTAACACCTGCATAACACTTGAGGATTCAGCTTGAGATTGTAATAAACTGTAACCATAACATAACTACAAGTAGTCCGTTGAGAACCTGAGGGTGTTAATGGAAAGGAAACGGCCAAGGAGACGATAAGTGGCATAACAACCTACCTTCTGTGTAAACATGGGTGCCTAAACCATAGTAATTGCTGAATAGACCCAGCTGTCCTTCGATCACCTCCTCATAGCCGTCTCCGTAGTCGAAGGCAAAACTGATGTGAGAGCCCCAACACAGGGCACGGAAGACTACAGGATCAGTCTCCCAGTCGCCTGCATCAGTCTGCTCCAGGGATGCCCAGTTGTTGCCCTCATAAACCTGTAATGAAAGCAACATCGGCCAAGATATTCACTATCTGTCTTCAATATGTCCTCTTTATTTCACCTCAGACAAAGGCATGTCATTTAACGTATCATGAGGTATAACATAGCGGTAGCTTTGTGAATGAAATGGCATGAAAAGAAGTGCCTGGAACGCAAAGGCCCAAATTCACAAAGTAGGTTTAACTTAACCCATGGTTTAAACCCTCATTTACATAATCCATGGTTTAAAGATTAGCGCAACATAAGTGTACCTTGCCTTGGGCGCGTCTAATATTGGACTTCTGCATGTCTCACGATTATGCATACCTGCCAACCTGAGACAAGAGAAATTAGGAGTAAATTTTTCTGGATGGACTACGAGGTCGCGAACCACCGAAGGATTGGGGTAGTAGCCCGTAGATTGGGGGGGGGGGGGTACACATGGGGTGACTGCGGAACTAACGATCACGTTCGGGCTGCGCTGTGTACATCTTCTATGAGCGCAAGCGCGGATGTCGGCGTGATCTGGTTATCAGTGCTGTGTTATGCTTTAGTCTTATACATACATACATACATATTGGTATTTATTGAGCGCCTTTACATGAACATGCTCAAGGCGCTTTACATTTCAAAATACAAACATAATAGTTATATACTCTCCAAGTGCATTACACTCTAAAAATAAAAATTTAAAAAAAAAAAAAAAAAAAAAAAAAAAAAAATTAAATAAATTAAATTTTAAAAAAAATCGAAGTTTTGAGGGATGCAATCGGAATTCGGAGTTGGTATGAAAAATGCGGAGGAACTCCGCCTAAATCGGGGTGGTTGGCAGGTATGATTATGTTGCGCTAATTTTAGACCATAGGCTTTGTAAATGAAGATTTAAACCAGAGGTTAAATTTAAAATTCCTTTGTGAATTTGGGCTACTGTGCATAATTGTTGGAAATCATATGTTCATGCCATGTCAATAGGACACAGAGCTAGTAATAATCTCAATTACCTTGATTAGACTTTGTATCACAAAAAATAATGTCATCTCAACATTTAAATTAGATTTTATATTATTCACAGATGTCTTCAATTATGTTTTTTTCAGCAAACCTTTTTATGCCGACGTTTTGCTAATCTACCAAAGTTACAAGTACGTCTTTTGGACATCTCCATAAACCCTTGATCAAGCCAACAATGCTCTTTTCATGGATGTACATTTATTTAACATTTTAATGATTCAATCAGTCAGTTTGGTCATATCAAAAGATTTTCATGTTCAGATGAAAAAAATAAATAAAGGCGTCTGTAGGACTAGTCTTACGATATCAACATCCAATACTCACGCTAAGTTCCAGAGCTATAGGTACTTGTTGGACCACGAAAGGTGTGGGGTAGTGATAGATCAGGGGATTCTGCTGCAAGGCATTCCTAGCACTCACACTGATGTAGTATTCTCCAGGCATACCGAAAGTGTGGAGGACTGCACTGTAACTCCCATTGCTAATAAAGCGTTAGAGAAACAAAGATTTGTTAATGACGAGGAAATTAATAATATGTCACATAAACCAAGGTACTAAGAGTTCCCCACACATGACCAAACAAATATCTATTGTCAAATTATATGCAGAAGACATTAAGTGACATATATTTTGAATGAAGCCAACAGAACAATATTCATCTGAAGATTCAAGTGTCATCAAATCTATAAATGTAGATTGAACTCGATGATAAAAGAATATCCAATTTCTCAAAGGGCAAAGGCAATTTGACTTGGTTTAAACCAAGAATAAACATGTTCTCTAATTAAAATCACTTAGCCAATCATGTACTTACTTGTGTTTAGTGGTGAAATTAATTAAGCAAAAAGTGATGGCTACATGTAATAGAATTATCTAGATAGACGGCGCTATATAAATGCCTATTATTATTATTATTATTATTATATGCACAGAAGCTTCCTTAATCCTTTTGACAAATGAAATAAACAAGATGGTCCAAAAATATCACAGATTTTACTCTGAATATGTAGTAATAATGATAATTAATTGTTTTTGTATAGCGCATAAATACATAGGCATACTTGCATGTCTCTATCTGCTTTACAGAATAAAATACAGGAGTTGAAAAGGTGTATTGGATTCATAATTGTAAAGTCTTACAAAGAGCTAAATAGATATGTTTTCAAAATACTTCTGAACTTTCTATATGTTTCTATATTTCTAAGGTATTCCAAAGCCATAAGTATATCTTAAATTATCATTATTAAAATTTTAAACTGGAACTTCGGCGAAAACACACCTTTCAGCTGCATTTCTGATTCCATTCTTACCTGTGAATGACCGTTGTGGGTCCTGTCATATCATTGAAATCCCACGTGAAAACGATGTCGTTGCCAGTAGCAACGGTGGCCTCGACGGTGATGTTGTCAACAGCATTGACCAGCCACGAATTTGCTGTTACGATCGTAAGCCCTGTGATCCTCTCTTCCACTCTCACCACTGTAGAGCCATCCATGTCGGAAACACCATTGGAAACCGTTGCAGCAACTGCGTATTCACCTAGGTCTGCGTAGTGTTTCGACAAAGCAAAGACATACGTTGCTGGCAGGGTGGAATGGTCAATCGACTCAACGGACATGTCTGGAGAATCGGACGTCACTTCAGCTGCCGTGCCGTCCCCAAAATGGACGCTGAATGAGAATTCCGGTCCGCCTTGTACTCGAAGTAAGATGGTAGAGTTTAGTCCATGTAGAACGGGACTACTGGATAGAACGAGACTTGTGATTGGCTCTCGGAGGGTGGTTAGGGTGTGAGTCGAGGTACGGGATATCTCATTGGAGGCCGTGACAGTGAGGTTGTAAGTTCCTGGCATGCTAAATGGAATATAGGCCTATAGTTGAATTTTAAAAGAGGGAAAACAACGGGGAAAAGATGATGAAATATTTCAATTTCATCAATGCAAACAGATGATATGAAAATAAATGTTTCACAAAATAATAAGCTGAGAATTAATGCGATGTTATCAAACTCATATATAATTTGATCTATTGCTCTATAATCCTTCACACAATTTGAGATATTGGAAAACAAATTTAAAAATCAGAATGAAATAAACCCCCATCTTTTTTTCAACAACATGTAATACTACACCATCTTTTTGCATCCATTTGACAATTCATGACATCATGTAAGAATAAAGATCATATAAACTGCCCATAAATCAAAGCAACCTGTAAAGTACACATAGGCCTCTAGAAGAAAAACCAACATGAGAACTTGGCAATTTAATCTGATTAATGGGAAGCCTGAGATGAATTTGGCTAGCAACAATAGAAAATAAGTGTGTCAAATATCAATATAAAATCACATCCCACAGGGTAATTGAAGCTTGTTAAGTAAGACTTGGAACCTAACTCACCAGCGTGTTGGTTCCTCCGGTTGTCATCCTGTAGTTACCAGAATCGGATGATGAGTTGGACACGAGAGGGACAATCACCCAGTCATACCTGATACTTGAGCCAGAAGAAGGCCTTAGTTCCCATGTCAGAGTAGTTAAAGGCCTGCAAAGACAGTCGTGCAGGGGGCGTTTCACAAAGCTTGTCATCAGTGACAAATGACAGTTTTTGTTATAAGCTACTGAAATCCTTGCTTCTGATTGGTTATCAGTAGATTTGTCACTGATTTTGTCGGTTGTCATTGAAAAAATGCTTTGTGAAACGGGTCCCTGAATAGCATCAAATCAACAGGATCTACAAAACATGCTCTGAAGCGATTGATCTGCATTTAATATTAATCTTCAACCCTAAACTAAATATTATACATACATGTAAACCTATGACTAAAAATTAATCCTTAACCTAACCCTAGACCCACCTCGAAACCTAACACTAAACCTTACCCTACACCTAACCCTAAACTAACCCTAAACCTAACCCTAAACGTAAACCTAAACCTAATCCTAAACCTAATCCTAAATCTAACCCTTCCTACTTTTCTGTGATACTGTATATAATAATAATAATAATAGCTCACATTTATAATGTGCCTAATACTTTGTTTCTAGGCGCGGAACATATTATTACCCGGTCATCGGATTCAGGCTTACCCGCACACAAGGTATGCACATTCTCCACTCCCTGGGGAGCATTCCAGCCAGTCGCCATTTTACAAGCGCCATTGCTAATCAAACCACATTAGCTTTCGCATCCTACCGGGTACCCATTTTAACACCTGGGTGGAGAGTGGCAAATGTAGATCAATGTCTTGCCAAAGGACATTAGTGCCGCGACGGGACTTGAACCGCGGACCTCGTGATCCACAGTCCGGTGACATATCCACTCGACCACGACACCTCTACTGCATTTGCAAGCTTTTTAAATTATGGTTGGAATTGACAAATATACGATACGCGATACCTGAACTTACCACACAAATCTGGACAATAGGGGACCCAGCACGCTGATGTCCGAAACACTCTCTTGGACACTGACCACCGAAGTGGACTGGACAGTTTCATTGTCCATGTCCACAGCAACAATGTCCACCAACCAGACCCCAGGGACGGAGGATGAGTGTGACCAAACCACTTCCGGGATGGGGCTTCGTATCGGCATGGTAACCGTCTCCGAGCTGGTGCTGTTGTATTGGTAGGTGACTTCTAAGCTCTGTATGGAACGCCCAGAGAGAAGCTAAATGTAAAAACAAAAATGAAAAATATAATAATAATGATTATAATGATGATGATGATGATGATGATGAAGATGATGATGATGATGATGAAGATGATAATGATGATAATAATGATCATATTAATAATAATAGTCAACCCTTCATGTACCTATGCACTTCCAAAGAAGTTTGCATATTATTACCCTAGCTTTAGCTCCAGCAGCGATAATCATCGCACAGTGCATTCCAAGGAATCAATCATGCTAAGTACCCATTTAACGCCTGGGTGGAGAATGGCAAATGTGGATCAATGTCTTGCTAAAAGACGTTGGTGTCAGGCTGGGATTCGAACCCTCAACTCTTGGATTGAGAGTCAAGTGAATAAACCACTGTTACCATAACACCACCAAAATAAAGACAAAGATAATGAAATGGGTATCATGTCATGTGAAACAGTTAAACACACATGAAATTTATGAATTTTTGCTTCTTTGGGGAGCTCTTCTTTTCATCATATCGTAATCCCACCATATAAATCATAAAGCATAGCAATCCTTCAGTAATAAAATACTGAATGGATACTGCTAATGTGTACATGTAGCTTTATGTAAACATGCAGTACAGGAAAGTAATATTCCAATGTTGTGATGACCTACAGTTAGGAACTATCCCCAGATATGCAGTTAAGAACTGAATCTATCATACTCCTTCTAAATTTGATGTTTTTAGTGCTTTTTGTAACTCAAGAATAAAACATGGAGTTGGTTGAGGTAGGGCTTTTGTTGAATACTTTAAGGTGTAAGTTTTAATATGTCACATTCTCAAGAAACAGTAACCAGGACAAATCAATTTGGCATATATACTTAAAAATTAATAAACCTGGTAAGGATATTACTAATTTAGTTTTCACTGTAAACCAAAATTATCCCCTCTCTAGAGCTCTTTCTCTCTCCCTATCTCCCTCCTTCCCTTCTCTCTTGCTCCCCCTCCCCCCTCCCCCCTCCCCCTCCCCCCTCCCCCTCCCCCTCTCTCTCTCTCTCTCTCTCTCTCTCTCTCTCTCTTCCTCGGTCCCTCTCCCTCTCTTCAAGTCTTCAAGAAAATTAATATTTTCCTTCCTTTTTTTAATACATATTCCAAAGAAATTCTAAAAGTGCAAGTTGTTTGGGAAAAGTAACCAAACTGTTTAACTATGTTTACAATGGTATCAAATTTAGCTCTCTATCATGACAATGGTCCTCAATTGTTGCATATCTACAAAAAGTCCATTGTTTTCAAAATAGCAATATTTGATTCATTAAACAGAAATAATAACAGCTGCCAAGTTATTTCGCCGTATTAATTCTCAGTGCGAATAATGTCCTATTCCGGAATCCTATCCAATTATATTATATAGAAGGTAAATAAGACGCTTGCCAAATTTGTGATCACATGGACGGAGCATGTTCGCTAAATGTGACCAATCGGAACATCGCAGGGAGGGCAATCTTCACATACAATTGTCTCTAAACAAAGAACAAGAAACGCAACATGCTTGGCACCCTGACAAATTTACGCAAGATGGATACGATGGTTTTGATTTTGTAACATATGCTTTTGTTTGTGTTTATTTTTCCTATTTTTTTTATCTTCACTTGAAAGTTATTATCACATCAACCTCCAACTGCAAGCATTCTTTTTACTATTGTCTTCAACTGCATATTTAACATTTCTGTTGCATCAATGGCTGATATAAACAGATGTTAGCCAAGATTCCCCAGGTTCAACATTACCATTTGTTGAATTTTGACCTGTGAGCTTCAATAGGCCATTTTCGTAATGTAACCAAATTTAATGCATAAGTCTTTGTGAAGTGCCTCAATACAGATCATTTTCTTCACCTGATAAGAATAATAGTATTTCAATAGACAGAATCTGAACTGCATTCATTACTTGTTGCCAGGTTGGACAACATGATGGCTTGACCTACCTAGCAACACTTAATATATGCAGTTGCATTCTGACTATTGAAATACTATTATTCCTATCAGGTGAATGAAATAATTTGTATTGAGCCACTTCACAAAGACTTATGCATTAATTTGGTTACATTACGAAAATGGCCTATTGTTTGGAATGCATCTTCCATTTTCCATTGTGCATCATCAACAAATATTTCTTTTGTAGTTTAAGTTGCGCATTCCCCCCCCCCCCCCCCACCAAATCTGGCATACCTTCAATACATAACAAACACAAAAAAGAATATGTCCCATAATTGTCCCACCCCCCCCCCCCCCCCCCCCCCCCCCCCCTCAACGTCACTTACACCCAGTGTTGGGTTTAACTGAACCAGTGGAATAGGGACCTGAGAGAGAATGCCCATTAATTTGGTTTCAGCAGTTAAAACTATCTGCTAGAAATTACTTTATTACCAGCCTACATATACTTGACTGATCTCTGAGAAGTGACTTCCGGTAACTTATGTTTTTAAGTAGCCCAAACATTGTGGAGCAGTGTGTGTGCATGCAGCGCTATGTAACCACATGGAAAAGGCGCTATATCTTTTGGATTGGATTGGAAAAAATCAGAAAAAATCAGAAAAAAGCAATTACAAGGACACACTTCATTATCTTCATAGCAATTACGAGACAAAGAACATTGCAATAATGATCTAGCTCTAGTTGATTATCATTTAAACCCCATGGATTAGTTACACATCAAAGATTACACTCAGGAAAAAACCATAAAAGAGATAAACAATTTTTTGCCCGTTGCATTTAATTTTCCAAATGTTTTTTTATTAGCAGTTATAGATATGAAAGATTCCTAGGCATATACATTTTCACATGCTACCTCACAAACTATCAGATTCTTTTAATATAACATAAACATAATGTATTTCTCTGAAATTTTCTTTTTCTTTTTATCAATCAACACACTGAAATACTGGTCAAAGGTCACATTTATTTCTTCTAGTTAAATGTTATTTCATATTGTAACATGGAGAAGACGAATAAACATTTTAGCAGGCTACCGGTAATCTGTTTTCTTTTTCTTATAATGATTCAATAATAACTTTTCTTAGATCTATCAACACGTTGAAAGGCCCATTAAAGATCATGGGTCATTGGTTATTCAACATTACTTCATATTATTTCATGACAAAATTGAAAATGTCAACATTTCAGCAAGCACCTCTGTACAATCTATCATCATCAATAACCTTGCAAAAGTAATCAATTATATTCATTAAACACAAGCCTGATAACAAGGAAAATATACACGGGGGCTCGAAATGCCAAAAGAGCCCCTGTAAGTCATAAAAGAGCCCCCAAAAATTTGCATAGAGTTCAATGCAAAACATATTAAAGAGTGTTTTTTTCATGCAAGCAAGCTTGAAAAGTAACCCCTGAAATGTTTTTAATATTTTATCCCTGCGCTGATAAGTATACATGTACATGCTACTCCACTCTATCAAATTAATAGAGAAATGAATGCCACTAACAAAACATGATCTACAAAACAGATGGTAAAAATGTTTTGCATGTTTAGACTGCAGGAAATCTATACAAAGCCCTACAAAGAGACATTGTTAAGAACAGTCGTATGTGAAAGAGGCGTACAGACTAGAAAACAGTGTCATATAAAGAAACATATGAAGAGGTCAACTGACGCGACAGCTGGCCGATCTTCAGCGCATGCTCAAGATAAGAACCGCCAAGTTATATAACTTTGGTACAATATGTTGTGTTAAACCAGAGCAGGATATCGATTCTTAATCGAGGATCCGTTCAAAGTGATGCTCTAAGATCTTTTCGCTACATGATGTTCCATTATAGGCATTCAGACTAGAAAAACGGTAATTACTTAACATATAGCTATACGATGTTAAACTCCAGTAGTCTGAACACTGGGGGTTTGGAAGATGTTGGCACTAGGATTTGTTTTGGATTCGTTCCCTGGGTTCATTGAGTGACCCAGATTTGTAACTTCCAAAGGGAATATAAACATGTGTTGAGAAAAAAAAATGATTGATAAATGGAATAGTTGATATGCTTCCAAGTTCCTGCAAGAAATGGAATCGAGGCCACTCCAAACACAACATGGACAGTCATTAGCTGTCAAATAAAAGACATTAAACCATGACTCAGCCATGCATTACACACGTACGCTTCCTCAATGGCTTTAAAGTTACACTGCAAAATTAACCAATTTGCAAGTAATAGTCTTTTAGACTCTAGCTAAGGTGTCTTAGTCCGTTATTTTAGTCACTTGACTAGAGATGTGAAGGTTGTGGGTTAGAGCCCTAGCTCCTTTGGAAAGACATATGAATCTAAAGTTGTCACTCTCCACCCAGGTGTTAATTGGTACCTGGACGGGAGGATTTCCTGGAATGCTGTCAGTATCAGATTTGGTAGCCAGCAAAAGCTAATCAAAAATTAGATTTTAGACTCCATTGAAAGTTTGTATTTGAATAGCTGAATATCATTATCATATCACTGCATATCTATAATTACTTATATCGGTAGTTTAAAAAGTAAAAAAAAGCCACACACCTAATTCTTCTTTTAAAGGTTAAATAAAGTAGGCTCTTCGAGCAACACCAGTAGTGAATCATAAGGAAAAAACCAGCACAGGGGTAAAACTTAGAGGCATCATCCTGTGAAATATACCTTTTTTTAGCCCTCATT
Source organism: Strongylocentrotus purpuratus (assembly GCF_000002235.5). NCBI lineage: Eukaryota > Metazoa > Echinodermata > Echinoidea > Camarodonta > Strongylocentrotidae > Strongylocentrotus > Strongylocentrotus purpuratus. The sequence continues at coordinate 10,424,335 of NW_022145604.1, forward strand.
AAAGAGATATCTTTTTTAATGGTAAGTAAATTCTAAATTCAGTGACACCCTAGACTGTAATGAGCCATTGTCTTGGAAATGAAAAATGACATCAAAATATAGAATCATGAAATGGATTCTTTTCTTACAAGATTATTTCTAAAAAGAGATTTAAAGGAACCATTAGTTAAAAATGAATAATGACCTCTATTTGTACAAAAGGTAAAACACCAAAATGATACGTTTCCTCTCCTTTCCCTGCTCCCTTTATCTGATTTACCGTCTAATGTCTTTGACCTTTAAAACAGGAGGTCAAATCTTCCAGAAGAAAATGACATATTGCTGGTTGGATGTCTGCTCTTCTACTGTTTCATTAAATGAGGTGTGGCATAAGGGATGTTGTGATGGTTTAATCCCCCTTCTGACAGTCACTGCTAAAGGGTCTGGGACCTGGGCCCCATTTTGTGAAACTTCTTATCAATAAAAAATTGCAATAACTGTTTTAAGCTACTCAATCATAGCATTTTATGAGAGCAAATCTGTAATAGAAATGTGACACTTTTTATTGATAACGAGTTTAATGAGATAGGGCCTAGGACCTCTTATCCAAAATTGATTTATTGCTTTCTACACATTCAATGACTCATTCGTCCACTGAGTTATGTTCATTATCAAAAATGATGCAACTACAAGACAAAATACATACTGGTAAGGCGAGGCGTCAAAAATATCGATACCAGCAGGCTGCCGCCTCACGTATTGGCGCATCGAGGCTGCAATTACGGCCGAAGCCTGGCTGGGGCAATTATTTTTCACTTATTAGCCCAGCCGGCTTGCGCCAGGCTGGGATCTGAGGCTCGGTTTCCATTCGAAAGGCGCATGCTTTTGTTCGGAGACCATTATGATGACATCATGAGTTAATTGAGGGTCCTACCGCCAGCGGTAGCCGGCTGAGCTAATTAAAAAAATGCAGCCAGGACGCACAAGTGCAGTTAGCTGCCGCTGGCTGGTATATTTATTTTTGACGCCTCGCCTAATTGATAATTATATTTTTTCCATAATACTGCAATATTTTCCATGAAACATATTAAGGGTTTTTTTTTTTTGCCAAGTTAGAATAAAATCAAAAAGGGACTAATCATTACATAATTTTACTAACATTTTCATGCATGTCCAAACAATTTTGAGGAAAATATATCAAACATCTGAAATATATGTTGAAAACTTACTTACAACGTAATCCAGTTAACAAAAAGAAATTTAAGACAGCTACACGAATGTACTTGTATTTTAGATTGATCAAGCTTACAAAAGCCAAATTAAATCAATGGTAAAAATGAAAATAGTAGCCTAAAGTTTAAGATTCTGACATAACCTAATATTTGATGGTATACTATTTTGTTGTGGCTTTAAAATATAAAAAAAATCTGTATTACGAAAGGCCCAATAGGCCATATTTGTAATGTAAACAGATTTAATGCCCAAATCTTTATTAAGAGCCTCGTAATAAATTATTTCATTCACCTGTTACAAATAATTGTTTTCCAATAGTTAGAATGCGAATTGCATAAATTATGTGTTGTTAGGGAGGACATGCCATGATTTTTATCCTACCAAGCAACAGTTAATATATATGCAATTTGTATTCTGACTATTGAAATACAATTATTCATAACAGGTGACATAATATATAACAAGGCACTTTGCAAAGTTTTATGCAATAAATTTGATTACATAACAAAAATTGTCTTTTTCTTGTCAACTAAGATTCATTTCATTATTTCTCCCGATGGTATTTCTCTCAAAGACATAAATCAAGAATATTGAGCAAGCCCCATTTCTAGGGAACAGATTACGAACACATAAAGATATAAACAATGTTGAAAAGAAAAAAAAGAAAAGACATATGAATACAATATGAAATACAAATATTTTTCTTTTTCTCAGAAATCTTGTTGAAAACATATTGTTTTAATGCAGGGTGACAATACGAACGGCTCTGACCCCCCCCCCTCACCCCCTCCCCATGTCAAATAAAAAGAAACACATAAATGTATAAATAGTCCTTCCTTATAAGATCACATTTGTTTTATAGTCACAATAATGCGCATTAAAAAAGAAAAAGGGATTTCCTAGAAAATCTTATTGTTCAAATGTAGTACACCTCCAAGAAATGAAAATTTTGTGAAAGTATGAAGTATGATCACCCCCGTGGGTTATTTTACAGAGGTGGTGCCAATTTTCTATCTCCATTTAGTATGAATAGTATTCCCGCAAGACCTGCATTTCAAAACAAATAATCAAAGGTAAAGATATTATGAAATATACATGTACAGAGTTTTAACAAAAGTTGATTATTAAAAGAGAAGGTTGAGTTCTGGGAAGAGGTGAAAAATAATTTGTGAGCGTTATCATTGTTATTATGCAAGTGTGGGGAAACATCAGATAAGAACTCAACTTTATCTTTAAGTTTGGTTAACAAAATAAGACCACTAATGTTTCCCATAATTACAACATAAGATATTCTAATAACGTAAACAATGGACTCTCACAAATCTTTGCATTGCTTCCATAAATTTCATGACATAATTTCATGAACATTTCATTCATAAACGTAATCACTTAATTTTATCAACATCAAAGGAACTAGCTATGACGCTAGCTATGACGCTAACTATGACGCTAACTATGACGCTGGTACTGTCAATCCCACCATGTAGCCCTATTATCAATTTGAAATATTTCATCTTCCCATTTCTGCTCGAAGTCTTCCTCTCATAATTTCCATGTCCACAGAAGGCGCGTCCTCATCAGCTCGAGATTGCCAAATAGCCCGCTATTTCTGATTGGGAAAATAATCCCGAAGTTACAAATCGCTTGAGATTTGACCTCGGAACTCAACCTTTAGAAATTAGCTCAAGATATTTTGCTCAGCGTTAGCGCATAGTGCGAGTCTTCGGTCTGGTGATGACGCACCAGACAAATAGCTGGATATTTTGCCAAATAGTGGGATATTTTGCAAACTATCCCAAGATATCTTGGGATGACAATCCCGACCAAATATCCCGCTAATTGCTACTTTGGTCTGATGAAGACGCAAATTGGCTGGATAGTTTGCGATCGGGACAGTTCAAATAGCTGGATATTTGGCAATCTCGAGATAGTGAAAACAGGCCTAGAGTGCATTCTAATTTCTATCTTGTCTTCCCTTCACATGTCCTGCTGTGAAGCAAGGCCTTTAAAACAATACAGATCAAGAGGGGACATTCCTTCCAATTCCACTAAATTTTCCATAAACGAGGGCTGGGTCATGTTTGTAAAACAATACAATTGTATTTTCCTCAGTCATTAAAATACCAAAGTTCAGTGGTGAGGCCAGTGAAACAAATTCACACTTCATACTACCGAATACCATGGGAGACCAAAATTTCCCTTTGCTTCTTCCTTCTTCATTCCAAATGGAAAACGTGAAGGAATTTCAACAATAGGATGCTGTTCTTCTGTTCTTCGGTTATGTCATGGGAAGTTGACAGAGATACTTATATAAGTACTGAAATACACATATTTGTTTTTTCTTTGACTTCTGCATTTTCCCCAATTTTATGAGTTATTCTGTGGGAAATGTAGAGGAATTTTTGACAATTTCATCATGGTTTTGGTTCTTCTCCCAACTCCAGAAGTTCTGGGTCATTCTTTTCCAAGTCTTTCTTCTACTTTATTTCTTTTAAAAGAAATTTTTTTCATTTATGTGAATGAGATGATCTATTTCACAAATTACATTCTGCTGAATTTTAAAGTGAAGGGACAACATTTGTCACCATTTTTTATATATTTCATAACGAAGGGTCTAATTGTTTTGTGATTGTAATAACAATTCTCTAGCATTCAGCCTTAATGGTTTTATATCATCATAATATGATTCTTCATATTACTTTATGATAAACAGGGAAACAATCATTTACCTCTCAGTCCCAAATCTGACATAACATTTCCCTAGCACATATCTCCCATTTGTTGGTTCATTTGACCTGATCTTTTTTTTTTCAAGGTCAAAATGCTCTTTAAATGAATTACATTTGTTTAACGAGAATCAAGGATGTAAAAGAATTATTCCTTTGATCTTTCCAAGAAAATAGCTCCCTTTGTGTACGCAACCCAACAGGACAACAAACGATGATGACAAGTCTCATGGCAAGAGCCCAAAACAAATTAAATCAAGAAAATAAATCCATATCCACGATTCCAGCAATCAGTTTACAAGCAAGGTTGATGGAAAGACAGATGTCATAACAAATATCGCAGCTGGGTCTGTACTGCGCCAAGTTCCAGAAAGTTATTTCAGCATTATCAGTATATAGAAGATATAAACTTTGAGTATTGTCCATCTTTATACATGCATAGCCAGCCCTAAATGCATTCAAGACTCACTACCTTGCAAAAAGTTATTTTAAAGATACTATGTCCCTTTTGCAGCCAACATCAAATTCTGTAGACCTTTGCAGGAATTATGAATATGCCATGTATGTCCTATCTGTGAAATTTAAACGTTAGCATTGTCGTAATATTCAAATTATGCAAGGAAACCCGTTTACTTGCTAGACTTTACTGTCAGACACTATTGAGTGACTGACTGGCTTTTTTCTTCTTTGGTAAAAGCATACATAAAATGAACTGTAAAGGGTACATGAGCATTTTTCTACATCAATAAGCCACTTCTTGACCAAAATTAACCTGATTGAATATTTGTGCAGCATATAACGTACAACCATTCGGTACATTGGTCTGAAAATCAGACTATTAATTACTGGCTCTATAGCTCCTAAGTCGATTCGACAACTAATAGTTGTTATTTTCCCACTTAAAGACAATTTCAACCCCCCTTTTTTTAGGGAAGTTCTAAATTAGTATTATCTTTCAAATGCCGTTGGAATTTAACCTTTCAATTTTTGGGCCTGCAAATGGGACATAGTACCTTTAAGATGCAGAGTTTTCAAAATTTCTTTTGACAACTTGAAACTGGGCATGATGCATGTATTTTCTGCAGTGCATCAGGGTGTTTTTTTTTAGGAACATGCACTGTTATTTTGAATTCTCTTGAAATGTATTGTGCATGATGCACTAATTTCCTATGATCTTACTTTAACTATTTATGCAAGATATACATCTTTAACGTGAAAGCTGCTTAATGAAAATGAAGCCAAGTTCTGGTCCTGTAATATTGCAGCGTTATAGAAAATAACTAAAGGTTACTTTGAGAGGCTTATTATTTAGTGCAAACGACAAGATATTGTGTATTGTGGAGCTATCATGCACAATACACAGTATGAATTTTATTCTTACTGTAACCAATAATACCTAAGGAATTCCATTGTTCTCATGTGCAATATGTTTATACATTATACTGTACTCATATCACGCTTGCGATTAGCGCACTGCCAAGACTCCAATTGTAATACTTTTTAAAACTTTTTAATACTTTTTAATACTCAATACTCAATACTCAATACTCAATACTCAATACTTAATTACAATTTTTCCTATGTTACAGTTAATTGAATTCACGTATCTGTATACATTTTATTTGTTTATATGTCAACATTTATTCATTTTTGCTAGTAATATTTCATATCTTGTATTTTTTTAAAAATCTTTTTTTGTTGTTTTGTTTTCTAGTTACTACTTTAATGTTTTAACTTAAAAATGTATTCATTGTTATATATTTGTCCTCTTTTGCTATGTTATCTTTATGTTTTTGAATGCTTTTTATATTGATGTAAACTTGCATTTTTAGTCTTCGGACTTGTTGACAAGTAATGAATAAAACCTTATTTCAACTTGAACTTGAACTTCAACTATGGAATCCTCTCAAAATTGATTCAATCTTGATGAAAATAACAACACCTGTTTAGGGATATACACCACATGCAGTTATGGGTATATATGGGACTGTGGACAAATGTGGGCATCAAAGTTTGGTCCAACGTTTGAAACAACTTCTTGTCATGTGTGGAACATGCCAGTATTTCAAGAAGAATTAATATCAAGTGACATTGCTACTGTGATATTCTATCATGGAGGAATAAACAGAATGAGAATGCTCACAAATTATTTCTCACCTTTAAAGCCCATCTGCACTGGTTTATCTCATCAAATCAGCTCTCAATTAACATAAGAAAAAGAGGATCATGGGGGACCAACAGGCACCGATTAGGCTTTGTTTGCTATATAGAGGGCGCAAGTAGCTATAAGTAGTGCAGTAGGGCTTTAAGCAAGACTCAAGAAAAAGTGGATCATGGGGGACCAACAGGCACCGATTAGGCTTTGTTTGCTATATAGAGGGCGCAAGTAGCTATAAGTAGTGCAGTAGGGCTTTAAGCAAGACTCGACCTTCTCTTTAAAGTAGAGGAAGGAATCTCATTACAAAAGTCAAGGTCACATTACAAAACTCAAGTTCAAATATTGAAACTTGAAAGGGTAAGATAACACCATTCACGGTGTTATATTGCAGGTGAAGATGCGGGTATTCTCCCAGCTATTTTGGTCCCGTCTGCGGTTTCTGTGGTTTTGCGGGGCGTTGCGTGAGCTCCCATTTAGCCCCCTGCTGGGGAAACCCAGCATCTTGGATACCCCTCTCTAGTTCTTCTCATTGTCTTCCATTGTTATCTTCTTGACGGATGGGACATACCAACCAAATTACCCATCATGTAATAGAATCCACATCTGTTGTGTAACTAAGCCGTCAGTTGCTTTGACGAGAGCCAGAGAGAAAGAACCAATGGCTCAAATGGACAGGTTGGAGGGTTATTGTGAGAAGACCACCTTCTTTGTTTTGATTGGTTTAGTTTTGATTTGTGTTGTTTTGGTTTGTTTTGTTTTATTCCCCATTTAGTATCCTAATGCTGTTTTCTTAGTTTTGTCATGTTGTGCAACATTTTCAATATTAACTCATAAACAGTTCAGAGTTGTCATAATTTTTTTAAATTTATCAGTTTTCATCCTCAAATCAGCAAGAACTAATATTGTTAACAACACTTTCATAGTTTGAAAAATATACATATGTTTATTAAATGAACCAATGTAATAATAATTATTTAACAAAAAATTGCTCTTATTCAAGAAAAAAATGACCTTTTCTGCCAATGTATATGCGTAAGGATTATGGATCACACGATAACGCAAAAAACATTGCCAACATGAGACACTGTACTGCTATGGATTAACAGACATTGAAGGTACAAGAATGAAGCATTTGCACTCATCCATCCCTCTCATGTTATATCCTTTTTCAATTTGTACTATACATTCTATCACACAACACAACACATTGATGGGCTTTCAAATTTAATTTTTCTCTTCTCTCTATCTCTCCCTCCCTTTGTCTCTCTCTCTCCCTCTCTCTCCCTCTCTCTTCACTATCCCTTTCTCTCTCACCCACCAACTCCCAATAGGCCTGTTTACTAATGTATTCACGGACCTTTAAATTTGCACACGGTTGTAAGCTCTGGCAAACAAACCGAGCGCAGTGTCTGCTACGGCCCTGCTACACACACTTTGTATACGGCGATGTGGGGAATGCGAGGAAAAAAAGGCTGATCATCGTCCTAATAAACTTCGTTTAAAACTGTTTGTTTTCCAACCTTAGGGTATATAATTAAAATAAATATAGTTTTTCTCAGTTGTACATGACAAATCTTCGATTTTATTTTCCGAAATCCGACGAAATATCGCAAAAATGGGAGGTAAGCATTGCTGTTACGGCACGTGTAACAGCGATTCACGGTACGCAGACAGACCCCATATGAATGGTGTGTTTTTCATCCCGTTCCCCAAACCAAAGACGAACATGGAGAAGTGTAAAATATGGATTAAGAATTGTGGAAGAAAGGACTTTGGAATCGACATATTATATGCTTTGAGTTTCTTTCTGTCGTAGTCAGTTCTATTTACTATCAGGTAGTTGAAAATGTCGTATAATCCGAAATCTGGTATACTTTCAAAGTTCTCGGTGTAGCCGGTGATTTTCATTGGGTCGTCGAACGAGCACCCCGCACGCTCCAACTTCTCCCGCAGCGACCGTGCGGAGTCGAAGCTCGCAAGGTCCGGGTCTTGGGGCAAAGCGATATCGGCCACAGCAGTCGCAAGTTGAACTAGTTTCTGTTTGTTGTACCCTGATGTCGTAACTCCTCTCTTTCTTAAATAATCGGTGAGCTCCTTCACTGTCCACTGCGAAAACGGCTTGCTGGAACTACAACTCGATGTCGAAGGCGATGCCATTGTAGAAATTAGGGTGAAAAAACGTCGCGGTCGCTAGCAATGGCTTTGTATGTGTATAGCGTAGCGGGCATGGAAAAACAATGTGGCGACCGTGCCGCACCACGCAAAGCTTGCCCTACGTAGTAACAATCGCTAGGGTGCGAGGGATTATGACGTCACTCGCATATCATTAGTAAACAGGCCTATTCCCCCTCTCCTCTCCCCTCTAGCTCACTATCTCTCTCCCTAGCTCTCTCTCCCACTCCCCTCTTCCCTCCTCACCCCTAGCTTCCCTCTCTCCCTGAAAAGTTTTTTAAAAAGGTACTTACAGAGAGTGTGAATGAAGTGGTTGCATTAACTTCAACATAATGAGGATGGGTGAGCAGAAAAGGACTTTCTGAGGCATTATTCGGCACATGAACAGTCTTCTCATCCACTGGAAGGAAAAGTGAAACAAAAGTCATAAGAAATAATGCTTCTAGCACTACCAAGACAGAATACTATTTGTAACACTGTGATATGACATATGTTAACCTACATGATGCCGAAAAGTTTGTTTCTACAGTAAGTATCATAATTGAAATTTTGTACCCAAGTATTTAATTATGTTTGGTACTTTCAATGTTCATTTTGTTTTAAACCATGTCCCATAATATCCACCTTTTAACTAAATATTTGTATAATTTTACGTTAACCTTGATTCCAAGTATAAAGACTTGCATCTGCTCTGTATTTTTGATTTGCATGTATATAGGTCGTGGGTTCGAACCCCGGCCTTGTCATACCAAAAGACGTTAAAAGACGGGAGTTGCTGCTACCTTGTTTGGCGCTCAACAATAGGGCATAGAGCTGCTCAGTGGCTGCCGGGCTCACGATCAATTGGGCAAAAAGAATTTCCATTTTCGGTTGAATAAAATTTGGAGTGGACTTATTATTATTATTATTATTACTGGAATAAAATAAAATCTAACCTGAACTTGAACATTAAACTTGAAGTGTGTAGTTTGTAAACAGGTGGTCTTTAGAGTCAGGTGATCTTTTAGAAAGGTAGCTGCTGCTGCAGATTTTTTCACTGTACAGCCCCTCTTCACTAGTTTGGCAAAGAGGGATTAGACCTCCCTGCATGGTAACTGACAGGTGGTTATCTCATCAAATCAGCTCTCAATTAACATAAGAAAAAGGGGACCATGGGGGATCAATGGTCACCGATTAGGCATTGTTTGCTATATAGAGGGCGCTAGTAGCTATAAGTAGTGCAGTGGGGCTTCACACCCATGACAGGATATAAATCATCCTCACCTAGATTAGAAGCAATGAGAGTGCTGTTCTCTGTGACCTCATCACGTTCTAGGATGAAGATGCCACTGGATGTTGTGAGGTTCATCCCATCAAGGATCCAGTGATACAAGATATCATCTCTGCTGTTCATTGTTCCTGAAATTCAAGACAAAATGTGTGTAGTGACATGAATGTCCCTACTGCAGATCACAAGGTACAGGGTTCAAGTCCTGCTGCAGCACTAATGTCCTTTGGTAAGATCTTTATCTACATTTGCCATTATCCAGCCAGGTGTAAATTGGTACCTGATATGCTTGAGCGCTAGTTACTTTGGCAGCTCTGCTATAACCAGGGTAATATGTGTAAAGCACCATATAAATATCCATATTATTAATGATTTTGCATTTTTTCTTAGACAGTTATTACATAATATTATTTTGCTTCTACTAATATACCCAGCAACTACACTATACATGTAATTTCATTCCAACACACAAGGTGCTCACTGTGACTACACATTATTCTGGATTTAGCTTTGCTATCGATTCCAGTGCACAAAAAATTCAATTAATTCTTCCTACAAGGTAAATATTCACTACACCTGGGCGGAGAGTGGCAAATGGAGATACATACTAGTGCCTACATAGATCTTATAAAATCATTGGGGGAGATCATGTCACCTGAACAATATCTTAGTAAAATCAGGAATTTATTTGTTGACACTGCTGTACATTTTCTATGGAAGCCTGAAGAAACCTTGTCTTCTCTTCTTACCCGGTACCGTATCTGCACTTGTGCTGACCAGTTCAGTGTGGTAGGAAGGTCGCCTCTACTGTCTAACATCGTATTGGTGGAAGGGTTAATTCAATACCTAATGAGCACTTTACAGTTTTAATGAGAACTTGAACTATAAGTTAGATCACAATTTTTTGCAAAATCATTGACTAGGAAATCTCAAAATATGTGATAACTATTCTGTTGCAAATTATCTTTCAGATACATGAGGTGGAAAATGAAGAGTGAATGTTTTGGACTTACCATCAAAAGATGTGACAAGTGCCACTTTTCCAAGTGACAGAGGATACAGATGAAGTGTTAAGTTGCTGATTGGCTCCTGAACTAACAGTGTGACTACTGTGGATGCCTCAGAAACATTGTTGAACGCTGTGATGTTCACATAGTGCAATCCAGTCTCTGAGAGCAGTGTGGTGACCACAAACATTCCATTCTCGGTTGATTCTGACTGCAGTAGTTCTTCTTTCCCGGTCTCATTGATGGTGAACTTTACATGAGAGCCACGTATCACTCTGAGAGCGATTTGGGATGTCTGATTCAAGAGGGTCGGATGGACAGACTGAGATGAAAGTCCACTGATTGGTTCCTGGACCACCATCGATTGGTCAAGTCTTTGGGTCACCTCGCTGACCAGATTCAACGCGGTGACGCTAACGTTGTAGTCACCAACTTCCGTAAAGGTGTGATTGACAATGCTGAATATCAACCGTCCCGATGCGTCCGCTAGTCCAATGTCATCATATGTGCTTCCGTTCTGGAAGACCCAATGGAATGTGGGATCGGTGCCACTCTCTGTAGATGCTTCAAATGTTACAATCTGATCCAAAGGGACCACAAAGCCCTCTTCTGGAGCAGAGATGGACACACCTGTGATTGCTTTCTGCACCCGGACCACCTTCACAGTAGATGATTGGCTTACCAAGTTCTTCACAGTCACTTGCACAATGTATTGACCTTCAAGATCAAAGGCTTGGATGAAGCTTCCATTCTGTGTGGTGTCCGCAGCTATCGTCTCCCTGCCGAGCACAACTGTCCATTCGTAAGTCATGTTGTTGGTTTCAAATGGAACCACTGCAAGGATGGTCCCTTCTGATCCAAGGGGGTAGGAACTTGATGCTTCCAGCTGAACATCCTCAATGGACCTCTGCACAACAATAGCTTCAGAAAGTTCAGCCAGATAGGCAGTTCCGTTGCTCTGGATGCGCGTCTTTGGACCGTAGCTCCCTGAAAGGGCGTACTTGTGACTGAAGGATACAATGAGCTGGCAGCCGTCTCCGTAGCTTGCAGTGAGGTACATATTGGCAGGATTGGCTGATCCACCACTGATGAAAGTCTCGTTGACATCACGGAGGGACTGGTTGTAAACGATCCCGTCGTCAAATTCCAGGGAGAGGACAGCTTGCTCCCGATCGGCCGTCTCCATTTTAAGGCTGAAGATCAGACTCGTGTTGGGGTTTGTGAAATGAGAGCCTTCCACCAGAGACAAGCTCAGGTTGTTGATACCTCTGTTCATAACAATCTATGCAAAAAGAAAATTACCGGTATTTATGATCTGTGAGACTTGAGTTTTAAAGCCCATCTGTACTTGTTTACAGGAGGGATTAGACCACCCTGCAAGGTCACTGACAGGTGGTTATCTCATCAAATCAGCTCTCACTTAACATCAGAAAAAGAGGATCATGGGGGACTAATGGTCACCGATTAGACATTGTTTGCTAAATAGAGGGCGCAAGTATCTATAAGTCGTGCAATGGGGCTTTAACAATTCTACCATATTACTAGGGACTTGACCAATAAGCGCTTCATTGACAATCAGGAATTTGAATTATATTTTTTGGCATACTGGTAGTCTCTCTCAAAAGAGGGGTGATCCACGAGAATTTGGAGCAACTACAAATCAGTCTTGTAAAAGTGTTTTGGACTCTCTGCAGTAGCTTCATAAGGGAGTTAGTGCAATCTAACTTACTAGTGATGCAAGCTTAAACAATTTTTGAATGCTGTCCTGACATAAATTCAATTCTATTTAGGTTACAACAGTATCTTAACTACTGATGGGGCTACCCGGTTGAAATAATACCAAATCAATAGATGAATAAATAAATTAATGAGATTACAATTCCTTCTCACTAATACATGTAATACCTTGAGGCTGGGAGTTGCCTTTATGAGAAAAATACCATTTCATGGTCACAATAAAACAAGCAAATACTTACCACATGAAGGGTTTTCTGTGCACTTCCAAGTTCATTAGAGGCATTGACCGTCACTGTAAAAAGCCCCTCCTGTTTAAAGACATGAGCCTGGAAAAGCACACACAAAATAAAACAAAATTAAGTAAGGGATATATGTAAATTATCTATAGTAAAAATTATTAAAAAAACTTTGCTTATTGTAACAACCAGCTTTTTGTTGTTGCAAGAAACTGTCACAAATTGAATAAATTAAGTGCTTGGTTCGTTTTCATATTAAACAAAAAAGAAAATTCATCAAATCTGGAATTGTAAGGAAGCATACAGGTTTTCCTTAATTATTATTTCTTTGCTTATGTTTTTAATACCAATTTAATCTAATTCTTTCTTTTACTTCATTGAATACATATTGATATGAACTACTGAATTGCAAGAAAAATATCAACAATGGACACAGCCTTGCATTATTATGAAAATATATCAATGGAATTCATTGATTTCTTTTTTAATGTAAAGAGGCAAAAACTAATACATGATCAGCAGACAAAAAATAAAAAAAGATTAGATGTATGCACAGCTGGAAACTGACAGATATAGACTCTGCTCACGGGTATAGGTATTGTGGTAAAGTGTCAAATAAGAATCCTGGCCTTCAGACAATGCCCCCATGCACATTTCAAAATCTTGAAGAAATTATAACAGCTAAATTTAGGATGGTATACTCAATATTTAACTTCTGGGTCAGCCTGATATAAGAGCCTTTTTTTCCATTTTGGCTGATACATGCATGTACTCCAACATACCTGGATCTATTTGTAAATAGTATTTTATGTTATTTTCTTGTACGTATATCATGTCGTTTTCAATTTTCTTCTGTTGTATTTTTAGGCTCCCGGTGAATTACGATAAATGAATGAATGAATTTACGTCTCCAGAAATGGGAGAATTTTTTTCAAATAATACAATTAAGTAGAATTACAATGGTTGCATTGAATTTACTCTTGGGATTTGCATGAAGAAAGAAAAAGTTGCAAAAATATAACACCCACACAACAAATCCAGTACAAGATAATAACGGTCACTGTCACAAAGTTTAAGATTGCACCATGAAATTATCTTCAGGTGCTGACAGCAGCATCTTGCTCCTTTTAATAAAAACTCTATAAAATCTCAGGAATGTCGGCAAAGTCTTCCATCTTTCATTAAGCAGTTTTTCTTCATTTTTTGAGGGAAGATAAGAGTTATCTCAAGCGCTATCAGTAAATCTTCTCTTTTGAGCATTTTCATCTTGTCAACATAACTCATCTGATTGTCTTTTCATCCCTGATGAATTGGATAAATGTCCTTCAGAGAGATACAAACTGTCTCTTCAGAGGTCTGGCTATTAAAAACAAGAACTTCTGTGTGGCTGTACAAAGGACAGTCCTACAAATAACCCACCCACTGCCGCCCACACTGGATAGGCCAATGTCATGCCCATCGTATCTCTCTCTTAACCCGGGAATTAAAGGAGTAATTACAATTTCCCAATTTTCTTGTAAAGTTGGATGCTGTAAAAGGCTATCCTTTATATAAAAATATCAATGGGTCTACTTATGTGTAGCTGTGAGTATAATGCTCATCAGTATTTTCATATTGGGTAATAATTACTCTTGCTTTGTAAAGGCCAGGCATATTTTGGGTTTGATTGATTCATTTACAAATAGTAACTTTTAGTTTAACAGATTTTCAACACACTTTCGCTGATCTCTCTCTTATCTCTCTTCTTATTTCCACAATGGACTTCCTCTTTAACATTGTTTAATGATGGTTGCAAAATTAATACTAAAATATGCATTTTTTATTCAACTAAGTCATTAAAAGTTTGATGTTTTTTCATTTCAATAATGCTTTTAAATCACACAATCTCCTTGAGATTATCTTTTAATCTGAACTTTTATCTAGTGGCGGCATCATTCAGAAAATATCAAAAAGTGATGAATGGGATGTTTGGATGGCATATTCTCTAGACAATTCCTTCCCATCCTCATAAATCATCTGGGATCTCTTTTGATAGCATCAATCTTGAAGCAATAGCCATGTTCACACGAGGCGATAGCAGTTTTAAACTTTACATTTGCAAACCTTAAAAGTTAAAAACAATGATTCCCGATGAACGATGAAGGTTCTCATTAAGGGACCAAGACAACAAGTCGTCGCTTGGCTGGCAGAAGGGCATTAGTTTGAATTTCAGGTAAAAATGGAGCGTTAAGCAGAAGGGCGTTAGCACTAAAAATGCCTCAAAATTTTATAAAACTGACTTATTTCCAAGAAAAAAATTGTTGCCGTGTTCTACTTTAACATTTCTATTAGTCTTTTAAGTTTAAACCAATTTTCGGGACGAAAAGCAGTTTAAATATAAAACAAATCTTTAAATGCGAAAAGTAGTTTTCGAGTCGCTCCCGCGCTAACGCCCTTCTGCCAGCCGGCCAGAGAAATATTCAATGTTTTAACTACCAAGTTAATTGCTTATGCATGGCACATAACTTCAAGTGAGGACCCTCTGCTGATCGTAGTTCTTGCACTAACCTTACAATCACTTGTAGCTTATAACTTTGAGTAAACTTAAAGTTTCATAAACATGACTGCGTTGGCATGGTCTCTACACTACAAGATCACTTTGAGGTTTAATTCCAGAACCTAAACTTAAAGGTAAAAGGCTGTCGTGTGAACCTAACTCATAGTATTTCTGCATTACAGAAACTGATCATCAATGACCCACGTGTGAACTTTGCCTTAATGCAGAAATCCTGGAAAGCATTCACCACTTTTTTCCTTACTTTTAATAGAGTTTTATTCTTTTCATAACTTTTGTCCCATTCTCCACCATGTCTCACTTCAGTCTTTTACTCCCTTTTTTCTCTTTCTCTTTCTCTTTCCCCTATCCTCTTCCCTCCATCTCATCTCTTCTTTTCTCTTTTTCTCAATTACTTTCTCTCTTTATCCCTCCATTCTATCTCTTTCTCCCAACCTCTCTCCCACTACCTGCTCCCATTTCTTCCTCCCTCTCCACATCTTCCTTTCCCCCTATCTCTCCTTTGCCCTCTTTCTCTCTCCCTCTCGCTCACTCTCTTGCTCTCTTTTTTGCTCTTTTTCCGTCTCTCCCTAATCACCTCTGTCTGTGTGTGTGTGTGTGTGCGTGTGTGCGTGTGTGTGTGTGTGTGTGTATGTGTATGTGACTCTCTCTCTCTCTCTCCCTCCCTGATCACTGTCCCTCTCTGTCGTCCTCTTTCTCCATATCTGCCCCCCCCCCCCCCCCAATTTTAGTGAAACATTTGTTTATACATATTTCTTTTGAACTTTCTGCCTCTCTTATAAATTGTGTTTAATACTTTGCCTGCTTTTCTTAGTCTATGTAGTAGAACAGCAGTTCATTGTCTGGGCTACATTTAAGTAGGTTACATTTGTCATTAGGTGCATCACCACTAGCCCAGCCCACCCAACCACAAGCTTGAGATGATAGACTGATTGGCACTGCTCAAAGCAACATGGTCATCTAAATTCATGTCTATAGATTGCTTTACTTCACTGACACAGTTTATAAAGGGGTGTAATTCTAGTAGTGTAAAATTTAGTTTTCAACGATGGTTTTTCTATATTGGTTTTTCTGCAGTATAAATGAGCCTACGATCTAGTGTCTTTTAAACAGCAAGCTCTTCAGCTGATTGTCAAAATATTGGGTTTCTCAAACAAGCCCAAGCCTTAAAAACAAAATGTGCTATTTTCATCTTAATTGTGAATTCCATGTAGCTTGAGCTACCAGATACCCGTGTAGCTTTGTTTGGACTAATTTGGCCAGATCAGAATAAATGGGCTGTGCATTTTCAAAACCTGGGCAAATGGAGACGGACCTATTTTGGGGGTTCATATAAAAGGAGAACACCCAAAATATGCCATTGTGTTGTCCTGGTTGAAAAAACTGGTTGAAATGGCCACAAGGGAGTTTTGTTTTAATGTCACCTGCTAATACATTCATACCTAAAAGCCCTTTTAAACTGAGTACCCTGCATACAGGAACTGGGTCATTCCAGTAAAAAGCCTATGGGGCAGGTTTTTAATAGTCATCAGGTTAACAGTAGGGCATGTTGTTTGCATTTTATGTCTATTGTGCTTCCTTTTGATGGAGTTTGTATGACTCTCTGTTTAAATTACATTTTCCATAATTCTAGTTCTCTTTACAAACAAGTGTGAATTTATTGAGAAATCTCAGGGCTGTCTGGAGTAGACAGTAAATCATCAAGAAATTCAGGTCTTAGTTTAATACAATAAAAACTGGGACAGTTCAGAACTTAAAGGCAAAGACCAGTATTAAAAACGCCCCAATTTCAAAAAAATGAAATGGAAGCACTTATTACCAATCATGTGAAAGAATATGTTTTGACTACATGATGATAAAAAAATTTGCCGGGAAACCGCCTACTAATTGATATATTTGGTAAATTAGTTTATCTATTGTTATGTGATAGATAAAACGCATGTGTCGTGCATGTGTGCATAGTCCCATAAACATCTTTCTGTATATGGTGCTTGTAACTTTACCAAGACTGGGCCAAATTTCTTATCATTTTAATGATTCCAGATCCTTGCAGTACACACCAATACTTATATGCTAGATGATCAACCTTCTCTGATCGATTCCACAACGTTTCTTTCACAATGCAATCGCATGACCAGAACTGATCTTTATCTTTAAGGGAGCTTTCAATTCTTGTGTTTAAATTAAAACTGAAGCCCGAAATTAGTGTTGTAACATCACAGATATCTCCAATTCCATTTTACCACGCGGGAAGGACTTTCATTTAACTGTGATGTGCAGTTGAAGGCGCCGATTTGTGCTTGTGAACTTGTCACAAATAGTAACAATGTCGATTTTAGAAGAATATGTAAGATCATTAATGCAAATTAAAAACAGAGGACCTAGGATAGAACCTTGTGGTATGCCATGTGTAATAGAAGAAATATTGGAGGAATTATTATTATAAACTACATATCGAGATCTATTACAAAGATTGCTTTCAAACCAAGATGACAGACAAATTGGAGTGTTGTTCTAGTTTGGGTGTTGAAGCAGTCAAGGAATTACATTTGAACAGCCATTTCCTTTGCTTCAAAAAGCTTGCGAGTACAATACTTACCAATTCTGAACATGTATTAACCTGTACAGAAAGGCTGTACACAACAGTGTAATGAGGTACCAGAGTACACTCCCAGGCTTACAAGTGAATACTCGAATATTCGGACGCCATGTTTTTTTATAATTTTTTTGAATTTTTTTGAATTTTTTTGATTTTTTTTGAATTTTTTTGATTTTTTTTTGTTTTTAATTTTTGTTTGCCACCACCATACCTTTGGAGCAGTTTCCCAGTTCTGTCGCCAAAAACGCATGCAATTTTACTTCGAGTTGCAGTTGAAGGTGCCGATTTAATAATCATAATAACAGTAAACAATGCTGTTTTAAAAACCAAAGATGACAGAATAATCCATTTTCCTCCAAGTCCAAACAGAAATCCAGACATGTGGTCCCAGTTTCTGAGTGGTGAGTTTGACAATGCTTGAGTTGGGAAACATTTTTACCGACGGCACCATGCCAGCGGCCGCCGCTCACCCAGGCACGGGTAAGCATCGGCCTGGACATATTTTTTTTTTTTTTTTTTTTTTTTTGCCGATTTTTCGGGTAAGAGAAATCGTACCCGAGTAGTTGTCAACCGTGCGCTTACTCGAGCATTCGACTACACGTCGCAGCCCTACCGTACAGCATTCAAATACATCAATGTTATCAATATTTTCTCCCTATTTGCCAAGTTTCATTAATATATATTATCTCTTGAAGCCATGAATGGAGAGAGGAATCCATTCCATCCCCACAGGCCTACCTTTAACAGGATAGTTTTCCAATGACGTTTCGATAAGTCTATGTATTTCCTATGAAGAGTGTAATTCAAAATTAGAAACTTGCTTGAATCGAATCTGGAAATCTATTTAGAGAGAACTTGCTTCAATCAATACTGTAAACTGCTTTTTGAGCCAGAAGTACAAAGTCAGGGACCCTGCTATTGTTAGCTTACAACAAGTAAGGTAGGATCGAATTGGTGGAGAAACTATTTAAATGAAATCACCCAGAATCTAGACTCCACAAGAAGCAACAACTCAGAGTAGTGTGAAGCTGGCCTTTGAGCCCCGATCAAAATCTGGGGTTAAGTGACATTGGTTTAGTGGCAATTGACTCCAGGCAAATCAAAACAGACGGTTCATTCATTGGGCTTTCATTGGGCTGATCTGAAAAGAAAAGCGGCTGTAATGGGCAACTTTGTCCTCCAGTAATTGAGGCGGTGACAGACATTGTGATGTGGTTTCCTCATAACCCGAAAATTATATTCTCTTGAGTGAGGGTATTATCGGAGTATAATGAAGACTATTCAAACGCTGATATGTATCTGAGGCAGTGTTCTATTATAAAACAGATGCCTGTAGGTATAATATTTTGACAAATGATTTGAACAGGTCCCCTATGTCTACCCCCCCCCCCCTCATTCTGTACCCTAAAGATTAGAGAAGGATAAAAAAAATATGTTTCTCCCAAAAATGTGAGGAAATACATTTACTATAAAAATTGGTTAAACAACATTTCTCCTTGATACAAATTGGTCAACTCAGGATGGCGTTATACGTCATCCTAACCCATTGACTACTGAATTCTCATGGTTGCTATGGTTTTCATGCAGGAACAATCTGGTTACGGGAGGGAAGGGATGGTAAGGCACAAAATGAATTTGAGGCATGCATGCTCTTGTACTTTAGGCTTGGTTACTACCCAGATTACAAAAAATCTTCACATAAACTTTGACATGATATCACTTCTTGTTTTGCAATCTCTTAAAGCTACACTGTCAGTACAAAGTTATACACTGCAAGTAACGTTATACCAAGACAAACAGTTGGCCTAATTATTCTTGTAATAAACAGAGGGAATTGAGACTGCATATTCAAGTAGAAACCTGGTTATTGTGGGAGAACAATGAGTGTTCTTTCATATTAACTAACTTCTAGTTAATCCTCATGTTTGTCATGATGAAACCTTTAAATTCAATTCAATTCACTTCAATTATATTTGGCATCATGAGATCAAGTACAAATCAAGTATACAGAATATAAAATAGGCCAGGAAACCTAAGAAGCAACTTGTGCTTGTAAATAGGGCCCCTGTCTTAAACATGTTTCAACATAGTGCAAACCCAAAATACTTCTTTGTGATTTAACAATAATATGTAATGATTGATTTATTGTCATAAATTATGGTATATTGAGTCATGCTATTCTTTCGCTGTATTTACCACACATTTTTGATTTTAAAAATATGTGCATGAATATGATGAGGTACATGTAATTAAAGTCTGAACAGTAAAGTGCAGATTTCTGGAATCAAAATTATGCTCCGTCAAACTCTGTGCCAAAAGCTTCATTCACACTACAGGTACGACCGGTCCCTGAATCAGGACAACCAGTGGTCCGGTCGGGACTTTGATGTCAGAGGTCAATGAGAGATTTGTGGTAGTCTTTATAAGGTTGGTAGAGGTCTGTTGGCGATTGGTATCCTGAGCATTTTGATAGGCTAGAGGTTTACGCTGCTGCTTCAAAAACCTTCTTGTCAAAAAGTTTTTCTTAGTCTTCCAAGGGTAAGGGGCAGTAATTGTCAGACTAATTGCCGACTGATAAACAATATTGGGTATATATATATTCATTGTTTTGGAGATATATATATATATATATATATATATATAAATATACATCTCCAACAGTGGGTGCCTATTGATTTGGGCAAAATTGCACTTGTGGTAGCAACCAAAGCAACCAAATTGTTAAAGAAACAGTAGGATAATAAACAAGACATTGTTCATCTCATTGTCTAGACTTAACCAAGTGCAGTGCATACTATCACTTTATACACGAGCTAAAACATGATGATTATTTGTTTTATAAGATGGGTCTACAATATCAGTATAAAGTTGAAAAATTGACAGTTGTTATTACCAAAATGCACTCCCCGTCCATTTATCGTAAAAATTAATGGACGCACAGGTGATCTATTTTGACACTTCTCATTGGCTACATTCTTGAACCCATTTTATAACACTCTTTATTACCAGCACACCACATAAATCAAACATTTCAACAAAAATGAGTGTAATGACCTCAATTAATATCTCATATTATTGAAGAAACACTAAATTTGTAAATCTGATTTACCTAAAAAAATAAAGAAGTATGATCTTGGATTCCCTGAACTCAAACAGCTCCTCAAAGTATGACAAAAGGCCGGTCTTCATCAGCTTGAGATTGCCAAATAGCAGGCTAATTTAACTAGCCCGATCACAAATTATCCAGCTAATTTGCATCCTCATCAGCCCGCAGTTGCAAATAGCGGGATATTTGGTCGAGATAATCATCCCAAGATATCTTGGGCTAGTTTGAAAAATGTTCCACTATTTGTCCGGTGCGTCTTTACCAGCCCGAAGATTCGCAATTGAGTTTCGGGTTTTGAGCCGATGAAGAAGCGATTTGTAACTTCAGGCTTATTTCCAAAATCAGAAATAACAGACTATTTGGCAATCTCGAGCTGATGAAAACATGCCTACTAATACCAGTCCTGAAAAACAGGTTACTGACCGAACTAACAGATTAGTGAAGTTTGGCAATCCTCCACCCATGCAATGGTACTCTTTATTACCAGCACACAGCATAAATCAAACACTCCAAAAGAAATGAGTGTAATGATCTCAATTAATATCTCATATAGTCATTGGAAAGGGACATAGATATGCTACTTGCCCCCTGTCCACACACAACATTTTCCGTCATAAGGCGTGATTAGCTATAACGTTTCGCGATAGTGATACCGTTTTGCGATAGTTTTACGATGAAAATTGTGTGTGTGGACGCTCACTAACGATACGTCGTATAACGAAACTAGTCTAACGAAACGCAGGTTTGGGCATCGTTTCGAACTGAAACTCAATAAAGAATCACGCCTAATCACGCCTAATCACGCCTAATCATGGAAAATGTTGTGTGTGGACAGGGGGAGTGTAACTAGTATAACTAACTGGGCGGGGCTTAACGTGACCTCGAGCAAAAGGAGACCAGACCTCTCATTTTCGCTTCCATTTCATGACCGCAGTAGCAAACTGAGCACCTATACGACATTTCGCTGTAGAGTTTCAGGATTACTTTCTTCTGTGTGTGGACATCCTGGCATTTATACGATGATTATTTATACGACCTTTCGTTATAGAGTTTCGGGATAAATTGTTTTGTGTGTGGACACGCTGCATTTTTTATGATGTTATAAAAGGGTTGTATATGATTTCATAACAAAGATCATAAACAGGTGGTATGTTCTTTTATGACCAAATTATAGAAATGTGACATGGACTAACTCCATATGTTTGTCCCTCTCTCTCTCTTTCTCTCTCTCTCTCCCCCTCTCTCCCTTTCTGTTACCTGCGCCATTCTCTTTCTCACTTCCTCCCTTTCCATCTCCTCTATCTCCCTAACTCTCTATCTCTCCCTCACTTTCACTCTCCCTGCCTACAGGTGTCAAATAAATAAATGTTACCTGATGGGAGTGGAGACACATGATGAGGTCACACGATTCCCCGTCTTCCAGGTACGGCGCCGAGGTCACACGACTCCCGTCATCACCAAACCACCAGTCGAACGTCAGGTTGACCCCAATCGAGAGGTAGGCCTGAAACTCGGCCGGCTCGTCAACAAAGACCGCAACGGCGGGAAGATTGGACATGAGGTTGTCATGTTCGGGGACGCAGGACGGGATGTTGCCCTGACCTGGCCGCAGAATGACCTGGAGGTCAGAGGGCACGGGCTGTACCACGTGAAGGACTGTGGTGGCAGCGCGCTGTGAGATGGCATTGCTAGCAGTCACTCCTGCAGGAAGAGAACACAGTGAACAGGATTTTTAATTTTTAGACCACATCTACATGATCTACTAGCCTAGGCCATGAAATGTTTCCCCATAAATCCTCCTATAGTTTGCCAGCTAAGACCAAAAACCAGCTAAAGCCAGGATTGTAATATCCAAATTTCTCTGGAAGCACATAGGGACATTATATCATAATGTGGTCTATATACAAGAGCAGTTTATTATTTTAATATTTGTTATCATCTGATCTGATGAGAGCCAGAATAATATGACTGAAACCCTTGAGGGCCTGGGGGTGTTTCACAAAGATCCAGAGTCGACCTTAACTCTAAGTTGGACTTAAACATTATGGAGAGCCATTTGTAGCCTTAGAATAAAATATATTAACTACCAAAAATTCTATAATCTTAGACTTTTCATAAATTCCACATCAAGAACATGAAATCTTGAATCAACATTTTATGCCTTTAAAATAACTTATACAAAATATTTTCAAAGATGCTAACAGCTTTCCATGATAGTTAAGTCCAACTTAGAGATAAATTCAACTTAGGGTCTTGGAGGCTGTTCACACCGGCAGAGATAGTGCGCGCTAGACCGCGCTATCTGTGCGGTTTGGAAGGGACAACGTCGATTCGGTCCGCCCAACAGCGAGCCACGGCGAGCCAAAACGGCGTGCCACTGGAGCACCTCTTGGGGGTGGTCTACGAGAGAGAGCGCGCTAGAAAAAAAGGGGGTGCTACGATAGACCGCGCTATCTCATTGCGGTGTGAACAGCCTCTTTGTGAAACACCCCCTGGACTAACAAATAGTTTAGGAATTTATAACTATATCTGTGACAAAAGTTAATTGTGGCACTTCATTGTGTGTTCCGTTAGTTGACCAATGCCATTAAAAAGTAAAGGGTTAATAATTCCCTCTTCATAAACATGGAACTCTAAAAATGATATATACTCTCTAAAAAAAATCGAGTGATCACGGACGTCACTCCTCTGGAGAGTGAAAATGTAGTGAAAATAGAGTGAACATTCACTCTTTTCTTCTTAGAGAGCACTCTAAAATCAATCGATTTTCACTCCTAAACAAGTGATCACGGACGTCACTCCCAAGAAAGTGAAAATAGAGTGAAAAAAAATTTTAAATTTTTTAAAGAGAGTACTTTGTATTTATTAGAGCTATTTTTTTAACCATGCATGTGTAGCGATTGAAGGCAGTCTAGGTTGTAATAATCAAACTTTCTATTCCACAATCCTTGCCCCCAATTGAAAGATACAAATGTAAGCCTTTGTCAAATGAGCGATAACTGTGCCAGTTTTTAAATGATCAACAAGCCTGTTTGTTAAAGTTACATAACTTTTCCCCCCTTTCATCCGAACAGCCTTCGCACAAACAGATGAAAAGGTTGAAAGACATGTCTGTGAGTGAGCAATGTATATCTTCCTACATGGAGAGCACAAGTACTGCTGCATTGTTCCAAGAAGCCAGAGAAATGTTTGCATCAAGCAAATAAGTTTCACAACAGCAAGAATCTCAATTGCTACTGTCAGTGGACATGTATGCAGAGTTGGTCTCTCTTCATCAGCTCGAGTTTGCTAAATAACCCGCTATTTTCAGACTCTGGATATTACCCCGAAGCTTGAAATTGCCTCCTCACCAGACCACTCATCACAAACTAGCTCGGACGGCCAAATAAGCCCGCTGTTTGCCAAATAGCAGGATATTTTGGAAATAAGACCAAGATTTCTCGGGATATTTTCTCAACCAAATATCCCGCTAATTGAAACGCAAGGCTGATGAGGAAGCAAATTAAATGGTTAATTTGCGATTGGGATAGTCAAAATAGCGAGTTATTTGGCAAACTCAAGCTGATGAAGACAGGCCTAATAGGACTGGGATTTAGTTTGTATAATTTTGATGCTGCATAAACTACCATCGCTTTTTCTGGAACTTTCTTGTGATTCATTCAAATACCTTTGTATTTATTTAGAGACTGCCCATTCTTCTACCCTCCTTCTTTCTCAGGCAAAGTTAATAAGAAACAACATGATAAGTACATGTAGATCCTGTACTCTTTAAAGGTACTACGTCCCATTTGCAGGCCAAAAAAATGAAAAAGTTAAATTTTAACTGCATTTGAAAGATAATACTAATTTAGAACTTCTCTAAAAAAGGTGGGGTTTGAAGTCTCCAAGTGGGAAAATAAGGACTATTAGTTGTCAAATCGACTTTAGGGCTATAGAGCCCAAAAGTAATAGTCTTGATTTTCAGACAATTGTACCGAATAGTCATGCATTTTATGCTGCGCAAAGATTCAATCAGTTTAATCTTGGCCATCACAAGAAGTGGGTTATTGATGTAGACAAATGCTCATGTACCCTTTACAACTCTTTTCATGTATGTTATTACCAAAGAAGAAAAAAATCCAGTCAGTCACTCAATAGTGTCTGACAGTGAAGTCTAGCAAGTAAACGGGTTTCCTTGCATAATTTGAATATGAGGACATTGCTAATGTTTAAATTTCACAGATAGGACATACATGACATATTCATAATTCCTGCAAAGTTCTACAGAATTTGAGGTTGGCTGCAAAAGGGACATAATACCTTTAACAAGGATTTGGGAGACTTTTGTGTACATGTAAATGGCCAAACAAGTTTTCGACGACGGATGGCAGAAATAGTTGCTCAAGTCTAGAAAATATCAAGTCTGCCAACTCTGGTAAATAACCACATTTTGGACTCCATATTTATATAGCATGCAGGTTTCACCCTGATTGCAAAAGTTTCTTGATGAAAAAAGCTGTTCTACACAATTTACAAAACTTTTGGGTCTCAAACAAACAGGTTAAAACAAGAGTTTGCTATAGCTTTGTTCCTTATACAAATGTACAAAGGTTTATCTGCGCTTGTATGAGAGGAAAACTGACAAATTTGTGTCAATTTTATTAATCATCCATCACCATGCAAAAACAATTAAAAACAGAATGACATGAAATGGGTATATAAACAAGTGAAGGCCTACCTTCACAAAAGATAAATCATAAGGCTTGTACAACAGAGGGCAGCTGAATAAATTTAGCAAACAATACACAAAATAATTAAATTAATAAAATCGATAAACAACACTAAAAATAAATTTCATAGAACATACCTATGAACCAGGCTCCGACTTGATGAAAGGTATAGATGAGGCTGGACGTAGTGGACGTATTGGTGACCGTTTTGATGGAACCCTTGACCACACTGCCGTTGATTGACCAGGTAAAGTTCACATACTGCAGGTCTGTGGTGGCCACATTCAAGATACCTGGTGGGGAAAATGGACATTGGTGTGGATGTTACTATTCTTTCTTACAGAAGCAGATTGGACTAACACTGTCATGACATTGTCCTTTCGAAGTGAGAAACTTTGTCTCCTATCAACTGTAGCAGTGTTTGCTAAAATTGAGTTTAGCATTAAAAAAAAGCATAGCCAACTATGATTACAAGTACTCAAGCTTCATGGTGGATATGAAAAATATGAAAATTTTAAAGAGGAAAAATAAAAGAATTGAATGGAATTGTTTTGAATATTATAGACCCATAGGTTATGTAAGGTTATATGAATATGATGTCCATGTAATGCTGGTGAAAAGAGAAATGATATGCAACTGAAATTTAAATGAAAGAAATGGATAAAAACAATTAAAGAGTGCCACACATCCAATAGAATGCTCCTATAATTGATGGAAACAGAACAGAGGGAAATTGAGCAAACAAAATGTCCCATGAGTTGCAGTTTCTTTTTGCGTTTTTAAATGACCAAAACATACTTCCCTTTTTTTTAATAGGTTTCTTTTTTTAACAAACAGCTTTACCCATGAGTGACTGAGTGTGCACATGGCACTTGCTTGACAGGTGCCACAGCGATTTAATATATTTTCTGTGATAAACTTAGAATTGGATCATGAGAGGTAACAAGAAACCTTTTATTTCTAAAAAGGTTGCCATGACTATTAAAAAAAGGTTGAAAACCTCATTATCAGAGACCACCAGTAGGCCTTATTGTGTGCATTAAAGGGAAGGTCTATCTGATATTGATGATTTTGCGGTATTGAAAGTTAAAAAATATATAAAAACAGATCAGAGCCTGTTGCGTAAAACTAATACCATCAATGGCAACTACCAGGTAACAGGGCTCAACAGCCAATCAAAACCAAGGTTTCCATGGTAGTTACCATTGATTGCAGAGTTACCATCAATGGCAAGTTTTGTGCAACAGGCCCAAATATAGTTCGGGGAAATTCAGATAAAGGAATAAGAAAAATAGGAAATTCAAAATGGTAATCAATCAAAAACAGCTTACAACTCTGTGACTCACCACCTACGTGTAATGGAATGACAAAATCAAGAAAAAAACTTTTTCGTTTTACTTTCTGACCTATTCCTACAAATGGATATTCTATTATAGAGAAAGCAATTGTACAGATACTACAGATGCTTCAAGTTAGTAGCTTGGAAACAATGGACGAAAGGAAGATTTTATCCAATCAACAGAAAAGACAACTGGATTTAGGTGAAATCTCTCAGCAAAGTCAAAGAGATAATTCATAATCCACCTAGAAATACAGATGACAATAGGTCCTCTGTGAGGGTATCATCCGATTTAGAGTAAACTGAAGTCCAAATTGATACCAAGTTTCAAAATCAAATCCATAAATCCTTAGTTGATATCCACAGAGAATACTCCACCAAGCCCATCTTTATATGGCTGGAGAAAAAGTCAATCTTTTAAAACAAAAACTTGATGAGGAATCACAGTCCCATTCTCTTCTGAACTGTACTAAAAAGTTTTCTTTTTGGCAGGGACAGATAGATTCTCCAGATTCTCCATTTCCTCCTAAATTCCCACCTACGGTACATCCAGAGTAGTCAGTACAGACACCTTCTTTGGGTCTCCAGCCCTCCTATACTCCTATTCTTGCATTTACAGTAGCAGGCCACATGCAAGTACATGTAATACAAAGTTTATACATGTAGAACCATTTCTATTATTGTAAGGTCCGAGCTAAGCAAAATAGTCACTGGCATGATATCAGTATTTCTACTTATATGCATGTATTGCGCGATAATTCTGCCTTTGCAGTATGCACAACATGAAAGAGTAGGATCTAAGCTTTACAAATATGTGTCGTTTATCAATTATAATTGTGATTAAGGTATAATAAAACATCAATAGAACCCACATCACCCCCATCACCCCCATTCTCAAAACTCTTCACTGGCTCCTGGTATGTGACCGAATTATTTTTAAGTTGTTGTTGCTAGTTTTCCATTCTTTGTATGACTCTGCTCCTTCCTACAATATCAAGTTGATTGTTAAGTTAAGTATAAGCCTACAAGACATCTTCGTTCATCTCAATCCTCCTTATTAGTTGTCCCTAAGACGCGCAGTTTTCTCATTCTGGTCCGTCCCTTTGGAATAAGCTGCCACTTAGTATTCGTAATTTAACTACCCTTCATGCCTTCAAAGTTGCTCTAAAAACCCATCTCTTTCTAAACAGTGCTATTTAAAGGTACTATGTCCCATTTGCAGGCCAAAAAAAATGAAAAAGTTAAATTCCAACTGCATTTGAAAGATATTTATTTAGAACTTCCCTAAAAAAGGTGGGGCTTGAAAATGTCTTCAAGTGGGAAAATAATGACTATTAGTTGTCAAATCGACTTTAGGGCTATAGAGCCCAAAAGTAATAGTCTTGATTTTCAGACAATTGTACCGAATGGTCATACGTTTTATGCTGCACAAAGATTCAATCAGTTTAATCTTGGCCATCACAAGAAGTGGGTTATTGATGTAGACAAATGCTCATGTACCCTTTACAACTCTTTCCATGTATGTTATTACCAAAGAAGAAAAAAGCCAGTCAGTCACTCAATAGTGTCTGACAGTGAAGTCTAGCAAGTAAACGGGTTTCCTTGCATGATTTGAATATGAGGACACTGCTAACATTTAAATTCACAGATAGGACATACATGACATATTCATAATTCCTGCAAAGTTCTACAGAATTTAAGGTTGGCTGCAAAAGGGACATAGTACCTTTAATCATGTCAATGTAGCGTAATAATTTGTGTTGTTTTAGTTTACTTTATTTTAGTTAAGAAAGTTATATTTTTTGTGATAGTAATACATGTATGTACAGCGCCATGAGTGTCAGAGCCTGGCGGATACCGGCGCTATAAAAATATCCATATTATTATTATTATTATTAATAATTCTCTTCTTTTCTGGTACGTGCTGTATATTATACAGTAACTCCATGTGCTCATGTATGCATCAACAACAAAAAAGAGCATTAAACAAAAACCAAATAATACACAATAAGCTACATGTATGTACTTTATTGTGCTCCACTGAGTCAATGGCAGTGCCATATAAATCAAATATGGAATAATTAAGGACCATAACAGAGTTCTTCAAACTTGTTTGGCTCAGTCGCCATGGTTATAGCTTGAAAAGGTGATGGGAGTTCAGTGATCCCTGGTCGTTCTGTCCAAATTCCCAAGATGCATTTAGAACAAATTCACACTTTCTCTCTCTCTCTCTCTCTCTCTCTCTCTCTCTCTCTCCCTCTCTCTCTCTCTCTCTCCCTCTCTCTCTCTCTCCCTCTCTCTCCCTCTCTCTCTCTCTCTCTCTCTCACACACACACACACAAACTACACAAACATACCAACTTTCTCTCTCTCTCTCTCTCTCTCTTGCTTTTTTTGTTTGAGACCAGTGAACACAAATACATGGGAGAGATAAGTAATTTAGCTCTTATGAGCTCAAAAAGCGCTCTTGTAATCTGAAATACATATGTAGCTCTGGTAAACAAAACAATAAAACACTTCAATTAAATTTTGGGAAAGCACATCTTTACAACTTCAAATCCACAAAGAAATTCACTCAAATAACAAGAAAGCATTTCTTACATCGCATGAGACACTTACCAATTTCTGTGTCAGTAGCCCCAGCCAGTTCTATTCTGGCATCGAAGAGAGAAGTGATACCAGTCTGTACAGTAGCGGATCCTTTGGAGAGAGTAAGGTGAAGGAGGTATGGCCCTTCTGTGCCATAGATACTGACTGTATCTGTACTGCCACACGGTAACTCAGGCCTTTCGTCTTCACATCTGAAAACGTGAAACAAAAGAAACTAAAGATCAATTTAATGTTTTTAAAATGTAAAACAATGCAAGCATAACATTATAATTTTTGTATGACCATAATGACCGATACAATCTGTAATCTAAGAGATAGTTCTGCTACTAATACATTGTACATGCAAACTTTAAAAAACTAGAGATTTTCACTTCTTAAAACATTTAATATGTGACATCAAGAATAAAAAGAAAATGGCCATTTTAATTCCAACCAATCTATTTTTTTAAAATTTGTACTGTATCATACTGTTTATTTTTTACACTAATATATATATATCTATTTCATGTATTTACCTATGTATTTTAACATATATGCTAGAATCGAAATAAACAAATTGAATTTAATTGAATTGAAAATAAAATATTTAATCCCTTACTGTGTGTTTTAAACAAAAAATGATAATTTGTGCGCATAATGTAAAACCACAAACTCTCTTGAAAACTATTGCAGGAACATACTACTTCTGATATTATCAAATAAAACTTGTTAAAATGTATCGACATACATTGTATTGTTACCAAAAAGAAAAACACTTACATTTCATTGCAGTTGTTATCAGGAGCTCCAAAAGAAGTATCTATATCATCACCACACCAACATGCACTATTCCCAATAGCTGCATACACAAACCTGGCAAGAAGAAGAAAAAAAATAGTATTTGTATTATAATTTATATCCCAGTTTACTTGCAGCTGTCAATATCATTATACTTAAATAACATTACTAGACAAGCAACAATCTTAGATGTACATAATTTGACGCTAATGAGACTCTGTGAGACAAGTTTTCATCTTTTGTTATTTCCATCTTTTGTGATCTGGTTGATAGCTAACTTCATATTTCATGGTATGTCACAATTTGTTAAACAAATTTTATTATTTTAGAAGATCAACAGACAACAGCTATATAAATTATAATACTGACAATGTTTAATTCCATCTTACAAATTTAAGACATGTCATGTACTTGACGGTCAAGTTTTTTATTACCATGATTGGCCTCAAGGAACTGTTGCAAATATCCCTTTTCTTTCTTTTTTTCTCAAAAAATACATAAATTTGCAAAAAAGTTTTGATTTTCAATTGGAGCTGCTTGAAGATTCAAACTGTACCAAGTAAGAAATATTTTCACATTCTGATTTCTAATATTTGTTTGATGATCCTGTACAGAAATCAGACAGAAAACTTTCCATCATTTTCTTTATGAACTGACATCAGACATGCTCCTAATTTGAATGGGACAAGGGCCTTAAGAAAGAAAAAAAAAATTCTCCAAGAAAAAGAGTACATGTAGCTCGTGTATCTGAGTAACAATTTTTCTTTAACAATTCTCATATCTTCTACACAAGATTATACCAGCTAGATGTGAAAGCTATTTTTAATTGGGTCAAATAAAGCTTCATAAAATTTCAAATTTAACAAATTGATGAATACATTAAATAGTGCTGAGGGATAAGAATTCATTTTAAAACGTGAAACTCATTATAACTTTTTTGTTTACTCTTCGTTTTTTTTCTTTCCAGAAATGTATGAAAGCTCCCCACTTTCCACACCTAAATCATTCTTTAGCCCTATGCATTTTTCTTTTTTCCTTCGATGGGCATTAATTTTCTATTTTAAATGACTATTTAATATTTTACGTTATAGAGATGAAAGCAACAAATATTCATTACTTAAGATGACAAAACGCTTACCCATTTTGATAGCATTGTGAGCAACATGTTGTTGGTGTGGCTGCAACATTTTCTTGCACAACATAGCTTGGATCCGATGTTGTAATATTGGACCATGCACATCCTTTATACCACTGGTCACCTAAAATAAGAGAAACATGTATATTTTAAGAGACATGTAATAAACCAGTTCATGGTTAGCATATCTCCCAAATCCAAATGACTCTGAATATCCACAGATCTTCAAAACATGAAGAGGTTCCACTTAGTACATTTTGAATGATGACTCCTACAGCGATAGAGGTGCTACATAAATAGCCTTTGTTTCCCTTTTTCAAAGAATACTTCCATATCATGGAGTGCACTGCTTGTGCATAAATGAATAATGATTACAGAACTTTCATGAGCATGTATCCAGTATTTTGTCTTGGTGTATTTCACAATTTGGTCTGCAATAACCTTTATCTGCTCATGCTTAGACTGCAACTACAGTATGAACTATTAGTATGAACTGGCTTATTGCAGTGAATATTTAAGATTTGATTCACAAATCATGATTATACACAAAAACAAAACTCTTTGCCTCTCTGCACTGTCGCTTGATTACGACACATGCAAAGTTGCACAAAACAATAGGCACCATGTGATAGAAGGATTGCTTTGTGCAACACAATGGCTTAGCAAAATTACCAATTTTAGTTCTTGACTATCTCAATGACAACCCCTTATCTTGATTATGGATTAATACTGCACTGAAAATTTTTGAAGCCTTTGATATCTATCCCATGGCAAATTCAATGTGTTACACAGAGATTATTTGTGTGGCATATAAAGAGATAAATGCATGAGCAATCTAAAAGTCTAGAAAGCTTAAAGAGATAGTTGAGTTCTTGTTTAAGACCGCAAATGTCTTCAAAGTGCATGGTTATTGCTCTTATTCTTAATTATGGCATAAATAGTGCCCTTTTAGGACCCAATTGCTATGAAGGTAATTTTAGACCACAAAATGTGTGAAATTTAGATTAAAACACAATCATACCAATTCAGCTCCATTTTCAAAATAATATGGTGACAGTTAATTAAATAATTAACTAATAATAATTAACAATACAGTACAGGCCGGCTGGTTTGCATTGTTTGTGTGTATTAAAAACAACACAAAAAAGCCAACATTGTCAATAGCTGGAATACAACGTAAAAGGTGCTATCTCGTTTTTCAACGGCTGGTTCAAAAGTGATGAATATTTGTGGGGCCCCAAAAATATCAGAAATGGTTATATTTATGGATATTTCAGCTGTCTCTAATCGAACCAACTTTGATCATACAGAGATAATTTTGTCATTTAAATTTTATATTCTTTCAAATTTGATACTCAAATTTTCAGAATATCAGTATCTTACAAAAAAGTTATTTTGTGTAGCCCCTTCCTGCAAAAAAACTCGAGAAAAAAAACAAACAGACTAAAACCATTTTCTCTAGTCTAAAAACAAAAAGATCAGGTTTTCATTGCATTGCATTGTATTTTTTGCAAAAGTCTAATTGCAAAAAAAATGCAAGAATTATGAAATCTATATTTACATGTCCATGTTACTCAGATCTTCCACTCACTTGAAAATCTTAAAATACAATTGTATTACTAAATTCAAGTATAGACTATATTAATTTTCAAGAAAGATTCCATAGACATTTACAATTCTAATAAGTCTTTCCTTGATGGACAGGTTGAATAGTGTAAAATCCTGATCATTCATTTTGTGTTATTAACTGTTCTTCACAACAATAATTATAATAATTAGAAAATTATCAATAATTTTGGCTTTGTATGCCTAAAGTTTAGAAGCCAAACAAAAAGATGTCAGATACATATTTACTAGTCTACTCCAAAAGAGTAGTTAAAAGTTTAACAGGTTTCAAAAACGAGGAAAATGTGCAGAAAAAAAACAATTGCTCAGCTGAAGCTTGCCAAATTTGCAGCGTCTACATTACCATGCCCTACCCCTTTTGCTGTTTACAGTTTTTACTGCTAGACGATTTCACCTTATCACTTGTATGACTTGTATGAGCAGACGACCGCTTGTGTGTATACCACCACCACCTCCCAAAACGACAAACTTTCTTCGCAACCTCCTCATCATGAATCCTCCTGAAAACTGGTTAAAAACAATCGTTTAAATCATTGTCATCTCACTTACCCGATACTAGGTTAATCACAGATATTAGAAGAAGGCAATTTATCAAGGTGAATGTTCGTGAGAAGCCGAAGACCGACATTTTCTACGTCGTTTATGTTCCATTATCTTCCAAGAAACTGAACTGCCGGAGATGCGGTTAGCAGGTCTTCCATTTATTGCGCACTTGTGCACTGATTTATGCCACTACGTAACTCCACTGCACAGCCCAGTACGATTGCGCACGGAGATACCGATACATGGAGTTTGGTGGTGAAAATGTCACAGAGATCGTGTGTGCACGAAAAGCGAACTTTTCTATAGATGCTCCTTGCGTTGATTTTCAAGGTTTAGAGCTTTTGGCCAAACATACGCAAATCCCCGCTTTTACACTAAAAAAGTAGCTATGAATAGCATGAATGGGGAGATTAACTGGAGAGCCGTTTCTGTTGATAGCACTTAAAATGGAACACTGGCTAACGGACCAAACTCCTTTTTTTATAGGGATAATAGGGTGTATTACTC
This sequence comes from Strongylocentrotus purpuratus, assembly GCF_000002235.5. Classification (NCBI taxonomy): domain Eukaryota; kingdom Metazoa; phylum Echinodermata; class Echinoidea; order Camarodonta; family Strongylocentrotidae; genus Strongylocentrotus; species Strongylocentrotus purpuratus. The sequence continues at coordinate 10,458,355 of NW_022145604.1, forward strand.
ATGTAAGACTTTAGGAGGAATAATTCTTTTACAAGTAGGCCTACTAAATTGAAAAAAGACTACGAAGTAGACGGAGCTTCCGTGTTATATGCACTCACAAATGTGCCCCCCTCCCCAGTCGCATGAGTTATGTAATACACTGAGGTGAGTGGACAGGTACTTATGCAAATTAATGGAAGGAAGAAAATTGTCGTGGTAAATCACCGAGAAAAGTATTTCAACATTTATCTCACTGTCGCAAAACAGCTAGGCCCTATGTTAAGTTTGCTGAAAACAATGATATTCACTGAGTTGGAGAAGAAGAAGCTTCTTTTCTTGCAAGCCCATGCACAAAATGTAGGCTAAATGTTTCATAAAAGTAAACTGTAAAGCAATTGGGGAACATTAATCGAAACTTTTAGTTTCGCTATATACCTGTTCCAACATAATCGGTAAGATAGAATGCCAATCACTCATACATTGTTTCCTTCTCTTTCTTTGGCAACTTTCATCCGTTTCTCCTCAAGGATTTCCCTTCTAAGTATTAAAATTCAGTTTGAAAAGGCTAATGGGAAGAAGAAAAAAACATTTTGCGTTAGATTAGATATTACTCTTCCATTTATGATTACAGATTTTAGTATAATTTTGAAAGAAGAAGAAGAAGGTCATATTATTGTTACTGAAAACAAAATATATATTTCTTCTTGCTAAAGTTGATCGGGCCTCTATTATTAAATCAATATCTACATAAATTTCTCAATATAATAATATGTTAAAATCTGAACAGATCATTGATAATAATCAGAGTATATTTTGATCGATTTGAAATTGCTCATTGAAATTTATAATTCTTACTACGGCTTTGTTTCATTATTCACTCTTATTCTTAACTTATTTTCTGTTATATGTTACTATGTATTGATGTTTTCGATGATGTTTATATGTTCAAGTAGTTTGTATCTTCATATGTGTTGCATTTGTTTACAGGGGCCCCTGGAAAACAGTACTGTGATTACTGACGGGGCTACCCTGTTTAAATAAAATGGAATAAATAAATAAATAAATAAATCACAAACTGGGCCCCGTCTTATAAAGATTTGCTATTGATCCGAATCAATCGAAAGTTTGCATTCCCTCTGATATGAATCGCAAATAAGTTGCGATCAACCGCCAAAAGTCCTTTTAAGATAATGATGGAGCCCATCTATCCCTGCAATTCTACTAAGGATTAAGAGGGAATCCCACCGTGATATTAGAATGGGAGAATTAAATAGATCAGCGGGAATTCGAAATGAGAAAAATCTGATAAAAACAGGAAAGATTTCTTTTGTTTTAAATGTACTCGGATTAAACACATACTTCTGATTTGTCTGCTTAATGCAATGGTCACATTACCCAAAATTTGACTGGGCGTGCCGTTCACCTACAGTAATTGGGAAACAGGGCCCGGTAGGCTCATCATTCACAGGTTACCATCTCCCAGCCAAGAATAATCTACACCTAATTCTACTAAGCATTACATTAAAACAATTAACAATCACGTCATTAAACAAAGCCTTATAAGTTATAAATAATAACACAAAAATAGTAATCCTTATAAAAAAAACTTGACTGGGCGTGCCGTTCACCTACAGTTTAAGGGACAGGGCCCGGTAGGCTCATCATTTAGCCACGTGATCATCACCAAGAAAGTTATGGTAACTTTGAAACCATTTAAAAATGTGTTTTAAGACACCTAATAATGACTAATTTTTCACACCTAAAAATCACGGATGCCCAGCTTAGATTGATAATCCGTTTGAGTCACGAGATCATTACCGCGGAACTTATGGCAACCTTGACTACCATTTAAAAAGGTGTTTTAAGACACCTAATAACAACTAATTTTTCACACCTAAATATCACGGATTCACAGCTTAGATTAGTAATTAGCTTGAGCCACGTGATCATCACCAAGAAAGTTATGGTAACTTTGAAACCATTCAAAAGAGGTGTGTAAGACACCTCAAAATTACTAATTTAATACAACCAGAGATTCACGGACAGAACAATAAGACGATTAGCCGGTGTTAGTATCGTGATTATTACCATCAACCTTGGATAACCTGTGAAAGCAATGGATAAAGGTGCTTAAAGGTATTACAAAGTTTTGGTATGGGGTCATGAAATTGGTTCAAATGAACATAATTATTGGAAGCATATGCGATCCTATAATAATGATCGATCGTTGTCGCGGTTGAAATCGAGTCTAAAGTTATGAAATTGTAAATAATAAACTCTTTATGTTGTATAGCTCCCTCTCAAGGTCAATATATTAATTAAGCTATAAAACAATGTTTTTTTGACTAAAATCGACCGATTAGCTATTTCTGTTGGGGAATTATATATCAGAACTACATATTTTGAGATTTTCATGGTCGCAGCTACCATTTTTCGGCCGTAGGCGCTATTTGAAATTTATCAAAATTTAGCGGGAGCACCGGTAAATTTTTATATTCAATTTTTCTCGAAATCAGAAGTGTTTTAGGGGCTAAATTTTCTAGTGCTTATAATACATCCACAGGGGTATCCAATTATATTAAAATTGTAAAGAATCATTATCCACCCAATTTCAAAATTTCCCGAAACTTTGTCACCACCATCGGTTAACGGATAAAAAAACTCGTTGCTTGGTCAAGTGGTTATTTGGTCATAAACACTTGATTTACCGAGATAAGTGGAATCACGTTACTCCAGTCGCGTGATAAATTGGTGGTTTTTAGGTTAGATGAAAACGAGCAGGGGCATATCCAAGGGGGCCGGGCGGGCCTTGCTCCCCTGCCCCCCCCCCCCAAAAAAAAAGACGGGCCCCCCAAAAAAGGAAAATAAAATTGTGACCAGGAACTAACCTTTTCTTTTTTGCTAAAGGGGGGGGGGGGTGTGTTTTAAGCGCTCACTATCGGCCGGCGCGGTTTTCAAAATTTCGGGGTCAAAATAGGAAACAAAATAGTGCTCACTGCCTCCAAACCCCCCCCCCCCCTCCCCACACACACAAACACACTGAACAAAATATAGGCCGGCACGATTTGCAAATTTCATCACACTACATTTCAAATTGATTTCAAATTTGGGCCTCCCCCTAAGAAATCGTGGATCCGCGCCTGCCTGGTACGATTCATACCTGGAATGCCCTGGGTTGCTGGAGCTAGAGCAGGGGTAATGATATCCAAAGTCCTTTGGAAGCTCATCATAGAGACGTAAACCATATCATAAAGTGATATGCGCTTAACTCTTACTATGTATGTACGATGTTTTTTTGTATATACAATAAGTTTGTATCTTGCTTATGCTAAGTATTTATTTGGGGAACATTCTCATCAAGCCAATTTTGGCTTTCATGATTCCTCACTTCTATTTATCTTATGTTGATAATGAACAAACATGTATATACTTTTGATGTTTTTTAAAAGAGAGTGAAATAAATAAATGAAATGAAATGAAATATTAATTTACCACCTGCGTAAGAGCTATATTAATATTGCTTCCTAAACATCACAGTATTTGAGTATTTAAAAAAAAAAGAAAACAAAAGAACAAGAAATAGAAAAAGCAAGAGGAGAAGAAAATAAAGGAGAGAAAAAAAAGAGAAAATAACAAAATAGACAAAAAAGAAAGTTTATTGAAAAGTTAAACAATCAAAGAAATTGATGAGCTTTATTTCATTTTTTGTATTATTGAACACCTGTTTTAAGTTGGCTGCTAACAGTTAATCGTTAATATAGAAATTTTGTTCCAATTTCTCACGAAAAACAATAGCCTGATACAATCATTTTTAACAGTGTTTACTTGTAAGTTGTTCCAATGATTTACGATGTTGTGATTTGAAACGCAGTGTGTGAGCGTGAGAATATTACCATGGTATGTAGTGAAGAAAATGCTCCCATGGCAGTCCCGAGAGGGCGACTTCAAACAGGAAGGAATTTCTATTGATGTTCCTTTTGCACACCGTACTTATCAGTTATCCGACTTCTGCTCCGGCGACAATTGCTCCGGTCTCTATTAGGATTACGGTTGCAGGTCGGTTTCCATTTAGGAGTTAGGGTTAGGATTAGGATTAGGGAGGTGCCCCCCCCCCCCCCAAAAAAAAAAAAAAAAAAAAAATTATATATAGTATCCCCCAAAAGGCCCTTTTTACTTCAAATTAGTGTCCCCTTTTCTTTCTAATAATTGCTCCTATTCACCTCTGATAAGTGCCTCTGTTCTAATCTGATAGGTGGCCCTTTTTCTTTGACAAGTGCCACTTTTCTTCTCCTTAAAAAGTGCCCCTTTCCATGTGCGAGAAGTGCTCCCATTTTCTTTAACACGTGCCCCGTTTACTGTCTATGTAGTACCCTTATCAGTATGATAATTGCCCCTCTATCCTGTGTAATAAATGCCCCATCCCTTTTTTAATAAAATGAATGTCCCTATTACAACTCTATCAGAATAGAAGCTAGTTAAGATAGTTGCCCCTTTTACTTGTACAAGTACCCTTTTCCCCTTGGAATGAGTACATTTCCCTTCTATGAAGTGTCCCTTTTACCTCTGATGAGTGCCCCCTTTGAGGTATCAAAAAAGTCCCTTTTCGCCTCTCATAAGTATCCATTTTTTTGACGGGTGCACTTTACGTTATCTGACGATTCGATATAAAAATCTTTGGGATAACGAACTATTACTAGCAAAACCAATTTAAATTATTGTGTTACCATTATTGCATCTAATTGACTATTATATACTCTTCTGCTATGTTATGATTTATTTGAAATATTTGATGTATTTTTATATATATTTTTTCTTCTGTAGATTCAATTTTTCAATTTAGTTTGCCACGCGCAGGGAAGTTTTCTACGATAAATGAATGACGTCACTATGGAACTACAACTTTTGCCCAATCAGCGTGACTCGTTTGCAAAAACCTAAGGTGGCGCGAAATTATGATTATACATGTACATGTTCTTACCGCAGATGGGGTAGTTTTTGACGGGTGCCCTTTACGTTATCTGACGATTCGATATAAAAATCTTTGGGATAACGAGCCATTACTAGCAAAACCAATTTGAATTATTGTGTTACCATTATTGCATCTAATTGACTATTATATACTCTTCTGCTATGTTATGATTTATTTGAAATATTTGATGTATTTTTATATATATTTTTTCTTCTGTAGATTCAATTTTTCAATTTAGTTTGCCACGCGCAGGGAAGTTTTCTACGATAAATGAATGACGTCACTATGGAACTTCAACTTTTGCCCAATCAGCGTGACTCGTTTGCAAAAACCTAAGGTGGCGCGAAATTATGATTATACATGTACATGATCTTGCCGCAGATGGGGTAGTGCATCGCAAGCAGTGGACCAGCGAAGCACAGTCGCACAGGACTATTACGAATCGACTACCTTGACTGATTAAACTAAAAAAAAACAGCCAAGGCGTTAACAGTCAAGTTGGACCAAACGCCCAAAAAAGAACAACAACATCAACACAAACAGGGTTGTCCATCTATTTTCATACAGCGAGTTGAGAGAGACCCAAAACAAATTTTTCATGGTTATCATTAACTATCATAATATTATAGAGCTCATAATTTTCTGTATGAATGATTCTCATCTAGAATATAATAATTTTTCCTCTAAATAAAGCGCTCGCAAGAAAGATCGGACAGGGTTCGATACAATTTAATGATATTAATATACATTTATGCACATCTCGTGACTTGAAGTACGCACTTGTAAAAAACATTGTTCATACATTTTCAAAGTTTGTTTATCAGTTTGTGTAATTGCAAGGATACAGTATTTTTGCTAATTCAGTAGTAATGGTCAGTCACTGTGGGTCCATGAAAAGACATCTCTTATGGCTGGTATCATAGGAACATGAACTATACATGGGAAAGTAATAATACATGCAAGCAAAAAATGGCACAGGATATTTATTTCTAGTCATAGAAGCTTCGTCATTCATCGAATTTCTTCAAAAGTGGTCTTAATCTGAAACAGTTATGAAGAGTAGCCTAGATCAAATAATTCAAATGGCGTGACAGAAACTAGCTTTAAAAGCACAAACTGGTACCTGATGAGAGTGCGTACAAACTGAAAACAATATAGAAAGAGAAGACGATATCATACAAATATGCGTCGATGTAGATGATGAAGTAAAGAATAATGAATTTATTGGAAATGTGTAAAAATACTAAAAATGCAAATGAAATAAGAGGACACTTTTTTCTTTCTTTCTTAGTCTCGAAAAATTTGCAAATTATACATTTTGCTCCGTTGGGGGGGGGGGGGGGGGTAAGGTCACCTTTTTTAGGTCAGCGATTGGCATAATTTTGTTTTGTTTTATTTTTCTATTTTTAATTAAAAAACAAAACAAAACAAAACATAAAGGGGGGGAGGGTTTGCTCCAAAATACACACATACAAAAAACTGAAGGGGGGGGGGGTTAACCCCCACCCCCTCTGCGTACGCGTCTGAAGAGACACCGCTGGAAACCATGACAGTGCCATTCATAGAAGATTTAATTTAATACGGAATGAATTACGTTGCATTTATTATGTGCCAAATATAGTTGATAGGAGCCCGATGCGACTATTGTATACTAGGTTATAGCAGGGCATGTGAGTTTAAAGTCTCACCTCCCTGGTTATAGCGAAATAGCCACTCCGCTGTGACAAAAAAGGGCGTTATCAATAGCGCCAACTCCAGATGAAATGTATGATTATTATGCACGCATGAACGCACCGATTACCAACCACCAAACGCATCATCGCTCAAGATCGCAACCCTCAACCCTTGAGCGATTAATGCATCCATATTGGATTGTCATAAATAGAGGGGTATTGTGGATCTGGTACTTGTATCTTTGGCAGCGAGACCTTCGGATTGGATGATTTAGAGCACTATTCCAATCTCCACTTTATGCTCTCACTAGCTGGAAACAAACCTGAAAAATTTCATCAGGATACCTAAACGCAAATAATCGGCATCACTGGATTGTATGTGTTCTGACCATCTGCATAGAATCTAGCCGTAACGAAGGGCGTGCCGAAGAGGCTGGATTCGGCGCGCGCGCTCCATCTCTTCACCTGCGCCTGCTGTGAGTAAATATCGTCTGCTAGCTGTACAACGTTTTTTTTTATAAACCGGAGCTGAGCTGAGCTGTGGATATCATCTATTTAGATTCGTTCAATCGTATAACAGAAATTATGGATTCTCCTCAAAATGGCCCCACTGAGAAAACGCATATTGTTGCCAAGTCAGAGGTAAGAAATGTAAGAATTTCCTTTGTTGTTGTTGTAAATGTAAGCTTACTCTATACATGTACAAGGTTATTTGAAAATACAAGTGTGAGCTCAACCAAAACAAGTTGCAGAATTATGTTAATCACATCTTGGAATTTTGATAGTGCCAGTAATTGCCAGTTCAGGAGCTCATGAGTTTGACGTCCCAAAATGTAATACATCCAATCATGGGTGCACAGCAAATGGAATATAGTGAACATATTAAATAGTTAAAAAAATAAATGTTAATCTGGCATTTTTACTCTGTAAATCAACATGGCACAAAAAAAAGTCCTCTTACAATTTTGAGTAGGTCTATCCAGTTGTTTATCTGTTTTGTATCAATATTATTTGTAAGGTTTAATAGACCTATTAAATGTAAGTTTTGATAGGCCTATTAATATCCGATGGAGCATATCGGGTATCGTTTAATTTGTTTTGTCCTGATATAGATAATCGCCCATCTACAACTCGGTCATTATCCTATGCTATGACAAAACACATATTTTGTAAGTCCCTCATGAAATTCTGTCAATAATAAGCCTACCTTTATAAGGAAAGTTCACACAGATATTCAGGAGGTTTTATGAAAAGTAGAAAAAGGAGAAGAAAAAAATCACTTAAAGTCTGACAAATTATAAGAAAGTCATAGAAATCAAATATTAATAATATTCTTAATTACTAATAACAGTGGCATAATGAACAAAAAAGTTTTTTTTTTTTTTGGGGGGGGGGGGGGGGGGGGCTGGCAGACAAAAAAAATCTGCATCACCCCACATGCAGGCCCCTGTACGATGTCTCTCAATTTAGTGTTTCTGTGTTTCTGAGTGGTCTAGGCACAGTGCGTTACAAATTTAAAAGATCACTGTACACGCACGCAGAGTAGCCTAGGAGCCTGTTTCAAATCGAGCAAAGCTAGTTTCCATGCAATCGAAACCGGGCTGCACCAGATTAAACTTTAAAAAAGCAGAAACACAAAGTTGCAAACCGTTCAGAGACTCCTAATAAATTGCGTTACTGATGAATTAATTATATCATTACAAATCTTTATCCTCAGTTTTCTTATGTATAATTGATTTTCTTATAAAATTAAAGATATGGTGTATACTGAATGAACGTCATTAAACTATTACCAACAACAACTACAACATGCAGGCCCCGCTGAACGTTTTTCAAAGTGGGTGGGGGGAGGCTAAAGTATTTACGATCAGGTAGAGTGTAGTGTAAATTGGCGTTGGGTCTAGGGGCAAAGCCCCGGCAGGGGTCAAGATCGAGTCCCCGGAAGCTCAGGGGGTATGGGCATTTAATTACGATCAGATGAGCATATTTTGATACCTTATTCATGACACTGGCTGGTCACTAATTGGTGTGGGGTCTAGGGAGCTGAGCCCCCTGAAACTCAGGGATTTGAGGCATTTTTTAACGGTCATTGAGCATTCAGGGGCCACCTTAGGCCCCCTGGTGGGGTTGAGGGGGCAGAGCCCCCGGAAGCTCAGGGGTTTTAAGCATTTAATTATGGTGAAACATTAGTGTAGGGTTGCGGTTCTAACAAATTCCTAGGACTCTTAAGTACACAGAGGCAGCCCAGCAGAAATGTTGTACGATTGATAACTACTGGCTAACTGCCCAGGTTTTAATGTAGCAAAACATTACAGGAATTCTATGTAGCATTCCACATACATTCCATGCAAAGTAGAAGAAACCAATAAATATTCATATAGTCCCACACAAGTATAAATCAGCATCACAAAGTATTCTTGAATATTCAAACATAAACAAAGGGTATATATTGAATATTCATAGTATATGTAAATTTACTATAAGCTTGACTGCATCAGGTGAACATTGAAACCAATGAGAGAGAGAGAGATAGACAGATAAAGGATGGTGGATGAAAAGGGTGAGTGTGAATGAGGGATGACCTATTAATATGAAAGGGATGAATCAAGGATATGATGGGGAGTTTCAAAAGTTCAAAATCCCTACATTAGCATAGATATGAGCTGAACGCTACAGATTGCTTGGAGCATAAATTACATTGATATTGATGTTTTCCCTTTTGACATTTTCAGGCTATCACATAGCTAGAATGGGACCTTTTCATAATACAATTTTAATGGATATATTTTTGTAAAATGCATCATTAAAACATTTGTTTACATTCAACTGCTTACAAATAATTGTATTTCAATAGACATAATGCAAATTGCATGCATTACTTATTGATATGTAGAGAAATCCATAATGTTTGTTCTACATGGCACCAACTAATATACAATTTGCATTCAGACTAGTGAGACAGCAGGTAAACATAATAGCTAGTCGTTAGGTACATGTGTATGAATATCAATACATTTCTTTAAATGGAGATTGTAACCTCCAATTAGGTATAATGATATTGCAACCATATCATCATAAAAGGAATTACATTTGAAACATGAGAAGGAATATGAATCTATTTTAATTGGAACTATAAAAGGATAAAGCTTTTATTTCTTCAATGACGTTTTTCTATAGTTTTGCTAGGAAATTTGATTGTTATAGAAAAATGGCTATAATTAAAGTTGGAAACCATTATGAAAATATAATTGCTATTGACTAACTAACTTGAAAAAAAATAGAAAAAATGAGAATTGATAAATTTCTTTTGTGGACCCCTATGAAAAACAGCACTTGTGCTGTTAAGGGTGTTCCATCACACAAGTGGGAAAAAAGAAATTATTTAAAAAAAATTGTAGATTTAATGCAGTTTATAAATTATAAGAATGATTTTAAGGTAAATGGACATTTAAAGGTGTAATTCAAAGAAAATCACAAATATGTCAATTAATGTATCACTAGAAACTGGTAAGCTAACAGATGGCCATCGTACAAGTTTTAGGTCAACTACATATCGGGTGATTTATACAAATACAAATACAACCACCTCTTTACCAGCTGGGATATACGAGAGATTCGCCGGAAAAATAACGATGTTTTAATGACGTCACTATATGGACCAATACTGCCCAAGCAGACGACATCCCATAAAGAATGAACATAATTGCAAAGCTATTATTTGTCAAATTATAATGAGTTTAGTGTATATAAATGTAATGGCATGTCAAACCATTCAAAAGGGGATATGACCCGATACTGATAACTAAAATATTTTGCTTGTAAATACACAGGATAGGGGTTAATTAACAATCAAAGAAACCAGACTTTCAAATTGAAAACCCCCGGGATGATATTAAGGACGGCATTTGTTCCCTCTTGAAACGCCGAACATACCGGGGTGTGTGCAGCTGAATATACAATGGCGTCCTATTTTGTTTAAAAGCGACAGATTCCTTCATTTTTGTATCGCTGCATTTGTCATCAAAATAAAACCATGCGCGGGGTTTAGAGTGAGGCAATAGATTATACATTTAGCCTGACGGTAGTGAAGTAAGAGAAAGAACTCAAGAGAAGATGAAAATACAGGCACTGAAAATGTGTGAGATGTCATGGGACATCGTCTGCTTGTGCAAATCATGTCCATACTGTGATCTCACACATCTCAGCAGCTTTCGGAGTGCTCTTCAGGTGCTATGCCGGGGCTGTATTTAAGCGTTTTGTAATTTATAATTATCATTACTTCGAATGTTTCCAAGCATTGAATTTTGATAACCTTGTCGAATCAAAGTTTCAACTTTGCAATGATGAAAATAAAGTTAGTTTTTAAAATCAATGAATATCAACTTTAACTAGAAGCACAAGCCGAATAGATTACCCACTTATAAGTGTACAAATTGATATGTAAATGTGATGTTTATTAAATATGTAGTTTTATTTTATCTCCTGAAAACAAGAGTAAATTAAAACTTGAATTTCTGCCATAAGAATTTAAGAGGCAAAACTTGACTGTAACTAAAGTTGTAAATCGGTTGCGCTTGAAAGCACATGATAAATGAGATAGAACAGATGTTGAGCTGATATTTGAAGGGCTGCTGCACTCTCTACCTGCACACATCTGTCATAGATCATGTTGTCGAAAATTGATAATAATATGGAATAATGTGACTTGATTCATTGCCTTAAATTAATTTATTCCCACGTAACTCATTAAAACAGCCAGGTAAAATGTGTACAACACAGCAGAAGAAAATCCCATATTATTACAATACTAACATGAACATGCGCTAAAAAATGAAACATACTTAACATGGTAAATAAAGCATGTATACAGTAGTATGTACACAGTCAAATGAAATGTTATTGGTAAATTAACTTTTTGTTCACAATGAGCATTTTATCCCCCTCAGATAATTGAGGAGAATTTCTGAGGGAGAAGGAACTGTGATATATTTTTCATATTTTATTTGGTTTCCCATAACTGAATTACTCATTGCTCGATCCTTTGTGTGGGTATTTTGTTTTATTGTCTGTGAGAAAATGGGGTGATCGACCTTCATACTTCTAACAATAGTGATTCTAATGACATTGTGTGGATTGCATAAATTTCACTTTTGAGGTTTGTGCATCTATCGATCGTACCGATAGAATTAGAAAGGGTTGGAATTCAGATTTTAGAGTACGTTTCTCAGAGCCTAAAAGACTGAAAAATGTCTCATAAGAGGCAAGCTATGTATTCTCAGAAATTGAAACATATGAGGCATTGATTTAATGATAATATGTAGAGTCATACTTGATATTTCCTCACCTTCATCTTCAAAGTATACCAATCACCAAAATTATTTTGTTCTGTATCAGGGGCGTACGCAGGATTTTTTCAAGGGGGGGGGGGTTTTAAAATATTTTGCTCCCGAAAATTTGAAAATCGCGCCGGCCGAAAAGTCGCTCAGTGGGGGGGGGGTAAGCGGACACTTTTTTTTTTTTTTTTTTGGAGGCCAAAAAAAATCGCAACGACTCAGCCAGCAGAAAAGTCGCTCAGTGGGGGGGGGGGGGGGGGGGGGGGGGGGTAAGCGGACACCTTTTTTTTTTTTTTTGTCTCAAAATTTCAAAATTTGACATTTTTTTACGTATGGGGGGGGGGGGTAAGGTCACCTTATTTAGGTTAGCCGTGGGTATAATTTTTTTTTTTTTTTTTTAAATAAAAAAAAAAAAAAAAAAAAAGCCAAAGGGGGGGGTTTTAGGTTTTTTTTAGGGGGTTTACATACATTAAAATACCAAAGGGGGGGGTTTGAACCCCCAAAACACCCCCCCTGCGTACGCCCCTGTTCTGTATGTTGGTAAAGTATGCCTGTATGGTATTCATTTTCCTAATCATATTATAACAAAACAATACATATAATAGATAAAAGTACATATGAAATAAAAAATAATGTGAATGGCGGGATAAACCACTCACTCTGTTAATTAAAAAAAAAACTGTTGTTTCTTGGGGTCCAGAAAATTACATGAAAAGTGAATTTACTTTAGGAAAAACAACAATATAGCAATCCTACATTTAGTTTTAAAATTGAAGACATTTGGAAAACATGTCCAGAACGGTAATTAGTCGGCACTATAGGTTCGATGTAGCTATATTATATGGAAAACTATGAGCTTCAAATATTACTTCTATAAAGATATACTGCATACATATTCAAATACACTCTCAATAAACATTAAAAAAACAGGAGAGTGAATTACAACACAGTTATACTCTTGAAACTGCATACAATAATCATTTGTATATGATCAATGGTTAATGCACATTTTAGAATGTCATCTACATCATTCTTATGAGACCAAGAGCCAAAATATTTTAAATTTACATGTCTATCAATTCGTTTTATTCACACTATTTTCATACAGATATAATGATGCTCCATTCTTGCTCCCAAAAGATGACAGTCCTAATTGAATGTATAGATAGAGTTATATTCCATTTTCAATGGGACCTACATGAAAAGGATGTAAACACCAAATAAATACACTTGTGTACAAACCATATGCAATGTACAAAAAAAGAAGGTACAATGTACACTTTTGAATCAAAACAACATGATATGAATGACATTTGCTGAATAATTAGTATTTAAAGCAAAGATTTTTTTCTTCTCAATACTATGTGCATCATGTACAAACAATCAAGTAGGCCTACAGTTGTGCTCAGTGACGTTGGATAAATGAATCACACGATGAAGCTGTTGGATTGTTACACAAAAGCACTGTAATAGGACGATAATCTTGGTGACAGTAATTGATTTATTTCTTTGTATCGCATATGTCGTTTATTGAACCATAAACTCTGGGCGTTCCATTGTGGTTAACATGCGGTAAAGATGTTTAGCCCCCATAGTGAAAGAAGTGGCTTGCAGTGAACACATTCTAATTTTGTATATAAATACTTGTACTTGTATGGTTCTTTTCTAACAGACCTGTTTACAAACACACATGTATTTGAATTTATGGATGTTCCTTTCCTAGGGACCTAGTGACAAGATATTCCATTAACCTATTTTCGATTAATGAACTACAATATATTTTGAATCTAGTCTGCATACATTACTTGTTGATATGTTGGGCAAGCCTTAGGCAAGCTTTCAGGTTGTCAAGAACAACCTTTGTTTAAAAAGTGGGCATAAAATTTGAATATGTTAGTAAACTAGTCTTTTTCCAAATGGATAAGATAGTGAATTTAAAATCTAAATAGCAGAAGAGGTTTTAAAACCGCATCTGTCCTGTCCTGCCCTGCCCAAATTAAAATAAATGAAGATAGAAATTAACATGTTAAATTCCCTTTTTCTTAAGTAATTGGGGCATTTGGTAAGATCTTTGATTGGTATAAACTTCAGAAAACATATATACTCATTTCTTTTTCAGAAAAGAAAATTTAGTAATTTTTTTATTTAAATAGATTTCCTCATTATTCCATTTCTTTGACAGGGTCTTCTGCCACGGAGAAGGTTAACAAAATTAAGATAAACATTGAAAAAGGAACAATTAAATTGCAGACTTGTTTCTAGAAATATTACATTTGTTATGTGGTGATGAAGTTGATGGAGCTGTAAGGATTAAATGTGATCAGTGATAGTATTTTCTTTCTGTCTCTAAACTGCTCTGACTAATTATATCCCCTACATGAAACCCTAATAGTGCAGCTTTGCATAATTATGCAGTATAGGCAGTAATCCCTTGTGAAGAATTGATTAAATGCAAAACATTAATCATTTCTTGGGGAACATGTAAACCTATAAGTGCAGCTTTGCGTAATCATGCATTTCATGCATTTCATGCAGTAATCCATCTTAAATGATTGATTAAATGCAAAAACATTCTGCCATTCGTGGTGGAATTATGAAATATGATCAAAGTGTCACTTGAAATAAAGGCTATTTAACTGTGACAAGCAAATCAACTATTTAATCATTTACACATATATATTATATTTTCTCCCTTCATTAAATGATCTATATATGCTTCCTACTATAAATAATAGCCTTCCTACTAATAATAGCCACTCAGCTCTAATCGCTCTTGTGTCCCAGATGACCCACGATTTCCCATTGCCTGTATTAGAATAGAAGAGAACTCCGCAAACGCACAGGCTGCCAGTGCAGCACGAGTTAATAAATTATGCGCCACCCGAGTTGCATTAGAACGCCTCATTCACTACAGGGATGGCCGCTGATATAGTGTACCCTCTATGGCAGACCCGGGCTGTCCAATCAATAAATTGCCTCTCGTATTGATTGACTTCATCCCAGTATAGGCTGATTGTTATAAGCAGTTGTGCACAATGCACCTGCATGTACATTATGCTCCTAGACCTATAATAACTAGCTTGCCATCCCCAGTCTTATCACATTAATGTTTTTGAGAAACATAATGCAATAGGTTTAGAGCCAAATGTTGTTTTAATATGTCTACAATGTGATGTGATTATTTAATATAAGCAGTTATTCCCAATCCACCTGCATGTGCATCATGCTGCTAGGTCTAATAACTATAGCCTGCCATCCCCAGTCTTCTCACATTAATGTTTTTGAGAAACAGTGCCATAGGTTTAGAACCTGATATAATGTGATGTGATTATTTAATATAAGCAGTTAATATCCCAATCAACCTGCATGTACAGTATGCTCCTAGACCTATAATAACTAGCTTGCCATCCCCAGGCTTCTCACATTAATATTTTTGAGAAACATACTGCCATAGGTTTATAGAGCCAAATGTTGTTTTAATATGATATAATGTGATTTATTTATTTATTTATTCATGTTTTCTTTATAAAAAGCAGGGTAGTCCCCGGCCATTTAAGCCGCAAGGCCTGCTTTACAAGGGAGCCCTGCTGTCACAAACAACTGACATTTCAAATATCTTACAATACACATACAAATATACAAAATATACAATAATTAAAAACAACATAATATAAACAAACTATAAAACATTTTATACAAATAGGAGATTAGATGAAAATGGAAGAGGAGAGAGAGAGAGAGAGTAAACAAAAGAGAGAGAGAGAGAGAGAGAGAGAGGGTGGTAGCAATACTTTGAGATGTGATTATTTAATATAAGCAGTTGTTCACAATCCACCTGCATGTGCATTATATGTTGCTAGACCTAATAACTAGCCTGCCATCCTAGTCTTCTTACATTAATGTTTAACAAAATCATAATGCAATAGGTTTAGAACCAAATGTTGTTTTAATATAATATAATGTGATGTGATTATTTAATATAAGCAGTTATTCCCAATCCACCTGTAATGTATGCATTTATATGCTGGTTGACCTAATAACTAGCTTGCAATCTGTATCTTACATTCATGTTTAAAAAAAAAATAATGCCATAGGTTTAGAGCCAAATTTTGTTTTAATATGATTTAATGTGATGTGATTATTTAATATAAGCAGTTAATATCCCAATCCACCTGCATGAACAGTATGCTCCTAGACCATAACCAGCTTGCCATCCCCATCTTCTTACATTAATGTTTAACAAAATCATAATGCCATAGATTTAGAACCAAATGTTGTTTTAATATGATACAATGCGATGTGATTATTTAATATAAGCAGTTATTCCCAATCCACCTGCAATGTATGCATTTATATGCTGCTAGACTTAATAACTAGCTTGCAATCTGTATCTTACATTCATGTTTTAAAAAAATAATGCCATAGGTTTAGAGCCAAATTTTGTTTTAATATGATATAATGTGATGTGATTATTTAATATAAGCAGTTATTCCCAATCCACCTGCAATGTATGCTTTATATGCTGCTAGATAACTAGCTTGCAATCTGTATCTTACATTCATGTTTAAAAAAAAAATAATGCCATAGGTCTAGAGCCAAATGTTGTTTTAATATGATATAATGTGATTTATTTATTTATTTATTCATGTTTTCTTTATAAAAAGCAGGGTAGTCCCATTCAAGCCGCAAGGCCTGCTTTACAAGGGAGCCCTGCTGTACACAAACAAATTACATTTCAAATATCTTACAATACACATACAAATATACAAAATATACAATAATTAAAAACAACATGATATAAACAAACTATAAAACATTTTATACAAATAGGAGATTAGATGAAAATGGAAAAAGAGAGAGAGAGAGAGAGTAAACAAGAGAGAGAGAGAGAGAGAGAGAGAGGGTGGTAGCAATACTTCGTGATGTGATTATTTAATATTTAAGCAGTTGTTCACAATCCACCTGCATGTGCATTATATGTTGCTAGACCTAATAACTAGCCTGCCATCCTAGTCTTCTTACATTAATGTTTTAAAAACCCATTATACCATAGGTTTAGAGCCAAATGTTGCTTTACTACGTTTACAATGTGATATGATCATTTTGGGGATTTTCCCCGACAATCAACTTCGCTTTTGTTTTTCCCCCTCCGCACACTGGTTTATCATCTTTTTTCCTTCTTTGTCATTTGTTTTTCTTGTTATGTATTCCTTTATTATTTTGTATTTGCTTGTTTTTTTAAAACTGGAATGCGGAAAAATAAATGAATAAAGAATTAAAAAATTGCACACTTTGATACATACATGTAGTTAATGCCATTCTGGCTCTGAAATCCTGAACAGACAACTTTACATTTATTCTGCAATATACTGTGTAATTAACTAGTGATACATTGTACTGTCAGTATGTAATACAGTGATATATTCTCTCAATACTGACACTGCACCACTGTAGTTTTTATCTAGACACATGACACATGGGCCGAAAAATTAAAATAGAAAAAATGAGAATTGATAAATTTCTTTTGTGGACCCCTATGAAAAACAACACTTGTGCTGTTAAGGGTGTTGCATCACACAAGTGGTAAAAAAAGAAATTATTTAAACAAAATTGTAGATGTAATGCAGTTTATAAATTATAAGAATGATTTTAAGGAAAATGGACATTTAACTAGAAGCACAAGCCGAATAGATTACCCACTTATAAGTGTACAAATTGATATGTAAATGTGATGTTTATTAAATATGTAGTTTTATTTCATCTCCTGAAAACAAGAGTAAATTAAAACTTGAATTTCTGCCATAAGAATTTAAGAGGCAAAACTGATTTACATGTACTCAGATCTGTGGAATATATTGTTCCTCTGTATTAAGTGGGTAAGTTTTGTTTCCTCAAAGAAAACCAATATCTTTACCATTCAAAAAAAAAAATGTCCATTCATTATAAATATAGTCTATACACAAGATACATAATTAACAACTCACAAATTAATTGAGTCAGGTGTAATCTAAAAAACTATAAAGGCCCTATTAAGAATCCTTGAGAAACACCGCATGTACATGTATTTATGATTTACAGCCTTTAAATGGCACCATATTTTTGTTTAAAACATGACTCAAATTACAGGAATGAAAGTGTTCCACAAGGAAGCTTGCTATGGCCTTTATTATAAGCTCTCTGGGATAATTTTTATCCTATGAAATATAAACCTTGCACTGAACTATAGCCACAAGCAGTACATGCACGATCACACTAATTTTCCACGTACATGTACAGGATGCAGCGTTTTGCATATATACAGCATCGTGGAAGAAAAATTGGGCAGGCGATCTAATCAGAGCGATATATCCAATGACAAATTCTGCTTGTCTGGTATCGCGCTTCAGGGTTACCATAACGAACACACAGACATGACTTCCTTGCCTCTGCATCATCCAGCTAATGTGTTTAGTGCATGGGAGATGCACAGAGGCAAGACGATTGCTAACCCATATTGCTTGCTGAAATCTTGTATCTCGTAGAGTTTGATAAATGGATTGCTCAGTTGTTCATTACATGATTGAGGCACCTGAGAACCCATCAATTAAAAAATTATTATATTTCCATAATAGTAATCAAAATAATAATATTCATAGTAATAGCAGCTGAAATAATGATGATAATAATAATAAAATAATAATAATGATAAAAAGAAGAAGAAGAAGAAAAATAAAAATAAAAAGTAGATGATGAAGATGAAGATAAATAAAAAGATGAAGAAAAGGTAAATGAAGATGAAGAGGAAGAAGTAGAAGAAGAAAAAACAACAAGAAATATTAATAATAATAATCTAGTATTTGTAAATTGCATTTATCTTTCTATTATGGCACCCAGAGTGTAGAAAACAAAAATATGACATGCTTTTCCTTTATCCACTGTTAGATCTCCCTTGGACTCCCAATTCATGTTCTCTGTCTCTTTATCTCTCTTTCTCTCTCTTTCTCTCTCTTTCTCTCCATTTCTCTCTCTTTCTTTCACTCTCTCTTTCTATTCACTCTATCTCTCTCTCTCTCTCTCTCTCTCACTCCATCTCTCTCTGTTGCTTTCATTTTACAACTAACCAGGTATAAATGTGAAGTTCCCCTTTAATAGCGCAACCTTTATGAGTCAGATAGCGTTAAAAGCATGCACTAATGAAGGCATTGGAGCCTGCATTCAATCATGGACCCACCAGGGACCTGTTTCACAAAGCTTTTTTTTCAATGACAATTTGACAAAAATCAGTGACAAATCTGCTGATAACCAATCCGAAGCAAGAATTTCAGTAGTTTATAACAAAAACTGTCATTTGTCACTGATGACAAGTTTTGTGAAATGGGTCCCTGATCTGAATATGTTTCAGTGCTGATAACGCCTTGTTCAGACTCCCAATATTCATTGTTTGGCGTTTTAAAAAAAATAATAATAAAGTCTGGAACCTGGTGGTTTATGTATTATCAAAGCTTGTGGGAAGGAGAGAAATTAAATTGGTTACCATTGAATAACAAATTTTGTATAATGAAACATCGTATACCAGCACTTGATGAAGAATCAGGATTTTTTTTCTGGTGTAAATGTTGTATCATATGAAAACCTTGAAAAATATGCATGAATAATTGCCTAGGTGTCATGTCCATTGACAGAACTAATTTCTGTGTAAAGATACAACATTTTAATATATTGTTGTTCAGTGTGTACACTCCTTTCACCATACAAGATATACCGTTTCTTTATATAATGAGCTTTGTGTAATTTCCTCAAGTCTCAGCAGATTAATAATGTCCCCTGAGACTAGTATAGAATTGAAAGCTCGTCTCGCTCTGATATTTGGAAAGCGGCAGTGCGTTACCGATGAAGCCATGGTTTCCATGGCAACTAATTAGGAAAGCTTCACATTTTACTAGCATGCATCCTGGTTCTATGAAAGGATGATGAGTAATTAAAGGGAGGACGCTAGTAGGAGATCTTGAGTAGATACATGATTGGATATTATGCAGGCTTGGCTATGCCAAAGTGCAAACAATACAGTGAGTTCATTAACTGTAGTTTCAAATGCCAGTTTTATCGTTAACCAATTGGAGGAGATGATTTTTTATTTCAAGATGCAATTTCAATAGTTTTCCTCTCAAGTTATACTGTGCTTAAGAGTATACAATCAGTTGATAAAAATGATTTAACTTGCAGTTACTCATACATTTACATTCACCAAGTCTAAAGCTGCTCCTTGTTTTTGTAAAAATATATTTTAGTTTGTATTCTCTAACAAATATTACTGTAGGAAGAGATGTATTTCAACAAATTCTTTATTTCGTAGATTCATTAGCCTCAAAGCAGTCATATTGTAAGAAAGGTCTCAAAATATATTCTCATCTACAACTAAACATGCTTTTTGAGTCCCAGCTAATACATTAAACCTTAATCTATGTATTTTAGTCACATGTATTGCTTTACTCCTTCTGATAATAAAGCCTTCATAGACAAACCTTGATGCATACCCAATGTGTTGATCCGTGGCATTGGATGAAAAAAAATTATGACATGCATCATGGTATATAGCTACCGTAATAGGCAATTGATCTAATTTTTTGGTTCATGTCAGTCTGTGGCAATGTCTTCAATGGTACAGCATTCTGTCGTTAAAAATGCTACAATGACACATCCCTCTTTGAAATATAGCATGTATTGTGAGGTACAGCATAGTGTAGTAAACTTCAGACTTGATGAGTTATGGGTTTTAGTGTTCCATCCATCATCAAATTGTTTTCATTGATCCATGTATAACAGTTTAAAGGGTTTGGGATGCATGTAGTATTTATAACCTTATTACTTTGTGTAATAAAATACAGAACATGTCCACACTGTGGAAGAAAGATATCAAGGATAAGGTATATATCTTGGTGAATTGTAGAGGCTTGTATGAAATGATTATGATGTAAAAGATGATTAGGTACATGAAGTGGTGTTGGTAAATAAAAAGTTATAATATGACATATCTGAATGATAACAGAACATGTCCAGTTTGTCCAAACTGTGGAAGAAGGATATCTAGGATAATTTATCATGGTGAAATGTAGTGGCATGGGAAGATATAAAAGATGATTAGGTAGTGGTGCTGTGTAATTAAAAGTTATTATTATTTGACATTTTGGGGGATCCCGTGATTAGTCAAGACTTTGCGCTCTGTGTGGAGGATATGGGAGAGGAAAAATGATGAAGAAAACATAGACAAAAATGGACAGAATCTGGAGTTAACATATGGCTGATCTGTCTCAGGCTCACACAGTCCATGGCTAACTCTGTACATGTTCTGCACTGTACTATATTAACCATCTTAGATAGATCCCCTTGGGCTATAAGATGAGTATCTGAACGCTGAGAATTATTCATCACCACCATCCTAAGATGCTATCCGTCCCTCCCTTCTAACATCCATTATCTGATGCATGGTGTGTGAGAGCAAGGGCACGGGTTACCCATCTGGCTTATCCAGACTGCCGTGTTAGCTTATCCGCTTATGACGTGGGTACCTAACAGCTAGTAGGCCTGTTTTCATCAGCTCGATCAAGTTTGCCAAATAACCCGCTATTTTAACTATCCCAATCGCAAATTGACTAGTTATTCTGCGTCTTCATCAGCCCGCAGTTGCAGTTAGCAGGATATTTGGTCGAGAAAGAATCAGAGAAATCTTAGGTCTTGTTTCCAATATATCACGCTATTTGGGAAATAGCGGGCTAATTTGCGCCTGTCCAAGGTAGTTTGTGATGAGCGTATCGGTCGGGGGAAGACGTAATTTCGTGTTTCGAGATAATATCCCGAGACTAAAAATAGCGAGTTATTTGGCAAACTCGAGCTGATGAAGACAGGCCTAGAGGTGCATGGTTGAGACTCCCATGTTTTATGTACTAAGCTCCTCATGTATATGATTTTGCAGTCTCTGCATTGAATATTTTGCTAAAAATACACCAGTATTCTAAGGTGTGATGCTATTCAGCATTTCTATGAGATGATTTAGACGTGCTGTTGGGGGATCTTTGATGTGTCTCTTTTAAGAACGCATAATTTTGTAAAAAAGTTGCACTTTGACATTCTGCATTGTGTAATGTAGTCAAAAGAGGCATGGAAGTTTGACTGGTTGAATTATATCTTTGTTGAATACTTTTAGATGTAAAATTGTATACAGTCAAGCCTGCTTTAGTGACCACCTGTCTACAAAGACCACATCCCCCCTGAAAATGGTTTCTCATTGAAACATGTACTAAAGGAACCTGTACATAAAGAACACCTGCCTATAAAGACCACTTTTCCTGTCTTCCTTGGGTGGTCTTTATACAGGTTTGACTGTATGTGTACATTTTTAAGAAAGACAAATTGAGACAAATCATTTTGTCCACATATTTACAAAATTACAAAACTTGGTAAGAAATGAAAAATATAGTGGTTGACTATTTATATTCACACTATTTTTTAATAAGGTGTGGTCTTCACTGAACTTGTCCATTAAGTTTTTTTTTTGTTTTTTTATCCTGGTACTTAAAAATACCAATCCATACAGTCGTGTGTGAAAAACAATGCATTACTGCTTTCAAATTCCATTATCAATTCCATTATCAAAGTTTATGATTGGTTCTTTATGTATAACTTATGACAAATTCATCTTTCTATAGGATTCCATGACATTTGCTCCGGCGACAATTGCTCCGCTGTAAATTTCATACATTAATCGAATGGCTAACTTCAACCCTGGATTCAACACTATACCCTACCCTAAACCTAACCCTAAACCTAACATAAAACCCTATTGAAACCCTAACCCTAACCCTACATCTTAGACGAAATAAAGCCCGGAGCAATTGTCGCAGGAGCAAATGTCGTGTCACCTTCTATAGTGGTATTTATTCAGTGGGAATTATTTTTTCAATCAAATAAGTGGTCAGAGAAATACCAGCACTTTACACTTTAATGAAGATGGTTTAAAAGTGTGATCACAGGCTGACCAAATATACATGTAAGCAAAAGGATTATTAACCTTGATATTCTTATAATATGAAATGTACATTTTTTCATAATTTCCTGCAAGTATGAAGCGATCGATCGTGTGTATGCTGACAGATGATTACCATACATGAAACATACAAAACATTCTACCCAGTTGTATTGATTCAAGGAAAGCCTACATTGAAAATATTTTTTGAATAATAGGAAATCATTTTAAAATTCTTGAACAGGATTTTTTTTTCTTCATTGGGTCTCTTTCTCTTTCTTTCTCTCTCCCTCTCTGCCTGTCTGTCTGTTCTCTCTCTCTCTCTCTCTCTCTCTTTCTCTATCTCTCTCTCTTTCTCTATCTCTCTCTCTCTATCTCTCTCTCTCTCTCTCTTCCTCTCTCTCTCTCTCTCTTCCTCTCTCTCTTGATCTCTTTTAGGTTTTTCACAGAGCCCTTTTATTTTCAGAGTGAAATCACTTTAGATCTACGGACAGTTAAAAGCCATTTCATAACTCAGGAATATAATTGGAGGAGATTATTTGAGAGAAAATGAGTGCCCAAATATTTACACAAGCAATGACAATTCACCAGTATGTCCTTGAAATTGCTATTTTTACATTTATGTGATGTATACATTTCATGTAAGTATTATATGAGCATCAGTATCCTCTATAGGAATACAGAATAAGAAGTAGACAATTGAGCTTGGTAATTTTGTAAGTCTATTTAGAACTAAAAAATCCCAGTAGCGAAGAGTGGAAAATACGTTTATGCACAGTGTTCCGAATATGACATAAACACACTCTCAAAGACTTAAAAAGCAACCTCGCAATTCCAATAGCCTTTTTCATCACTTATTGAAAGGTGCTAATCCTTGCCATGACATATGTAATCCAAACATCATTTATATGGGATACAAAATAAGGTGTTGAAACTATTCTCTTAAAGCCCCACTGCACTACTTATAGCTACTTGCGCCCTCTATATAGCGAACAATGCTTAATCGGTGACTATTGGTCCCCTATATCATGGTCCCCTTTTTCTTATGTTAATTGAGAGTTGATTAGATGAGATAACCACCTGTCTGTGACCCTGCAGGGAGGTCTAATCCCCCCTGGCCAACTAGTGCAGATAGGCTTTCTCAATAGCTTTTGTGATCATGTTAATATAGCATTAATTTAGTGGATAAAATGAAGATGAGTTTTGGGAGGGATAGAGAGAACGTGCGGGAGAGAGAAACAAAGATGGAGAATTGAGGGAGATCAAAGAAGAGGTGAGGAAGGAATTGCATCATTAATTTTTGTCGACAATTCAACGTAAAAACTGACATGAAGGCTTTAAAAAGGAAAATAAAGTAGAATGCATGAACTGCAAGTAAACAAATTTGAAAGTAGTCAAAGGCGAAAACAGCAAATGATTCACAGTTTGAAATATTTAGTAGGAAACATATCATAATGCATTACCCCAAAATGGGTATGTTTGATTTAATTAACTTAAGAAGGAAAAGAAATTAGATATAGGCTCACTAAATGATTTTCCTCTCAAAATCTAATTCATGCATTTTCAGCCTAACTGGTTCATTTGGCGGCATCTTTAATAGAGCTTTGCTGAATGCAATTGATTAAAATGATGGCTCATCGGGGGTTTATCATTTCATTCGTCTACCAGTTACTGCATTAGCATACAAATCAATAACATTTTTAAATGTAATCAAATTCAATTGCTTTGTAATGATTTTTCCTCTCTACTGTCATGCTTTTTCATCAGTACTTCATTGATATGCTGTGTACTTATACCATTCTTGAAAGAAAAAAGAAAAATCGTATTCTTTTCTTCTGATAGCATTATTATCACAACTGTAGGAGCGCATCAGAAAATAGAGATGAGACTTGCCTATACAAGGAAAAATATAAATCAAATATAAATGTAAATTGAATATATAGATGGAGGTAGGAGCCAGGTAAATGGAAAGAAGGAGAACATTTTTCTGTCTCGTCGAGAATTGATTTCCCCAGCGATATTTATAATTCCATTTTCCATGGCATGATCTCCTTATTTGCAGGTCTATGAACTACAGAAAATGCTGATCAGCTTTGACATTTAATTCCACGCAGGATCTCAGAATGGCTGATTGCTCCCAGGATTGTTATGAGATTAAGGAGATGACGGTATACTGTTGGGGTGGATACATGACTTTGTGAAAGAGAGAGGGGAGGGGGGAGACAATTTATGAAAGCTTGGAATTCTTAGTTTAAGAATACACACAAAATAAAAAATAGGAATTATGGCAACTTATTGCAGACTTGTTGATACATAACACTGTAATTCTTACATGTAATATAAAACCTGAAAATTCTTAGTTTCAGATAATACAGAAGACAAAACAGTAAGAATCTTGTGGTTTATAGTTGGCTGGTGACGTATGTTCTTACTTTAAATATTACATATGCTTTTGTCTTTTGCTGTCAATAGTCGGTGAGGTACCGGTACCTATCCACGATGTTGGTGAAATAAACCTGAATCATCTACAAGTGGTCTGGTCCAATTTACTTAGCACTTTGTAAAAATCCTACAGCAAATCTACGAAGGGCTGAGTCCTTACCGTGCATCTTCACATGATCTAGCGCTTTCGTTTCATGAAAGGTCGTGTAACACGACCACCCGACCAGACGTGATGACATGATGATTCGTAGTAAGCCTCATGAAGCAGGGCTAGTACAATCTGATGCCCCTTGTGAGGGGTTGCCAGAGGTAGTTAAACACCATTAGAAAGCTTGAAATTCCTACTTTTAGAAAGTGCTCATACTCGAACAATAAGAGAAGTTCCGTCAATCTCTTGGTGGTATGTAATTGATGGTTCACATCAAATTTAATTACTTGTTTTATTCGTCCTGCGGGGTGTTTCACAAAGATCCGAAGTTGAACTTATCTCTAAGTTGGACTTAATAATTATGGAAAGCTGTTAGCATATTTGAAAATGTTTTGTAAAAGTTATTTTTAAAGGCATAAAATGTTGATTCAAATTATTCATATTTTCTATTATCAAGGAGATGTCATGTTCTTGAAGTGGAATTTATAAAAAGTCTAAAATACTTGATTTTTCGCTTTTGAATATATTTTATTTTAAGGCTACAAATGGCTCTCCATAATTTTAATGTCCAAATTAGAGCTAAGTTCGACTTGGAATCTTTGTGAAACACCCCCCCCCCCCCCCCCTGTTCTTTTGCAGCCAATCCTCTATGTACAATATATGATGCCACTGGAGAGGGGCTCTAGCTACCAGAGCATGCTATTCCTAGATTCAGAAAATGCATACATTCAAGGAAGAGCAAAGTTGTTCTGGCAATCTCTTGTCCTTGGATTTCATTTGATAATAACAATAATAAACAATTTCAAGAACTAAATTCCTACCAGGTTCCCATCTACTACATCTTGGTGGAAATTGGCAAATGTAGATTAATGTCTTGCCAAAGGACATTTGTGCCATGGTGGGACTTGCACCATGTGAACCACAGTCCACTGACTTGTCCACAAGAGACCACATAATTCACATCCTTTTTAGATACAACTGTACATATTTTCAATATCTTTTGCAGCCCATCCCGTATGAGGTACCCACCCATGACAAGGCGGGGCTGGTGGACGCCGAAGCTACTGCTGATGGGAAGCCAGTGAACATCCAGGAGGAGAAGGAGGGGGAAAATAGAGATGCCATGAGTGGAATATCCGGAGCAAGCCTTAACACTACCAACAGTATCTTAGGATCAGGAATCATTGGTAGGCTATCCAATAACGTGTTGACTTTTGAATTGTCTCATTGCATTAGGCTTAATACAAGAACCGTCTGGTCTCAGTAGACAGGTTGTTGAGTATTTCTTTTCTTTTTATCAAAGAGTAATGTAAATTGCGGGTGTTCTTCTGAAAAATGGTGTCAGCAGTGGGATATTGGGAAAAAGCCTTAAAACCACCAACAGTATCTTAGGATCAGGAATCATTGGTATGTTACCCTATAACGTGTTGCCTTCTGAATTATCTCATTGCATTAGGCTTTATACAAGAACCAACAGTTTCAGTAGACTGGTTTAATATTTCTTCTTTTTTATCAGAAAGTAATGTAAGTTGCTGGTGTTCTTTTGAAAAAGGATGTCAGCAGTGGGATATTGGGAAAAAGCCTTAAAACCACCAATAGTATCTTAGGATCAGGAATCATTGGTCCCTATAACGTGTTGCCTTCTGAATTATCTCATTGCATTAGGCTTAATACAAAAGAACCACCCAGTTTCAGTAGAAAGGTGGTCAAATATTTCTTTTCTTTTTATCAGAAAGTAATGTAAATTGCTGGTGTTCTTCTGAAAAAGGGTGTCAGCAGTGGGATATTGGGAAAAAGCCTTAAAACCACGAACAGTATCTTAGGATCAGGAATCATTGGTATGTTACCCTATAATGTGTTGCCTTCTGAATTATCTCATTGCATTAGGCTTTATACAAGAACCAACAGTTTCAGTAGACTGGTTTAATATTTCTTCTTTTTTATCAGAAAGTAATGTAAGTTGCTGGTGTCCTTCTGAAAAGGATGTCAGCAGTGGGATATTGGGAAACAGCCTTAACTCCACCAACAGTATCTTAGGATCAGAAATCATTGGTTGGTTGTCCAGTAACCTGTTGAATTCTAAATTGTGTCATTCCTTGGGGAACTATCCAGTTCCTAATGGGTTAAATGCCTTTATTTCACATTAGTAAAAAGTTTGAATTACTAGTGGACATTGTTAGAGAATCAGGAATGATTAATATCTTGTTTGTTAAAACAAGATCAGGATCAGGATATCTGAGCAAACCTCAACACCACTTACAGTATCCTTGGTCCAGGAATCATAGCCAGGTCATCTTTTATTAAACTCATCAACTACAAAATTGTCTCATTCCCTGAAACACTAAGTGGTCCCTGTAAAAAATGTGTTACAAGCCTTTATTTTGGATCATAAAGAAGTGTAAAATGCTGGTGTACATCTCAAAAAGGGTGTCATTGGGATAAATGGAGCAGGCAACTCCATCAACAGTATCCTAGGTTCATGAATCATTGATAGGTTATCTCTTAATTTGATGACTTCTGAAATGTCTCATTCTGCTAAGAACTAATATAAATATTTTATATCTAGGCATTATCAATGACAATGTAAATACTAATGATGAGCATACTTGATAGCGCAGTGTAATTAAACTGCTAGAGTAGGCACTGAATGACTGAAGTACGGCTTAAATTAGCTTTTTATGATGATGCATCTTGTGGCATTTACAGTGCGGAGGTGGGTTTTAATCTATTTCCAGGTAAAATACTCATCTGGC
Source organism: Strongylocentrotus purpuratus (assembly GCF_000002235.5). NCBI lineage: Eukaryota > Metazoa > Echinodermata > Echinoidea > Camarodonta > Strongylocentrotidae > Strongylocentrotus > Strongylocentrotus purpuratus. The sequence goes on from NW_022145604.1 coordinate 10,486,651, forward strand.
TCTCAACAGACTATTTGATAGAACAGCTTATCACCGTTTTTATGTTTTGTACATACTTCTGAACAAAAGTTACTCTCTGACACATTAACATGCCAGAAGGCATATGCATGGTGGATACCATTCATGATTAATATAATTGTATTGCATCGTGTATTCAGAGCCAGAAGGGTATTAACCCATATTAAATAAAGATGAGCTTCAGTTCTTAAGCTTGAGGTTAGTAGGCCCGAGGCCATGTGCCTAACACAGGTTACTATGTGCAAATGAGAGTTGTGGTTTTTATTGAAAATGATTTTCAGCAAGTTTATGTGAGTTATGCCTTTTATATTTAGAGTACTGTTATTTAGAGTACTTTTTTGCCAATTGGCGAAAAAGCACAAAGAGAGTTAATTTGCTGCAAGGGCTATACACAGTCAATTTTTGATTGAATTTATTAGGAATTTAATCTTGAGAAAGAATTTTTTTAGTAGCTTTCCTATACAGTGTGAGTAAAAAAAAAGTTTACATCTAGAAAATTGCTAATTATTTTTAAAATCATATATGAACAGTAAAGTATTATGCATCTTATGAAAGAGTGTTTTATCCCAAATAGTTTGGTATCATTTTTGTGTGGTATGTGTTTACGCTTGAATGAACATGAGGCATTGTTTGCGAGAGTGCAAAAATCGACTTGCGCCAAAGTGATGCCTACAGCATGTATTATGTTGGGATTAGCGGAGTGAGAGAATGAATTGAATTTATTAATGAAATACATTGGATATGCTTTTTGCAGGAGCAAATTCACACACACACGCGCACAAATGTACCTTGATATTTGATATGTGTGGCATGATTAAATTTGTTAGAGGTGTTATTTGGATCTGCAAAGACCGAATTAATACCCAAATCCCAATTGTTTTATTCAAACATCACACAAGCAACTTTGGCGCAAATCGATTTTTTGCACTCTCGCAAACAATGCCTCGTGTTCATCCAAGCGTGAACACATACCACACAAAAAGAAACCAAATGATTTGGGATAAAACACTCTTTCATAGGATGTATAATCATTTACTGTTCATAGATGATTTTTAAAATAATTAGCAATTTTCTAGGTGTAAACTTTTTTTTGACTCACACTGTATATAAATATGATTTGTTTATAAATAGAACATAATTATACATGTATAATTTACTATTTTGGTAAGAGCATTTATCCATATTTTATATATGAATTAATGTGAGTCACTGAATGATATTATTATCTTATTTCTTATTTTTTTTATTATTTTCATTTCAAAATCGTTTGACACAGATCTTATATATTTTATATCTCTTTCTCTTTTTCTCATTATCTTTTTTACTTTATTTAAAGGCTGTTCTGTTGTTATTATGGGTAATGCAAAATATACTTTCAAATTCTGTCTGTGATTATTGTGTCTACAGTATGTGTAACCCATTGCTACTTGGCCGAGGTCCCCCCCCCCCAGCCCTTTTCCAGGGCCACCCCCTCCCTATCCAGAAAAGTACATTAGTTGCGTGTATATATAGTAAAAAGTCACTCTGTCTTTCCCCAGCGATATGCCCTGCAAGTTTCTTTGGTCAATAAATGGGTTTAGGTTTCGATTGTCCGCCATTGTTGTTAGGTTTAAGGCTAGGATAAGGTTTCATTAGTCAATAAATGGGTTTAGGTTATGATTGTCTGCCATTGTCATTAGGTTTAAGGTTAGGATAAGGTCTCTTTGGTCAATAAATGGGTTTAGGTTATGATTGACCGCCATTGTCATTAGGTTTAAAGGTAATACAAAGTTTTGGTATGGGGTCATGAATTTGGTTCAAATGAACATATTGGAAGCATATGCGATCCTACTATATTCAGTGATCGTTGTCGCGGTTGAAATCGAGTCTAAAGTTATGAAATTATGAACATTAAACTATTTATGTTGTATAGCTCCCTCTCAAGGTCAAGATATTAATAAACCCTGAAACAATGTATCTTGACTAAAATTGACCAATAAGCTATTCCCCGTTTGGTAATAATATATTACAACTACATATTCTGAAATTCTCAGGGTCGCAGCTACCATTGTACGGCTGTAGGCACTATTTTAAATTTATCAAAATTTACCGGGAGCACCAGTAAATTTTTATGTTCAATTTTTCTCGAAAGCAGAAGTGTTTTAGGGGCTAATATTTTTGGTGCTTATAATACATCCACAGGGGGCATCCAATTATATACAAATTGTAAAGAATCACTATCTACCCAATTTTCAAAATTTCCCAAAACTTTGTATTACCTTTAAGGTTAGGATAAGGTCTCTTTGGTCAATAAATGGGTTTAGGTTAGGATTGTCCGCCATTGTCGTTAGGTTTAAGGTTAGGATAAGGTCTCTTTGGTCAATAAATGGGTTTAGGTTAGGATTGTCCGCCATTGTCGTTAGGTTTGAGGTTAGGATAAGGTTTCAGATCAAGGATAGTGTTTCTTAAAGAATAGGATATATATATGAAATTGACCTTGGAACAATTATCATCATAGCATGCATTGTAGAACCAATGTACAATATCTCTGACATGTTTCGTACTGGACTGTTCCTGTGGAATGTATACTAAATCATGTGATCATTTCCTAGTCAAAAGTTTGGGAAGGAGAATGGGTCTGAGGATGGGTGTGGTTACACCCCAATTACATGTAAAAGCATTTCCTGCCTCCCCTCTCCTTTGCTGAATATGTAAACGGCCTTGTACCACGAAGTTAACATTCTTGTGGCAAATAAGGGGAGAGGGGTTACAAAAATTGCCCAACATGAAGAGTTATTATATGCCCGACCAACTTTCATGCATTTATATGCTCAACTTTGGCATTTTTTGTTTAAATTGTAATAAAAGTTGATTGTGATAGGATCAGAAAATATCCCTTTTTTGATTTTGCTTTTCTACAGTATTGTAACTGTTGAAGCATGTGCATTATCTCTCTCTCTCAGGACCTTTATTCAGTATCTCTCTCTCTTTCTCTTTCTTTCTTTTTCTCTCTCTCTCTCTCTTTCTCTTTCTTTCTTTTCTCTATCTCTCTCTCTCTCTCTCTTTCTCCTTCTGACTCTTCCTTTGGTCCCCTTTTCTGCCAAGAAGCCATGCAATTGCAACTGCAACTCATCCTTATTCCATCACTCTCTGTGTTTGTCTACATTTCTTATCCTCTCTCTCTCTCTCTTATTATTTGTTATACCTGTTGTCATCCATCTATAGGTATCTTTGTTGATATATCTCTGTATGTTTGTGCATCATATTCCTTCATTTTAATTTTCTATCTTGTTGTGTGAATACATGTTGTATATATATATTTTTTGTTTATTTACTGCATGCCCTCTCCATCCATCACTTGCCTTCTCTTTCCTTTTGCTATGAACGCTGCATGTAACATATATGTTTGTTGTTTTTATACTATGTATCACATTTTCTGTTGCTACCTGTCTCTTTCTCTCTCTCCCTCTCTCTCCCTCTCTTTCTTTGTCAGTTTAATGTCTGTCTTCCTTTTTTTAACCCCATTTACCATCTATTTCTTCTCTTTCTCTCCCACTTACTTATACTAATTTTTTTCTTGTTCTGTCTTCCTGCATATGTCTGTGGATCTGTATCTGCATGTCTTATTCCCTTCTCGCTCTCTTTCCTATTCTCTCTTTCTCTCTGTCAGTTACTCCCTCTCCATCTCTCTCTCTCTCTCCCTCTCTCGCTATCTCTCTGTGTCTATCTCCCTCTCTTTGATTATAAAATTATTAATTTTGATTGGGTCAACATTGTCAGGGTTTCGTAATCCTTTTTTTCTTATACTTTCCACCATTCACCTTCAAATCTTTCTGGTAGATGTGAAAATGACAAGAGCAAGTTTAATTGAGAACATTTAATTCACTGCATGCCTATAAAGGCCAATTTTCAATGCTGTTCTATGTATTTTTTAAAATAGCAAGTTTGAAACATTAAACGCAACATGTTTGTTCTAGTGTGATATCACAATTCCTTTCCTGTTTATGAAGCATATTCACTACTTTACTAACAACTGTTTGGCTTTTCAACAGTTGTGATTTATGTACATTTATAATAATAATAATATGGATATTTATATAGCGCAGGTATCTGCCAGGCTCTGACGCTCATGGCGCTGTACATACATGTATTACTATCACAAAAATATAACTTTCTTAACTAAAATAAAGTAAACTAAAACAACACAAATTATTACGCTACATTGACATGATTAAATTGCACTGTTTAGAAAGAGATGGGTTTTTAGAGCAACTTTGAAGGCATGAAGGGTAGTTAAATTACGAATACTAAGTGGCAGCTTATTCCAAAGGGACGGACCAGAATGAGAAAATGCTCTATCCCCCGGTGTACAGTCTTTACGTAAAGATACACAGTATTTCTAGGGGTTGATGAACAAGTAAAATCCCAGTGAAATGATTCTGTCTTTCTTGGTTGTGTAAGTTTTGAAAGTGTTTTATTTGTTACCATGTTATGTACACTGTAATTATCGGTATCATTCTTTCAATAAATGGGATTTTATGGTTCATCAGTATTTGTAAATCTATCAGCAAAGTAAGCATATATTCATTACCCTCATTGTGTCATATCCTATATATTCTCTGTATCTGACCAACTAATCCACACTGTCAAATTTATGAATATAAGCTACTAAGGAAGCTTAGCGAAATGTGACAGCGCAAGAAGACGTGTCCGGAACAAAAACTGCATAATTGCTGAAAATCATGCTTTTATCAGGCAGAGGTAGAACCTACTCATTAAGATATGGAGCTAGTAAATGCATCCATACCATCTTGATGAGGCTCATTTTAGCTACACCTTCAATATCGGTTATGTAAAAAAGAACTTTTATTTAGCAAACACTGCAAACTACGATGCATTTTGCATTCGGGACGCGTCTTCTACCTCTGATGGTTAAATAATCGCTAAATGTACAGTTTACAGCTAAACTATTCATTCCCTTTGTAAATTAGATGCTTTTGTGTTTTTGTAACTTTAGAATAAAGGTAGATTGGTTGAATAAGGGCATTTGTTGAATACTGTTAGATGTAAGCTTCCATACTTCACATTCTCCAGAAACATAAATTAGGAAAATAAATTGTTAAGGGTATGAATAATTTAGTTTTGATTTGATTTGATTTGATTTATTGGTTTCTGCATCTTTTTTCTTTTTTTCATCATACATTTTCATGAACATAATATGGCTTGATACAATATTTCAAGTGTATATAATTTTATACAGATAATAAATGATATTAAACAAATATATTGAATGCATAATTAACATACATTAGATGCAGGAGGGCTACAGAAATAAGCAAAGTAGCTTGATGTGCCCGCAGCCCTCAACTTAGATATAACAATACAAATAAAAAATAAAAAAGAGTGACTTGCAGAGAAGAAAAGGAAAGGGGAGAGAAGAAGCGTTGGTAATAATACAATAAATCTCATACATCTGCTGATTGAATGCAGGTTCATTGGGGGAATCATGTTACTGACGACTTCATTTTTGAGAGAACATTCACTCTCAAAATAGTGGAGTCCACTCTCATAGAGTAATTCATGTGCTACATTGAAGGGGATTCAACTTCAAATTATGTGATCCGTAATATAGAACTAAAACTTGTAATAATGTACATGTAATATACGGATAGTTTAAGATTTTATATTATTAATCATGAGTTATTTCTTTTTACAAATAGCTAACTGTCATCTAATCAAGATGTGAAAACATTAGTCCATTTAAAATAAATAAATTGAGTTTTCTTGTATTATCTTGCTAATATTTGTAAGTCTTCCTCCTTCCTTGTATAACCTTCTACTATTAATTAATCTCAATTTGATTGTATTCAGTTATTTATTCATTTGTTTATTTATTTAGTTATGTTTTCATATCATTATTTATGTATTTTACCTATTCATTTGTTCACCTACTAATATATATTAATATGTTTTAAAAAAATCATTCACTTATTAATTCATTTTGTTAGTAATTAACTGATTTATTAATTCATTTAGCAGTATTTCTTTTTGTATGTCCCCGAGTGAGTTAAACTATTATTTAGCTGAAATAACGTAAGTGTGAGCTTTGATAATGTGCCAAAAAAGGGGTAGTGAATTACATCTTGACTGTTTTGCAAATGGAAATAAAGCCCAACAGACATGAAATTTGATTTCACACTTTTTTAAAAACAAAATAATGAACAAAGATGTGTTCATTTCAAAAAGACATACTGTTATTTAAAAATTGAGTGATCTGTTCATTATTTTATTCATTTTATTATATATATTATATATATATATATTTTTTAATTCATTTGCTTACTTGTGTGTTCATTTTCTATATGTGTTTATATTATATTCTGTTTCCTTCTTTCTTGATCTTTTGTTGTTGCTGCAGGTATTCCATACGCTTTCATGAAAGCAGGACTTCCCCTTGGTCTCATTTTACTAGTGGTCATTTGTGGAATAACAGGTAAAAACAAAATCCCCTAGAGTAGCCCCCCCCCCCCCCCCCCCCTCTCCAGAGGAGGACAAAAGGCCCGTCTTTATCAGCTTGAGTTTGCCAAATAACCCGCTATTTTAACTATCCCGATCAGAAAATTAGCCAGTTAATTTGCGTCTTCATCAGCCCGCAGTTGGAATTAGCAGGATATTTGGTCGATAAAATATCCTGAGAAATTTTGGTCTTGTTTACAAAGTATCCTGCTATTTGGGAAATAGCAGGCTAATTTGCACCTGTCCGAGCCAGTTTGTGATGAGCATATCGGTCTGGTGAAAATGCAATTTTGAGCTTTGGGATAATATCCTGAGTCTAAAAATAGCGGATTATTTGGCAAACTCAAGCTGATGATGACAGGCCTAGTGATGTTTTTAGGCTCTCCTTGTTTGATCAATTTTACTTTAACAATCACAATTTTCTTTTCATTCAATGATTTTTCATTAAAGCCTGTTTTATTAATACATATTGTCAGCTATATATGAAGATTAATGTTTTAGTTCAAGTGAATTTTATATGTCTAACCAATAAGGAAGAAAGAATGATTCTCGTCTCGATTTGGTTTTCGTATTTTACTTACCGGTACCGGTATGTTCCTATTTGTAACAGATCTCTGTTAAAATGTTTAAAGGCAAGTCCGGTGTATTTTTTACCACATCAAACATTTGTGTCACATTATATCTCACAAAAGAAAAGACATTCCATGTTATTATTATTAATTGTATGAAATTTAGGAGTTCAATTTCCCTCTTACATTAATATTTTTTGTATTAATTTCACTATTAAACACGTGGAGCAAAACATATTTTATACTTACCAAAGTACCATACTCCCTAAATATTAACCTGTCAAATGCCAGGTAGTTTAATATAGGTTGATTTTATATATTCTAGTTATACAGAAATTATTTGTTTAGGTGATTGGTATGCTTACAGCAGTTTTCTAAATTTCTTTTTTTCCTTTCCAGATTACTCCCTTCGGCTAATGATAACGATTGGAGAGCTCACCGGAACTAGGACTTATGCCGAAATGACGGAATCAGCATTAGGAATACCAGGCTATTACGTGCTTTCTATTGTTCAGTTCATCTACCCATTTATAGGTAACGAGTTAATGACATAAAATGGGTTTCCATGTATCATGTACTTTGAAGTTGGTGCTAAAGCGCCCATTTAATTGGCTTATTTCTAATCATCAGGGCATCACGTTGTAAGGTGACCTTTTATGAAAACTTGCTCCTTAGTTCACGAAATGTCAGGGGTAATGTTTGTGAAATAAAGCCCTCTAATCTACAAATGGTCTGGTTCAATTTACCCGACTGGTTCAGAACCCAACGGCAAATCTACGAAAAGGTCACGTGATATTCTGTTTTTGTTTAGCGAAACGTTGTGTAACATGACCACCCTTCCAGACACGATGCCCTGGTGATTCAAAGTATGCCAATTTGATTTGACTAAAGATACAAGACCAAAGATTTGGTCTCGTAAGCCTTTCATCTTGCAATGCACTAGCAGATTTAGGAGCATGCACAGCTGGTCTGACACCACACACCACCCCCAATTCAAAATAGTGTGATGATGTCTCTGGCCCCCTTTCCAGAGACAGCATTAAATTATGTCCACTTTGTGTGAGGAAATGTAAAGGTACTTTATTAAAGTGAATCTTTCATTTTCTCCTTTTCTTTCAGCCATGATTGGATATAACATCATTATAGGAGACACAATCACTAAGGTCTTTGCAAGCATGATAGCAGGTAAGAAGAGATTTGTTATATTTGTACACAATTTATATATCATCCCTGAATGCAACAACACAGTGTCTGTTATTATACAATAGAATTAACCTCATGCCTACTGAAAAAACAAGTCATTTTATTTTACTGATAAAAAAAATATATCGTCGTTAAAAACGATCTAAAGACTGATACATACAATAGTACATAGTTGCATTAAAAAAGTATATAAAAGCATACAGTACATTCACCAAAATTGACAGGGAGTAGAAAATTTAGGTTCAAATTATGAGGACGCATTTATAATATTGTACTAAAAAATTGATAGTAAACGTGACAAAATATTTAAATGAAGGACAGACAAATAACAGAACATGTCAGTATTTTACCAGTAAACAAAATTGTTTCATGTTAATTACAGCTACCTATGCTGGATTCTGGTTGTGTTAGTTTCTTGTTGATATCAGTTCATTGTAGGGCTTTAAATTCCTGGAAGGTTATTTTCTTGTTTATTACATATCTTTGTGGGGCTTGGACATTTCTTGTATGTAGATTTCTTGTTGATATCAATTTTTCATGGCTTCTAAAATAACTTGTTTGTATATTACCTCTCTTTCATAAAAGATATTGATTATATTTGTTGTGGATTACATCCTGTTGAAAGATGAAGAATATAGTTTGGCTCTCTGCCAACTTTCCCTGACTTTGAAAATCACCTACAAGATGTAGTCATGAGCAACAGATTATAAAAGTAGTTCTGTCTGACGTGGAAGAAAATAAATGGATATTCTCTTATAAAAAGGAGCTCCAACTGAAACACTTGACGATTGAAGATATAGACATTATTTATTTCAATTTTTTAGCTTCATATTCAGTTGTACATTAGCAGTGTTTGATTTAAATATCTTTAAAATCTTCTTTGAAATGAAAGATTTATTATAGAAGGAAAGGAAAACATTCGGTTTTGAAGTTGTGGGAAGGATTGGTATATGCAAGTACTGTACTTACATTTTGTTATTGTTTCATTATTGAGGCAAATGGCTGTAACAATAAAAATGAGCATATTTTCAAGGTTATAAAAATTGATACAACAATAACAACATAGTAGCACTTCCTCTTATTTTCACTGACGAATAACTGTTTATTGGAATATTTTTAAGGGCAAAATTGTATGCAATATCACATGATTCATGAAGCTTTGTAACTGGCAAAGTGTATCTCTTGTGCGTAAATTTTTATTTTGAAGGTGGGGTATGAAAATGACCTTTGCGGATTTCAGCTAGCAATCTACCTTCCAGATATGGAGGCAGGTGTCTTTACAATCGCTGTATTGTGCAGCTAATGAAAATGTTGTTTCCATCGACGATGTGTAATTACAATATGCCCAAGGACTGGCTGCACTGTACTGCATTGCACTAGCCTGAAAGGCACGAAGAAAAGGTGTATGTTAGTGTACAGTATATTACTCCATGCACCTGTGTTATTACATGAATTGTGTTAAGAGATTGTGTTTTGTATATTGGGAGAATATGTTTGGAAATATGATATTCTTGAAATCACCTTTTCTTCTCCAGAAAGAATTTTGTATCTATTTCTCAGGAATCAAATATTTAATCACTCTAAATAATATGTAAACAGTTTATTATTTGTTTAATTATGTTCTTCTTCCTCTCTATTATATCTCTTTTAATCATTCATGTTTTATTTTTCTTTCTATCTTATTTTCTCACTCTCTCTTCCTCTCTCCTACCTCTTTGTGCGTCTCTTTTGCCCTCCCCTCTCTCTCTCTCTCTCTCCCTCTCTCCCTATCTCTCTTATTCTCTCCCTACTCTTTTACCTCTCTCCTCCTCTTCCCCTCTCTCTCTCCATCTCTCTCTCCTCTCTCTTCCTCTCTCTCCTCTCTCTTCCTCTCTCTCTTCCTCTCTCATTCTCTCATTCTCATATCTGCATATACCTTATCACTCCCTTTCTCTTTGTTTTCATCCTAACAGAAACAAACGTTCTTGCCAACCGCTATTTCGTGATCAGCATTGTTACCGTGTTATTCAACCTACCTGTTTCCATGTACAAAAATGTAACAAAATTAGTAAAGGTAAGAAATATATTTTGTTATTTAATATTACAGTTCTATATTACAGTGTGCAACTGTGTGTCCGATTTTTCTAGAAAAAGTTGCAGTTCTTGTAAAATTCAAACAGACACGTGAAATTTTGAGTTATATTTTGATATCAATCATTGATAAAGACCAACAACAAAATCATGCATGATATAGCATTTGCTGTTCTTGTAGTATGTTTATAAACTTGGTAAGTGGCACTTTTTGTTTTAAAGAAAAAGGATATGTTACTCAAATGGTGATGTCTATAACAAATGGTCTATTTCACTCCCAATAAAACAAATACAACAGGTACAAAATACAGTATCAGTTTATTATAAATTAGAAATAACACATGCCTGTTTGAATCTTGTTTAAGTTCAGAGTCAGATTGAAATATAAATTCTACACTCATAAGGTACAATGTTTTCAAGAATATAATTAGTTATCCTGTTGTGATGTATTACATTTTTTCATTCTGTCTTGCTTCCCATCCTTGAAAAAGAATTTATTTAATATGTATTGAAAATGTGTGATTTTTTTATTTTCTAGCTCACATTGAAGATCACATTTCTGTCTTTCTGTCAGTCTTTGAAATTCAAATTACCTCCCATTACATTTTCTCCCATCTGTCTCTTTCTCTCTGTCTTTTTCTCTGTCTCTCTCTCTCTCTCTTTTCTCTTTTTCTCTCTCTCTTTCTCTTCCTCTCTGTCTGTTTCGCTGTCTATCTCTCTTTCTCTATAACGATACCTGCCAATCAACCCTCTAACTCTTCCTCAATTGATATCTATATATTGTATTTATTATTTTTTGCAGGCTGCTGTATTATCACTGGTATTACTCCTGTTTATAATGGTCATCGTCATCGTTAGATTGTCAACAATGCATGTGTGAGTATAGATTTTCATTTCATTGCCTTAACATAAAAAGCCTAAGACGGTTTGAGTGGGGAGAGGGGGGGGGGGGGGGGGGGGGGGGGTGGGGGGAGGGACAAAAACGCCATGCCCCTCCCCTTTACCAAAGAGGGGCAACTTCAGAAGGAACACATATTTTTTTGTAGTCTTAAGTGCTTATATTGCCAAAGAAATTTAGTGTACAGAAACTTGATCTAAAGGTCATATCACTTGAATCTTTCTTATTGCTTACTCTTGGTGCACTGTATTTACATTTTGTAGCTGCTGAATTATGCCCTGTCCCCCGGGTGAAGAAATATTCAAATTGTAAGGTGGCCTTTTTCTAGAGGTATGTTAGTGTTAAAAGTACTATTTAACATTTGGCAGGGTCAAGAAAGTATTATGTCAGAAAGTACATCCTGAAAATGTGAATGAAAATGACTGCCATTCATTGGATAAACAATAAATTATTAATGATCTGAAAGTTATCCACTAAAGATTAGCAAGGATTTGATATGTATATATGTGACCTGCTATGGCAAAACCCAACACTTCATGGTAAAAATAAAAATTGAGTTCTTGGTATCATTGGAAAGAGTAAAGTATGACCTTTAAGATGATACCTCATTTAAAAAAATTGATTGAAATTTGACAAAGTTATTGTGATTTTTGTGATTTCAATCACCGGAAGTTGATTATGAGATATTGAGGTTTAAAGTTAAGAATTTGGTTCAATTTTCACACAAAAAACATGCATACATTCACTTCATAGCAACGGCATCAACCAAACAAGCTAAAGTCTTGTTATTTTACAGGCATACTAGACACATACCCAACTTACATTTCTGTTAAAACCATTAGATTTGGAAAAATATTAATAAAGTTATGATAATTTTTAAAAACAATAGAAAACAAAAGAATTTCAAAGTTTTTGTTATCCTAGGCAAAGTTGATGGGAAAACGATTCCACGGTTTATTATGTTTCATCAGTACAGAATTTGTTCTTGTACACAAAATAGTAGCAGGTTACATCAATGTTGCAATAATAAAATGTAATAGTGCATTTTCTTAAAATTTATGCTTAATAATAGGCCTATTACAAAACCAGATGTAATAAAAATGATTTTAAAAAAATATATTAAAAATAAGATTGCAATAAAGTGAAATAACGAATTGCGTTGAACTTGAAACCCGTCAGAATCTATTTTTCAAATGATAATTACTGGAACAAATAAAGCGAGTTCAAAATGATTGATATTTTGTCATATTTAATAAAGGCTATGATATAAAGCATTAGTCTTAATCAAGACTATTTGAGAAAAAAAAAGATATCGTGTAAGTCACTCGACAACAGATAACCTATAATACATGTATTGTAAAAATATCCTGGTTCATTTAGGAATGTACAATAAAGTAACAGTTGAGACCATTTGACAGAGCTGTTGTCTTCTTGAGATAGAGATTAATAATGCAAAAATATTAATTTCAGTCAATCAGTATCAGATATAAAATATATTCTTTCATTATCAAAGTAAAGAAAAAACAATAACGAATCCCATAACAAATGCAATCTGACTAGTGACTACACTAATCATAAACTATTATGCATTAGTGCCCAAGAATTAATGATGAACAGTTTCGAATCTCTTGAGTTATCTTGTTTCATACAAAATTCACAGCCGAAGAGATCAATAGTATGTACATAGGATAAGACATGCCAAAGATGTGGCACTTTCTTTGTGTACGGAAATACGAAGGGCCAGGTTGTTGGGGGTCAACTGGATAATGCACTTGCTGTGCAAAGTCGAATCTGTAATGAAAAACTACAGGCTTGGAGTTCGCAGTCTTCTTCCCTAGCTTCTTGATGGAGAGCTCTATCGCGACTGCCTGTAAGGCTTGACAGGCTGTCCTGTAGAAGATGCTCCTCCTGCCTCCTGAGTGCCTCTGTCTTCTGTTCTTCAGGAACATTGACCTGCAGACATGAGGGAAAAAGCAAAACGAAACAAAAATCTCCTGATTAGTCAAATTTTCGCATCTACTATTTTTCTTTACAAAGTAAATATTTTTTGTTACACTACAATAGTAGATCATTCTCAAATGGAAAACACCAGCTCACAATAAAGTAAAAGTTGGTTGACTTGGAAGAAGAAAAGAGTAAATGTATTGTAGCAAATTTCATTTCATTAAAACACTTGAAATTTGGACAGAGCTTTGCAACGTTTTCCTAAGGATCTCAATTATAATATTTATTATGCTTGGTACAGTTTAGTGGTGAAGTATTTTTTTTAAAGCATACGTTAGGGTCTACTGATTAATGCTGCAAAATAGGAGAAAATATAATTAGCTTAGAATAAATGTAAGTATATTTTGCATTAAACTGCAGCTTGTACATAAACATCCAGTCCTTAGACATTATTATAAAGAAATACAAGTAAATAGTGACAGATCCAATTATACCTTATGGACTCTTGTTCGGCTACAGAGAATTGTTTGATACAGCGTCTTCGATTGAAGATACGGCAGTTGCATTTATTCACGCGGTCCTTCAGCGGTTCCAGATCAAGATCTACATGTATTTGTTGGGCCAGATTTGTAGCTGCTGCCGCCTCCTCCTCGTCATCAATGACAGGACCCGGTCCCAGTATGACGCTTTCATTGTCACTTGACAAATCCATAGGCTCCTCTGCATGCATCTGCCTCATCGACGCAATCGCTTTCATCGCCGCTTTCACATGGCTCTGCTGGTCATGGACCTGCCTCCTCGAACTCATCAGACTCTGTTAAGTATAATTATAAAATAGAGATTCAAAAACTAATATCAACAAGTAGTCTAGACTCCGCAGAGATTTTTGTATACTATAGGTATGAGATGCTTCATAAATCATAATCTAATTTAATAATAAATTTTAATTTAAATAATAGTGCACTTAAAATGTCTAATCTAGCTTTTGTTGCTCGAACATTTTGGCGAAACAAGTCTTTAATAAATAATATGGGCGTAGACCTAACTAAGTAACTTGAATACCTTTTTAATAATGATAATATTAATAAACCTACCAGAATCAGAGTCGGAGCTAGGAGACGAAGGAGTTCCTCTCTCGCCAGCGGCCGGGGGCTCGGCCCGGTCGGGTTCGCGAAGTAGTCAGCCAGGTGTTCGGTCAAGCCATGCACGGCATACCGCACGCCGATGCATCATTCAACAAAGAAGCGACGGTTTTATCCGTTAAATTCCTCTTTTTCCTCGACATTGTTCTAGCCACTCGATGAATACACGTATTTTACTTGATATATGAAACTCTAGCTCATTAAAAACAAACTTCTGAACAAGTTTTCGAAGAAAAAAGCTGGTGTTTCGATGCGAGAATTTGACCGCTGAGCAATCACAACAACAAGGCAATGACGTCATGTGCGAATATTGGCGAATCAAGTGTCTGGATTTGGATCACGTGGCTGGCAACAGGCATTTGTTTACGGCCTGCTTGACAGCTCATCGAAATGATGTCATCTTTCATGGCATTTTTCATTGGGCAATTTTATTTAGGACCGCCCAATATAACCATATTTGGAATAACCGATCCTTACTCGTTATTTTCGTACCAAATACGTCAGGGATCGACTCAAACGTGGTCAACTGAGAGGGAAAACAACAAGCGATGAATCGCGAACTTTCCCTTCTTTTGACCGCATTGTTTCAACTAATTTCACTGGACAATGGAGCACATGATTAGATACAAAATATAATTAAAAATACTTCTAGATCGTTTTTTGAGTTCATTTTTTCTCTAAATCAATTTATAAAAAATAGACTTTCTGATCATGCAAAAATCTCAGTTGATCCCTAAATTCGAAATTTCATGTTCAAACGGGCCTACAGCACAATGGGATTTGCCGAGAAGCGTCGGGTTTTGCCGTAGCGGGTCACATATAATGATATGATCCGAATCATAGGTATTAAAAACTGAACGAGTTTTTTCTGAGAAATCCTCTGCAATTGTTACTATTAGGCCTTTGTAATCCTGCTTCCGTTGAATTTTTGGACAGAATATTCAACATTTATTTTCATCATTATTATCAAGTAGTACTTTAATGTATACATGCTAAAAACATTCTGAATATTGTCACACAGATTTTCAAGTAACCATATTCAGGCAACTTTCAATAACCTGTTATATATTGCCTGTGGAAATCATATTCAGATTATGTAACATGTCAATGTGCATGTAGTGTCCACACACTCCAAAAGTGATGCACAAGGATGTTGAAATAGCCTTTCAAAGTCTGTGGAATTGTACTTCTGTTATTAATTTTCTTCAATGTTGTCATACACAGACAACCCACAGAAAATGCTTGGGTCTTTGGCAAATCTACTTTCTTTGAAAGCATAGGCATCATCATGTTTGGTAAGTAGATGATGACAATCATGATGATGATAATGGTAATGATAGCAATGATGGCAATGATGATGATGGTGGTGGTGAAGGTGATGAAAGTGGTAACAATGATGACAATGATGTTGATGAGGAGGAGGAGGAGGATAATGATGATGATGATGATGATGATGATGATGATGATGATGATGATGATGATGATGGAATATATGGTGATGATGATAGTGGGGATGGTGGTGATGGTGATGGTTGAGATGATGATGATGATGAAGAAAATGACACAGAGGATGATGATGATAATGATGAATCACATCTTTCCAAAGGACAGTAGTGCCATGGTAGGTATTTGAACCCATGTATGGTTCCTATTGAAGACCCATCCACTAGACCTCAACCAATCACTTATCAAAGGGAAAGTTAATTTATATAAATTCTTTTCCAGAAGATATATTTGCTATTTTAGATATAGTATCATACTTTAAACAGGACTGCACTATTTATAGCTACTTGCGCCCTCTATATAGCTAAAAATGCCTTAGCGGTACCCGTTGGTCCCCCATGATCCTCTTTTCTTATGTCAATTGAGAGCTGAGTTGATGAGATAACCACCTGTCAGTGACTATGCAGGGAGGTCTAATCCCTCCTGGCCAAACTAGTGCAGACAGGCTTTAACCCGTTGACTACTGAATTTCATAGGTCCCATAGGCTTAGGCGAGGCATCAAAAATATTGATACCAGCAGGCTGCCGCCTCACGTATTGGCGCATCGAGGCTGCAATTACGGCCGAAGCCTGGCTGGGGCAATTATTTTTCACTTATTAGCCCAGCCGGCTTGCGCCAGGCTGAGATCTGAGGCTTGGTTTCCATTCGAAAGGCGGCAGCCGGCGCATGCTTTTGAATGCCATTGCCTACCGCCAGCGGTAGCCGACTGAGCTAATTTAAAAAATGCAGCCAGGACGCACAAGTGCAGTTAGCTGCCGCTGGCTGGTATATTTATTTTTGATGCCTCGCCTTAACACAGGGACCACCAGGTTCCCGTAAGCAAAGGGTTAAAGTGAGAAGGTGCTACAACACCTGTGTGAAAGAGAGACCCTGTGTTGTCAATTATTTGTGTGTCCTCTTGTCATGGTACGAAATATTTCATATCTCTCATCTGGGCCATGCGAAAAAATCTATTTGCGTAAGCTGCTCTTGCAGTCTAGTTTGTTTGGATCTTCAAATGGATAAAGTGTATTTGATCGTAAAGTTGTTCATATTTGCATATGAACCAAGGAATTTCATAGATCAAGCAAATATTTGAACTCCTTTCTTTGTTGAATACATTTACATTGCAAAGGTATAAGTAAAGAGATATAATGTAAAGACTATGTATCCGTATATTTCTCTGTTTGGTGCCCTTTTATTTATTTGTATCAATCATTTAAACTGTTCTAAGCTATAAAGGGGATGTGATGTGTCCTGTCTTACATGTATATAAAAGAGTTATGAATATATTAGAGATATTTGCAATCGATATAAATTGCATCATCTTGTTAGTACAGAGATGCGATTGATATCAGATTTAAAGAAAAATATGCATCAAGTAATAATGATCTGTGAATGTTTGCCATTCGTACAAATGTTAAATTACTTGTGAAATATCTGTTTCACCTAGACAACACAATTTATAACAATATATTCAGGTTGCTCAGGACTCAGTCATTTATCTTTTCTTTCTTGTTCTTCTTTCTCTCATGCATCCTGTAGCATTTATCTGTCAGCACAATTCCTTCCTGGTGTACGACTCCATGGAGCAAGCCAACAGCAGCAAATGGGCGAAGGTCACGCACATATCGGTCTTCGGTGCTTTCATCATGTGTGCCATCATTGGGATATGTGGTTACGTAACGTTCACCGGTCATACGCAGGGTGAGTACGGTACACTCAAAATGAACAGGGCCCCTGTTTCACAAAGCTGTTTTTCAATGACAAATGACAAAAATCAGTGACAAATCTGTTGACAGTTGACTGTTCAGTAGCTTATAACAAAAACTTTCATTTGTCACCGATGACAAGTTTTGTGAAATGGTGCCCAGGTGTGTGTTACAGATCTTTTATAAATCTTTATATGATATGCATATCTATGAAAACCAAAATATGTGTCATAATATGATAATGATCGTTACTTAGAATGTTTCCAAGCAAGGATTTTGATAACCTTGTTCGATCAAACCTTCCCTTACACAATGATACAAACTACATAAATATTTAAAATCAGTGCACCTCTACATTAAATCAATCACTATGACAGTTCTACTGAAGATTAAGTTTCAATTTGTGATTCATTTTGTTGTATTTTCATTTTGCCAGGTGACTTACTGGAGAATTACTGCTACAATGATGTCTTGGTGAACATTGCAAGGGTGTTATTTGCTATAACCATCATGTGCACCTTCCCTCTGGAATGTTTTGTGTGCAGAGAGGTAAGTCAAAAAACTTGACGAGAAGATTTTCTCCTTCTTCAGAATTAGATTTGGGGGTTATAGGAATTTCCATTACTGAGTTATCATAGTGGAGATGATAGTGGTCGTGATGAGGCCTAAAAAAGATGTTGTATTGCCCTTTAAGTGCCAAAACATGGGTTGGTTGGTCGGAAATCTTTTTTTCTTCTCTCTTTGGGCTGACATTTCTCAGTTTTTGCCTAAATACATAATTTGTTTGTTTATTAAACTTTTTTTTCTTCTGAAGAACGGTAAATAAAAAATAAAACTTAACAAAAAAGCCCACCATAGATTTCAAGATTTTTGGGTCGGTCGCGAAATGCAATACAACATCTTTTTCTTACGCCTGATGGTGATGATGGTGTTGCCATGGTGGTGATGATAGTGTTGATGGTGATGGTGTTAGTGATGGTCATAATAATGATGGTGGTGATAATGATGGTAATCCTGGTGATAATGATATTGATGATGATGGCGAAAATTATGATTACCATGATATGATGATAAGGAGGAGGAGGACATGGAAGAGAAATTAATGAAAGTCTTAATGTTATTTATGATGATGATTGAATGATGATGATTGAATGATGATGATTGATGATGATGATTGATGCAGATGATGATGACTACAGAGTGCATTCCTACAGTTGACATTCATCCTTTAAAGGGTAATTTTGCATCAAATTCTTACAAAAATCCTGGATTTAGCTCATGCTGCAATCATAATTATAAATTTAGGTCATTAATGAATCCCATGACTTTTTACAAGCCAATCACCTGTCTGATTATCAAGATTAGAAATTTCACAATTCGTTTTCCTAACGGTTTTTATAACAGTACAGTCTTTTGAGAAAAATGAGTATGGTAAAACCCGTCTCTCAAAGCTTTTTACTTTTTGAGGCACTTTTTTTGTTGGGCTTCAATATTACACCATATCACAGACACTGATAACAGGTAGGGCCACCCATCTCAAATTTAACATTGTTAAACGATGCCTTTAACTCAATATTCCCATTGAACCCACAGGTAATAGAGAACGTGATGGTCCGTCAAGGATGGGTAGATTCACCGCAGCCACTCCAGAGGCATCTCATTCTTACCCTCATCATCGTCGGTCTTGTTCTAGGGGTCTCCATGAGCACATCCTGCCTTGGATTGGTCCTCGCTGTCAACGTAAGAAACCATTCCTCTCTGAAGCCCTGGGGGTGTTTCACAAAGATCCCAAGTTGAACTTATCTCTAAGTTGGACTTAACAATTATGGAAAGCCCTTAGCATCTATGAAAATATTTTGTAACAGCTATTTAAAAAAGGCATACATTTTTATTCAAATCATTCATATTTCAAGGAGATTTCATGTTCTTGATGTGTGGAATTGATAAAAAGTCTAAATATTTGAATTTTCGCTTTTGAATATATTTTATTTTATGGCTAGATATGGCTCTCCATAATATTTCAGTCCAACGTAAAGTTAATTTTGACTTGGGATCTTTGTGAAACACCCCCCAGGGCTCACACTGACCCATATTCGCGAAAGCGGTATAGTAGTATTTATTTCCATAGAAAAGCATATACAATGTAACAATATAACAATACAAAATAAGATAACAAGGAATCTTTCCTTCACATAGTGAATAGACATATTATAAAGATGTGAAAATCGAGGCCCAGGACGTTGACATTACTCAGGCAGGGCCTAACATGTAAACATATACATACAAACATATATACTTGTTCTAAGATCATTAGCAGTCAGAAGTATCAGTTATAATATGAAAAATTAATTATGGGGTTCGTTCAATCTAAAAATATAATAATATTTATGTAATGTAGAACGTAATGGTAAAACTTAGCGGAGAAGGAGGATGAAGTGGGAAAAGGGAGGAAGAGAGACATAGCAAAGGAGAGAGACGGAGAGAATGAATTTACAACAGATTTCTTGATTGCATCTCACGGAGAATAAGCTGTATCGTATTATACACACATTTGTTATAAAAGTTGACTTATCATTATTTAAAGAGTTCTCATGAATTTTGTAGTAAAAATTTTGGTCATTTGCTTCTAAATAATCACACATTTGAGTTGCTATAAAAGGTACATTGCATAGTTTACACTTATAGTTTATTCATAGTTTACAATTGATGATAAACTCGATTAAATTTAAAATCACTGATTTGTTTGTTGTTGTTAAAAGAATTAATGTCCAAGTATATATTTTGGTAGTTGACAAATACAATTGTAGCATCGAATTTCATTATTTAGTAATTGATTTGATAAAAATTGACACAAAATATACTTTCCAATTTCAATTCAGTCATAGACTTCAAACTATATAATTTTATCAGTATATATCAATATCTAACATTCAGCTGTTATATTCGTGTCCTCCTGGTTCCTACACGTATTTTTCACATCTATAGGCTGTTATTGGAGGAGTGGAGGTAATGTCCATGCTGGGTCTTGTCTTGCATGGAAGATTGAAAATGATGACACTACAGCCATTTTTGAAATTTGATTTGACAGGGTTTTGGCGGTTACGTTTGCGTTAGCCATTTTGATTAGTGATTTAAGTGACTGAAAGTTGTGGTTAGTTAGTAGACCGCGACTCCCGACTTCGAATGCTATAAGGGATACATCAAAATTGCGGGCCGAAATGTCATGAATCAGGGGGGCATATTTATTACATTTATACTCATGGGCCTTGGAAATATTAAGGTCGAATGGGACAGTTAGTTCAAAGATGAGCAGTTTCTTTTCGTTGGGCCAGTAGAGAACTAGATCGGGTCGGTCAGTTGTTGGTATTACTTCTCGTGGGATAGTTGAGGATGCATGGGCATTGGGCTGATTGAGATCTACTATTATTTCGGGGTTGGGTGTATCGTTTACTGTTGCTTTTGTCTTGGTGAGGGCAGTGTGTATGACGTTAAGTACATTATCATGTCTCCAAGTGTATCGGCCTTGGGTGAGTTGCACGTTACAATAGTTCAGGACGTGCAACAAAGTTTCACGGTTTCCACATAGGTCACATTTATCGGAGACGTTTTTGCCCCAACGTACAAGGTTTGATTTGGTTGGGAGTGTGTCAATGCTTGAGTTCAGAACGAATTGCATTACTCTGCGCGGCACGTCAAAGATGAAACTGTTCCAGCATACTGACAACTCTTCCTCCAAGTCCACCCTTATATTTAGTGTAGTTGGTTTTAATAAAAGCAGAAAAAATGAGGGAGACAGATTGAATTGAAAAATCGAAAGTAATGGTGTCTCAGATTGTAAAAATTGGCAACTCTGTGATATTATCTTTCTGCCTGTCGGTCCTTTTTGCTCTGTACTGAAAATGTCCATTTTAATTGTGGAAGGAATAGATTTGTTTCATTTAGGGGTTGTTTGAAAGTCATACAGGATTTATATGCACAAATTATATGTATAATGAGGTGTGCACTGTGTGTCCAAATTTTTAAAATTATTATTATCATTAGTGTTATTGTTATTACTATTGTTATTATTATTAATATTATTATCAATATTATTATTAATAATATTTTTTTTAATTATTATTAATATTAATATTATTGATTATCTACAATGATGGACTAGAGCAGATGCTACACTTCATCATATATTCCATTTCCTGCATCTTGTATATAGGGGGTGATCTGTGCCGTACCTCTCATCTGCATTCCATCGCTGTGCTACCTACGAGTGGCGGAAGGCTCCATCTACGGCCGAGACAAGCTCCCCTCCCTCCTCATCGCCCTCATGGGGGTCATCATCATCATCTCCGGCATCGTCACCATGATCATCGACCACAACCTCACCACCTGCACCCAGAGTGAGGGCTTCGCTTACTGCTACGCCTCCGACATCGTCAACGCGTCGGTCACGCCTCTTCCAGCGAGCCTCCAACGGCTCTCCCCGGCGCTCCTAACTGGGAAGTCGTAGTTGCATGTATAGTCCGGCAAGATGTGTTACTCTGTTTGTGTTTTCAAAATATTTACATTAGTTTTTATCAGTGTACATGGTGTTGTGGTCGAGTGGATATGTCACTGGACTGTGGATCACAAGGTCTGCGGTTCAAGTCACGCCGCGGCACTATATGTTCTTCGGCAAGACATTGATGTACATTTGCCACTCTCCACCCAGGTGTTAAATGGGTACCCAGTAGGATGCGAAAGTTAATGTGGTTGGATTAGCAAGTGGCGCTTGTAAAATTGTGACTGGTTGGAATATTCCCCAGGGAGCGGAAAATGTGCATACATTGTTTGCGGGTAAGCCTGAATTCGATGACGGGGTAATAATATGTGCTGCCCCCATAAACAAAGTATTAGGCGCATTATAAATGTGAGCTATTATTATTATTATTCCAAAACAGGAGGTGCCGGCCATTTGCAACCCCTATATTGGACAATGAAAATAGAATCAGAGATGACTTGTATTGCAATACATTAGCTAGTAGATAAACCCTCTGGACAAAGATTTATTGTAAGAAAGAACTCTGCAGGAAATTGTGGGAATTTGTAAGGCTAAATGTCTAGTAATGAAGGCATTTAGCACTCTTGTGTATTAAATGTACACAATAGAGGTGTGATGTCACATATTTTGCAGACATCGGAAACATTGAATGAAATATATGCTCAGATTATGAACAAGTCCATTTATGACAATAATGAAAATATTCTTACTGAAGAAATAAGAATACTTAATTGACACAATCTTTCAAAACTTGTCTTTGAATGTTAGGGATTTGCTCAAGAAAAGTAGTCTGTATAAGAATGCTTTTCCCTTCTACAATCTGGGTATACATGCAGGGCCCACAAACTGGGATATCCTTGTACGAGACATTGAATTACATTTTCCACTCCAGAATATTTCCAGTGCAATAAAGTAGTGTAATAACTATTTTTATTAGAGCAAGTTCAAGATATTTGTGTGCCAACATTTCTTAAAACATGAAAGCTTTTAGCATACCCAATGATTCTGTTGATAGCCCAGGCCAGTAGAGTTTGAATCAGACCAAATTACAAGGAAAGTGACAGTTGCAGTATTCATTTCGGTTTATTGAATATCTGTGACTTGCCCATTAATATTTTGCAGTGAATAAAGTATTTTGGATTGTAAGGCTAGGAGTCTCGATCGAGCACCCTGAGTGGATGTTTGTTTTTTATTAGTATATCCTTATTGTTATTTATATCATTATCAATTGTAACTATTTTAGCAAATGCTTTTCATAGATACAGCCCATTATCTATTATGATGTTGTGTGCTATGTGTGGTATATGTTATGTACATTTTTATTTGAAATGGGATGTTTTTATTCTATGCATGCGACAGATTATGTATAGAGATGTAGATTTGTATTTTTGTGGTGAAACTGCATTTTATATCTTCCTACTGGAAAAGAATTACATGTGAAAAGGTACATGTAGACACAAAACTGTGCTCTAATGGAAGGCATATAAACGAGAGACAAATCCAAAAGTTTGGAACTCTAAAATCATGTGTATTAATTGGAAGCATTGGAAATTCGGAATGTGCAGTATGGAGAACTTAAAGTGTACCAATCCCCAAAAGATAATTTGTTCTGAGTGTTAGTAGTGCCATGTTGCTATACCACAGTAAAACAAAATTGAGCTTCAAATAATACTTCTGTAAAGAGATTTTTGAGAGTTTAAATATATATATTCTCATGTATTACAGAAAAGAGGGTTGTGAGAAGACTACTCGCCGCACTCGTTTGTGCTCGCATTGAATAGAGCCTGCAGGAAACCGAAGTCCAACTTGGGATCCGTGTTTAAGCAGTTTTATGTTGTTATTTATTTTCTTCATACTCCTTATTCATTAACCCTTAGAATGCTGGTTCAAGTTTTTGAGTTTGAGTTTATACATTTTATAGCTAGCTGGACACAAATTATATTTTTAGGTGATTGGTACACTTGAGCTTGACAAATGTGTAATTTTTAGTAGCACAATCAGTACACATGTGTAGAAGTGTTAAAGGCACTTTTAATGGACTGAGAGATTAATCTTGTAACCCTTGTTGCAATATATGGTTGAATGAATTCAGAATATATTATGTTTTACAGGAAAAGGGATTATTTATATTTAGGTCAACCATTGGCAATATTGGAAACAAGATGACATTTTTCCAGGTCAGTAATATGAATGTTTTTGTTTTGCATTACATGAAAACATATGTGGACTCATTGAAATTTCTCTTATTTTTGAAAATTAATCTTTGTATGTGTACATGTGTGTCTCTGACATGTACATACATGTACACATATACAGGACATCATTTCTAGTCTATTGACTGCACAAATGGAGAAAGAAATAATGTATTTTGTTTTTTGGACAAACCTTTACCAAAATTAATGATTTTCTTTTGTTTGGACAAACTGTTACCAAAGAAGATTACAGATCGATACATGTTAGTCAAATGTGTTCTTACAAGTAATTTATGATTTTTGGATGCATTGATTGGACAATATAGGCCAGTGTTTTACCTGAAACATTGTATGGGTTGGTCTGATTTATTCCTTTGCAATATAGGCCTATATATTGATGCAGTAGTAGTCCCATGCAAATATAGTTTTGTATTTATTTATTGTCATTTAGTTCATGCCAGATACAGTATAGGCCTAGAGTTGTACAACAATTTATATAACTGTTTAAGAAATGAACAGTGAAGGACAAAAAAACTTTGGGGGAAAAAAAGAACTCTTATCAGGTTTGTGATGAACTGTCTTGCTGCTATGTTTACAGTTTTCAGTAATATATATTCTTAGGATACATTTAGGTACATGGTATTTTAAATCAGAATTTAAGTCAGAATTTTTTTTTGCACAACATTTACTTTTACTGACATGTACTATGAGGTATATTATTGATCTGATTAATAGAAATGTAGATTGTATTCATTGAGTAAGTGCTTGGTTGTGTGACATATATTATATTTACTTTGTAAATAATATTTGAAGCTTTGTCAACAAACTATGTGATAAACCACCTCTAAAACTTACCATGGTGAAATGATAAAAATTTTACTTACAAAATGAACTGTCAAAACAATTTAAAAATGGTTGCATGTAACAATGGACCTACTATGTAACAATGCAACTAAATGCTTGCCCATATGTGATGCAGTAAAGTAAACTGCTGCAGGCCTTTAAAAAAAAGTTGTAGCAATTGACATACCTAGATTGTTTTCTGCACCTCTCTGCACTGTTGTTTGCTTGCCACATGTTCTAGCTAGGACATTCTGCACTGGCTGCTAAAACTCATCTTAAATTGTCATGAGTTATCCAATTAAAGAGAATTTGAAAGCATATTCGACCCCAGCAAAATTGCTGTTTTGGAGAATTTATTGCTGCATGGTTTTGTGAACCACCATATCTCCTGTACTTGACCTGTTAGCGTACTTCAGTTTGCAAAACCAGCAACGAATTGTAGAGAACAAGAGAGAGAAAGAGAGAAATAGAGTGTACAGTACCAGTTTGTGGAAGTGAATTAAATATTTATTATAATGTATATGTTTACCTCTTAGTAAAATCAAGCCATTATAATTTCTAAATTGCCAAAATCGTGGTATACCCAAAAGTTGTGTGTCCGGACAGTTGATTTAAATCGGTGATACAAAGAAATTTTCATAAAATGTTTTATAAATCTGTTAAGATTTAATATATTATGAAAGAGAAATATTTATGTTTTTTTTAGTGCTAATTGATGCATACTTTTCTATATATACTAAGACAAGGTGACGGCTTTATTTCTCTTAAAAGCATCCGGACACACAATTCATCATACATATATAATTTAGACAAAGGCTTGTTCGACCAGTGGTATAAAAAAGAAAAAAGATTGCAATAATAACAAAATGGTCAGTCATGCACAACATACACATACTTGTGCATGTTATGTCTCATAACAATGTAATATTGGGCATTTTTTCCCCTGTAGAACAGTACTTCATACATGCAGTATGTAGCTATAAAATATCAGTTGTATAGACCGATACAAGTACATAAAAATGTTTATAGCGAATGGTTCGTGTCAGTAGGAAAGTTGGTATAGAAAGTGATATTTTTTCCTGGTTTGTGTCTCTTGTGAAATTCTATATATTTTATGTGGACTTGTGTTCTTGTCTCTTATTCTTCCAGCTAACTTTGTTTCCATGACAATCTTTCTTGTATCATTCATTCCATGCTTGTTCCCGACATCATGTGGAGTTTTAAATTATATATTGTGCAGATTGACATATAGATATCTATATATTGATGAACTTAAAAACTTGTGTACCTGTGTTTCTTCTTTGTGTTGCGTTTTTGCCACGTTACGTTCAGAATTCACTCCATGAAAATTCATACATGTATAATTTTTGGTACCCTCTTCCCTCCACACTGCATTCTTATTTTACCCCTTCCCCATCACCACGTCCCCCCTCCCCACGTCCCCCCTCCCCAATCTATAATCACCATCATCATTACAATCAGCATCAGTAATTCTCATCATTACCACCATCATTTACAGATTTACAGAGAGAAACCCTCCCCTTTACGACTGGCCACGACTAGATTCTAAGAAGTTGTCATTTCGATTTGCAGCATAATATTTTCCTTGTTGAATTTACAGTTCAACTTTACGGCACCAATTTCATACGTAATAATCAATGCTCATCTAACAAATATTTGTTTTTATCATTAGAATATCTTTATTAACATCTCAAATTGAAAGAAAAAAAAAGGCATAAAAAACACAATCCACAATATCTTCATAGAACACTAATATCCTATCATATCTCAAAATTTGACAGTGATACAAAATGACATTCACCTGCCTACACTTTAAGACCATCCTTCGTTCACATATTAAAAACTTACGTCTACAAGAAATCATCATTGCCCCCTTGTTATAGTACAAAATTATTTACAAAAAGGGCGCTTTTTATCATCGAACCACTGGCGATAAAAAATTATGTAAACACACTATTGAACAGTTTTCTATCATAATGTTAGGCTTAACCATTACTAATGTGTGATCTTTTACAAATCAAAGAAGGCTTGGGCCGGGGTCTAAGGAAATTGCTTGTTATACCCTAACTTTAAAAAAAAGTAATATATCTTAACACATGCTCTGGTTAAAATGCTTTGCGGTCATTATCATACACAAACCAAATTCTCACTTCAGCCCTGGACCAAATAACGCCTAACCAGCAAAAAAATGATCTTGAGCGGCGAGTGATTTAGCTCTCAAAAGCTTGGAAAGAGCTCTGAAAATGAGCTCTGGTAAAACACAGTAAAGTACCTAAATACCACTGAGAAAATCGCACTTATACAACACCAAATTCCTAAAAGAGCCCCTTTAAACAGAAGTATTGTAACACTGCACTAAATGCTAAAACAAACCTATTCCTAAACCTAACCTAAAACCTAAACGCAACCATAAACCCTTTGTTAATTAAATACATGTAAAGTGTTGCCAGGGAAAAGGTCAGGGCTAAATAAATAAATATAACATTGAATGAGCAGTGGAGTACGAGAGAGGTACATGCATTATATTAGCTGCTGGTGGTTTATGAGAGCACCAGAATTAAATCCATTTCATGTAACAGTCATAATGATAAGGTGAATCAACTTCAATCAAATGAGATTAACAAATAACATTCATGGCTTCAAAATACAAAATCATAAAAATCATTCAACCCTAAAATACATGTATACCAACAAATAACTAACAGTTATAATTATTCATTACAAATTCTGAATATCATCAATTATGGGAAAAGTAATAATGCAACAGTAAAACTGTGAGATCTAAAAGCTAAAACCACTTTAAAACCGAGCCCGAAATAACTTGTGCTGAAGTCTATGGAAAAAGTGTGTTATACCAAAATTAAATCATATTTTAACTAGTTGCAAAATTAAAAAAATCAACTGAGCAAATAGACTATTTCCCTAAATATTTTTCTTTGCATTTCTTTATATTGTTGTACAGTACCAAAGCTTTCATTTTGTACTAGCCCTATTCATACATAATTGTTTCAGTATTTATCTATATTATTTAATGTTGTAATTTTGGTGCTGTTTTCCTTGCTCTCTATAGGGTATAAGTACTATGCATTGCATAAGAGCTGCAAGGAAAACAATGCACTATGGCACCATTGGAACGTTTTAGTGTGGTATAATCAGTAGAATTCAATATTACATGTTGATTTCCATACTGTGATTCCATTAACCATTGCCAGGCAGATTACATAAACCATATATAATACTAACAATTCAGTCAATAAATAAATTCCAACCACTGAAAACAACTGACACACATATATAATAAATACAATGGAATCATTTTTGAAGAAGAACGAATTTGCCTCTTTGGAAAAGGCTTAATGCATGATTATATAATACAATGTAACATGATGACTTTCACACAGAATGTTCATGAAATATGAAATTAATTATAATGAACATTCAAGAGTACAAACAAAATGATACATGAAGCTGCCGTAATATTTACAGTATAAAGCAGATGTAACTGCATGAGGTGAGCATCGCACAAATTAAATACATATGATTGCATAACAGAAATAAGACACCAACATATCGAGCTGCTTAAATAGAAGGTGAAAATTGAAACATAGTGTCAATGTCCTTGAATAAAGGAAAAGCAAAAATAACAGACTAGAAAAATCTGTGATACCTTTATATAAGTCACCACATTGGCATCTCGTAGAAGCTGAAAAGAAATTGCATATATCAAAGTCTAATCATAACTACTCAATTGACAATAGATAAAAACTCCAAGAGAGCTTTTTGGTAAAAAGAAATAATGATAAAAGCTCTGTAAACAAGTAATAACGTCACAGGAAATCACCATCAAATACAAGCTGTATTCTCAAGTTAAAATAGTAAATGTGAATCAGAAACAGATCAATGGCAAATTAACCTTGCAACAACCTTGCAAAATGAGCCTGGAAATACTCTGACCCTTCAACTCTAACCTCTCTCGTTTTTCAGTTGGGGTTTTGATGAATCCATGATTGTGTTTCATCAATTTGTTCACATGGCAGTAAGAGTAGAATTTTAAAAAAGGCTTTGATCTTTGAACTCTGAACTCTATGCTCACTATTTGTCCTTTGTCATCTATGATTCTCTCTGTTAAGATTGTCATCAAGCCACTGATACTCAGACAAAACTGATGTTTAAACTCCGTCTTCTGTTACTGTATTTTGTCATATTAGGGGAATGACATTTGACCTCTCGAGCATCCATGATGTCTATCAGGTTGTCAACCAGCCACTGAGCCTTGCACTACCAATGTTTGTCCTTTGAACTATGACAGGAGTTATGACACCTAACCTTTAGTGCGTCCATGAAAATGTCTACCCAGTGATCGACCAGTTGATGAGTCTCGAACAACAGAACTTTCCAAAGTAAATGACAGACGTCCTTAACCGCACCCATATCTGTCGGGTTGTCAACCTGCCAAAGAACATTGCACTACTAATGCTTGACCTTCAAACTCTGACCTCAGTTATCTTTTGTCATACTAGGTGAGTGACACTTGGCCTTAAGCGCACCCATGATAATTTCCGTCAGATTATTGACGTGTTGATGAGCTCGGAACAACTCTGCTGCAGGCAGGGAATCAAGGGCGCCATCTTTGAAGTCCGACACTAGACCTTCCAGTCGTCCTAGGAGACCGCTACCAGGCACTGGCTGAGGACTCCTGGGAGGCGACAGGCTACCCGAGGGATCCTTGGAGGTCATCTCCTCCGTGGCTTCTGTGTTTGACCTTTGACCTGGTGGTCTGCCTGGAGGTGTTGAGCTGCCATCATCTGTCAATGAAAAGGAGCAGGATCATCAGGGCGGTGGTATAAACACGCCTTTGTATGACATGTGTTCTGATAATGATAATTAATCACTTCAATTATGAGTCAAACACTATACCTAAACCTAACCCTACCAAATTCAATTAAAAAACCTGTGTGCGTATGTATTGGGTTTTTACAGACGTTTATCAATCAGATATGATTATTTACGTCTGGGGACCGACCTTTAAACGTCACCATCCGAAAGACGTGACTCAGTTTCGAACCTGCGTCCTCGGCTGAATCAGTTCGTATCTTCCACTTTTAGCTGGATTACAGGCGCACGCCACAACGCAGAGTTAAAAAACCCAACTGTTACTCAAACCATAAACCCAGCCCAATCTTCTACAAAAGAAAGCCCACAGCAAATGCCATTAGCATACTTTGGGGCCCCACCCCTACTCTTTTGAGCTGGGTTTTAAACATTTTAAACATTTTTATTTCTCCTTCTCCTCTTCATATCCTGTTCTCTACAGTCTTAAAAGTGCAAATGCTATGTGGGGATATTGAGGAATATTGCAGAGGTAAACATTTTAAGCAATGATGTTTTTGATTAGTTTCAGCCAGCCTTACTTTATTTTACATATACTCTTTTGTCATGCGTAAAATCGCAATGATTTGTTTGTTATATATTGGTAAAACTGTACAACAAAAAGAAAATCAAACAGAAATAAATAAATCAAATCAATCACTTTGTTCACAGAGATGAACGTCCTCACAATTCTTACCTTTTGTACTGCTGCCTGCCTTCGAAAGTGAATCAACTTCTGTTCCTTTCGACTCTGGGAACTAAAAAAAGAAGAAAAAATACATATTTGTGTCAAAGTATTGGGAAGCAACTGCCTAAATTTCTCCCCCCCCCCCATCCCCCCCCCAAAAAAAATATATTTGGTGAGTTGGTTTGTTGGATTGGTAAAAATGTCCTTTTACACCAAAAAATATATATCCTGACATTTCTCATTTTTTGTTACAAACCCAGTTTGTACTTAACTACATGAATAATCAGAGTAACACGCAATTACAATTTGACTTTCATTTAAAATCAAATATTCCACCCAAGGATCGATCAGTCCCATGTATTACCTTTTCTGTTTGGAATGCTGAGAGGACATTCTTGAGATGGCCGACTTTGGGAGACTTGATTGGCAGTGACTGAACCTGATAGAATCAAAAGGAAATAAGTTGCATACTTTGATAGAGAACTTTGCGCTCAGATCAATCAAAACCACAATACATCACAAAGCAGACCTAGAGCAGATTAGGAGAGGAGGAGGAGTGTTATTTCTATAAAGAGACGTTAATAATTGGTCTTGGTATAAAGTTGTAGCTTCCTAGGTTCTACTGGAGTAAGTATTTACCATTAATAGTGGAATGCTAGGGATCTCATTTTTTTCTAAATTAAAAAAAAGTATATAGATATGGGCCCCCGTCTTAGAAAGAGTTGCGGTGAATCACAAGTTTGCGGTCCCCTATCTGTTATGTGCATTGGTTTGCACTTTAGCTCTAAAAAGGTCCAAAACATCTCTCAAGAACGTTTTAAAGAAAGCTCTAGTAAAAAATAATGAAATACATAGATATGTATGTAAGGAAATCTCTCTTTTACAACAGAACATCAAAAATTAGCTCAATGAACACTTTGCCTACATTGTGATAAAGTGACTGTCAAGGGTCTGTATCAAATAGACTATTTCTTACCTGCATGGGTGAGAGAGACGACAGGTCCCCAATGGTCCTGATGTTCCTAGCTCGGACTAGCTGGCCTAGACCTCTAGACCTGGAACAAAAGAAAGACAAACAAGAAAACTTATGATATCAAATGTTCTCATTCTGTTATGTGACATTTACTCTGGCATTGTGCAGTGCATATTCACTAATGCACTTGCAAACATGAATTTTACTGGAATAATCAGTGCATAACACAGCTATGATTGTACACCTCCAAAATAAATCTTGCCATCTTTGTTTACATGAAAATATAAGCCCCTATGGATTTTTGTAACTGATTACCATGTTAACTCTAAATTAAAAATAACCTTGATTTATATAGCGCTTAATACGAAAACTGTCTCTTAGCACCTTGCAGAAATTATTACCCCAATCATATGATTTATTCTTGCACAAAATGCACCGTCTCCACTCCCTGGGGAGTATTCCTAAAATATGGTCATCGTGGGGGCATACGGCAAATACTAACACAAAGGCTTTCGTAATCCTACCAGGTCCCCATTTCTCTTCTGTGTCTGGAGTGGAAAATGTAAGATTATTGCCTTGCCAAAGGACATTAGTGCTGTGTCAGGGATCGAACCCACGACCTTTGCATTTCCAGCCAGATGCTCAAACCACTCGACTACGGCACCTCTAAATTGGGCTTCAGGCGAAACTCACCACATGGAGGATGTCAGACGAGGAAGCACATTCTCCACCGGTAGGGAGCACTTCGCTAGGGCGGGGTACACGGACCCCTGGCTCTCCCCCTGGGCTTCCAGGCTACTGTCGACCTGTGTGGAGGGGCTCCCCTGGGTCAATGAACCCTGGGTACTCTGAGAGGAGACCTTTGGTTTCTTCATGCTCTCCTGGTTTTGATTAACCTGAAGGGGCAATAATAGATGAAAGGGGAAAAGAGGTTTATATTTCTGCCCTGTTGCTAATGGAAATTTAACCATAATTATTATTCTCCCCTTAATCCCTCACAAAGACCCTTCATTAGGCCTAAAAATAATGATGTCGTATTGCCGTTTACGTGCCAAAACATGGGTTGGTCGGGTAGAATTTTTTTCTTCTCCCTCTTTGGGCTGATATTTTAAAAAGCCAACCGTAGATTTCAAGATTTTGGGGTCGGTCGCAGAGGGCAATACAACATTATTTTTTTAGGCCTTACTAGAATCCGGCAGACTGGCACAAAAATATATCTTTAGATTGCTGAAGTAAAACTATGAATTTAAATGATCAGAAAATGCAACAATCTGAAATGAATTGTTTAGATATACACAAGAAACATTCAAAATTTTGGGATGTGATTTTATGCTGTAAAACTGATGTCTTTGCATTGATTCACACCCTTTCCAGGGCACACAACATCGTCTTCTCTATCTTTGCCTCCGTTTCCCTCACAACGACCATCATGACAAACTAGACTGGGGGGGGGGGGGGGGGAGTTTCACAAAACTTGTCATCAGTGACAAATGACCGTTTTTGTTATAAGCTACTGAAATCCTTGCTTCTGATTGGTTGTCAACAGATTTGTCACTGATTTTTTTATTTGTCAATTAAAAAAAAAAGGCTTTGTGAAACAGGTCCCAGACTTACCATGTTGAAGACCTTGCTGGCGTAGGAGGATGACTTGGGAAAGCTCTTCACGGGCTTGCTCTTCATACGCCGGCTGGAGTGGGGGCTCTTCCTTCTTAATCGATGCAGGGTACTGGATGATGATGACGACGACGATGATGGTGATGACGATGAGGACTGACTGGAATCCGACTTCGATGGCGTGGTGATGTACTGTCACAAGGCAAAAGCAAATAAATGAAATTTGTCATGAACTACTTTGTACCCTCACATGCCATAGGTGGCAAATCCTGTGCATTAAAATAAGTGTTCATTAATGTATCTGGGCTGTAACAAATTTTCGAAGGGAATCAAGTTAACAATGGAGATATCTAAAGTTACAGGAAGAAAATCATAGCCATTGCAAGTCCAGGACTCCATATCAAATTTGTTTTTATCAATAATAAATGCTAAATTTCTATGACAAATTTGATCTCAGCAATCGAATGCCACGATTTCAATAGCTTATAACAGTTATTTTAACTTGTTACTGTTAACAAGTGTTATGAAACAGGGCCCTCTTCTCCATTGTTAAGTTTATTCCCTTAAAAAATCTTTTACTGCCCTGCTGGATAATAAAACAAAGCTTTACTAGACAAAGTCTGATTTAAAAAAAAAAGATTTTACAAAAGCTGTTCACAAACCTGGTGCATCAAGTCTATCATGTTCAGTGTAATTATTGTTGTCCTTTCTTGATTCATGTTGGTGTTGTTAACCCATTAGCAACTAGAGATTTTGTAAAAATGGCCTATTACTCACTGGAAGATGTTGCAATATTGCTCTCATTTTGACATTTTTATGAACAATATGAAACATGCGCTATATTTCTATGCAGAATCCTACTGTAGACATCATAAGGATTAAGCACGTATAACGGTAAACCCTAGAACGAATACTATAGCGCATTGAAAATGAACGAAACGGACGAGCGGTTTCGCTGCTATTGGGTTAAGTGTGTAGGGGACTAATTACCCTTAGCCTTTGCAAAATTTGTTCATTGTAGCATTGTACAATATATACAAGTGCTATCATTCTTTGAGAAAATGTCTACAATATGGAGGGAAAAAGAATCCATGAGAGCTTACCTTTGAATTATGTACTTTCGATGAAGCCGTGGTGACAAGAGGAGACATTGGAAGGCGCCCTCTGGAGGAATCTTGTGCCAACCCGTGCAAGAGAGAGCTGTCGGCAGTCTTAGGAATCTTGGGATCAGCGCTGTGGTCTTGCAGGGGTTCAGGTTCTATGAATACCTTGTCGGCAAAACTCACACGACGGCTCTGTTGTTGACAATGGTAAGAAGATTTTAACATCAAAACTTAGAAAACTATCTTGAGAGGATAAAATTTCCACAACAGAGCTGAAGTGTATTTAATTCTACATGGTATTGAAATCTAAAGGTTGAATTCAAGCTTCATGAGAAGCAACACAAAAAAACGATGGCTTGAAATGCCTCCCAACCTTGCACAGAAAAGAGTAGAAAAAAGTAGAAATCTCTCAAAGTAACATTGATTTTTTTGTACGGTTTAACATAGCCATCTTCAGAAAACAAAAGGAATCTAAGGTGCATAAAATTAATTTGAAGACCCCCAAATAAGTTTGGTTGGCAGTGGTGGCTTAGTCATTTTGTTATATGGGAGCGAGTCGACAGTTGTGATTTTCATATCATGTACAGCTGAACAATGAGATCAAAAGTATCTCGCCCAATTATAAACACAATGTTACATTTATCGGATTGATTGATTGATTGTCCAAGATACTCCTGGGGGGGGGGGGGGGGGGGAGGGGGCGTTTCACAAAACTTGTCATCAGTGACAAATGACAGTTTTTGTTATAAGCTACTGAAATCCTTGCTTCTGATTGGTTATCAACAGATTCTTCACTGAATTTTGTCATTTGTCATTGAAAAATGGCTTTGTGAAACTGGCTTGCCTTGCTGGAGGGAGATGGAGAGCTGCTTCCAATCATATCACGGCGCTTCAGAATCCCACTGCTTGGTGATGCAGTGGGCGAGTACATGTGAGGTATACTGCCCTCTGGAGAGTCGACCTGGTTAGGCCACCTGGGTCGCATGCTCGCCCCTTCCGGCGAACCCTGCGTCCTCGGGGTGAACTTGGTGGGAATGATGGGAGAGACCCGAAACGGCGGCGGACCCAAGGTCATGCAGGCCATAGAAAGTCTCTCAGGGGAGGCTTGGTTGTCCATCTCTGGTGGGGAGAGGTTGGGGAAGGTTAGCCGCTGGGATGAAGAGTCGGTTGTACCCTCTGGCTGGACACTATCCTCCTCAGGTAGAAATTTCAGCGGACTCTGACTGCTGTTGATGATGTCATCTAAGGTATCTAAGGAGTGGAAGGCAGTACAAAAGGTCCATAATTAGTGAGAGCTGTCTGTTCAGAGACCTCAAGCTAAGCCAATTACATTCACCATCATTAGTACTACGGAACACTTCATTGAATTTTGGAGACTAGAAAGTTCCTTTAATATGTAATAATAACAGTAGGTTTGTGTTCTTGTTCTTGTAATACTTGTAAGATCCCTCATCTCACTATTTCACTCACATGCAATTGCCAATTGGAACTGTATGTTTCCTGTATGAAACCTAGGGTGATGAAAGAATTAAGTTGTCAATGGGTTACCATCAACTGAATCTGTGGGGCAAAAACTCAGCACAATTTTTCAGCCCCTTGTTCTACAAATCATACTTTAATTAAAAAGCAATTACATACGGCTTTAGTCTTCTACAATTATATTTCAACTAACACACATGTAATGTGGGCTTGAGTAAAAATTATTGTTCTTATAGGATAGAATTAAACATGTTAAAAAACATTTAATTCACATATTAATCAGATTTATCG
Source organism: Strongylocentrotus purpuratus (assembly GCF_000002235.5). NCBI lineage: Eukaryota > Metazoa > Echinodermata > Echinoidea > Camarodonta > Strongylocentrotidae > Strongylocentrotus > Strongylocentrotus purpuratus. Next base: position 10,522,792 of record NW_022145604.1, read on the forward strand.
CCCAAAGAAACAAGTTCTCCCTTTAGAATCTCTAGTTACACCAAACTTGGATCACACATATTCACAGATTCAGAATAACATACCTTGAACATCCAGCCCTGAAGATACCACACCAATGGGAGTTCCTTTTACCTCCTCCAGATCTCCATCTTTGACAAAGGTGTCTGTGCTCTTTGGTAAACCATCCATTCCCTCTGCCTCCATCACTTGCTCCTCCTTCTCCTCCTCCTCCTCCTCTCCTGACTCTTCACTTTCAATGCTAGTCTCATCATCATCACTATCTTCATCCCCATCACTTTCTGACTTGTCTGACTCGTCCTCTTTAACCTGTACATCCTCGAGTTTGTCCACCTCTCTGAGAGCGCTGCTTTCTTTTTCAGAAGATCGTTCTACAGAGTCACCCTCTTCTCCAAATGTTAATCTCTGACTGCTTCTTTTAGATCTCGTCTTCATCCAGCCTGCATCATTTTGTTTAATACCATCATCATCCTTTTCTGGAAAATCCTTCTTCAAGTCTTGTTCCACGGGGACAGGTTCTGAAAGGTGTTCTTCTGATGAAGTAATATCTTGAGCTGCAGGGATTTCAGTGTCTTTTGATTGTTCTCCTATTTTGTTTTCAAACTCAGCTACATCTTCTGCTTCTTGAGGTTGTGGTTGCTGAAGGATAACTTCATCAACTTTAGGTACCTCATGATCTTGGGACATCATCTGCTCCAAGTCTTTCATTTCAATATCACCATCCTCGTCAACAGCATCCAAACTTGCATCAACATTTGTGATACACTCATTCCCATCTTTCTCATTATCCTTGATCTCTGTCTCAGAGGTCTGATCTGTTCCTTTGACTAGACCTCCTTCAAATCTCTCTTCTTCCACTTGAGTACTGTCCTCATCCATCTCTTGGCTCATGGTATCCTTGATGACAATAACTTCCTCTGCTTGCTTTGACACTTTCTCATCAGCTTCGTGATCAGCTCCCTCTTTTGGTTGTTCACCGCCAACAATGTCATCAATGCTATTCTTCTCCTCTTGGGGCTGTTCAAGGTGTCCCTTTGTGGCCTTCTGTGTCTTGTTGCGCTTCTTGATTTCCATCCTGGAGAGCTTTGTGCCCTCTCTTGTCTGAATGGGTCCAGGCGAGAGTAGCAGCCTCTTGGACCTCAGCCGCTTAGACACTGGTGATTTTGACCGCTTGGAGGACTTTCCGGACCTGGCATTGCGCAGGATTTGACTGCTGCTAAGGGAGGAGGTTTTGGGGGAAAGTGGGCGAGATCTTCTTGCTGACCTGACCTTTGGCGGAGACAGAATCCGTTCTGGGGAGAGATCTTGCGCTACCTTCTCTGCTAAGGCCTTTAGTGACTTTGGAGATATTGCATACGTAGAAACATCCTCGTTTGGTAAGTTTGTGCCTGCCTTCAGCCCTGCCTCCTCAGCTCCTAAGGCATCTTTCTTTTCTGGAGAGTGGCTTCTATGTTTATGCTTTTTCTTACCAATGATGGGAGATGTTTCCTTCATCGCTAATTTCTGGGCCATTGATCGAAGAGCCTTTGGTGATATCCTTGTAGGAGACTTCAATGCTCCGGCAGCTTTTGCTTTACTGAGCTTGTGTCTTCCATCCGGTGACATCAAGGCTTTCCTGAGAATGTCCTTAGCACATCTTATCTTTATACTTGGTCTGCATTTCCGTCCAGACCTTGTCACAGTTAAAACCTCCTCTTCCTTCAAAGCAGACAGATCATGCTTTGGAGTATCCTTCTCCTTGAGCCTAGTCAGCACATCAGCCAGTTGATCTCTAGGCGGTGTCTCTGTTGTAGGGCTGACCTTGTCCTCCCTGTTACTTGGTGTCATGATTGGAAAGTCTACCTCTGAATCTTCAGATGAATTACCAGCATCGTTCGTCTCCGATGGCTTGAATTCTTTGTCTGCTTTGCTCTGCAGCGATGCCTTGATCTGGACAAGGGGAACATCATCATCGTCACTTGAAACACAGTCATTCAACTGAGGGTCTGTAGTATCGTCACCAGTTTTAGGTAACGTCTCACTTTGAGTTCCAAAGAGGTCTTCAGAACTGCTATTTGCCTCAGGCTCGGTCACGCTGTTTGGAGCAGTCATTTCTACTTCTGGCAAGACTTTATTCTCACATTCTTTCTGAACCATCTTTTCATCTTGCTGTTTCTCATGAGACAAATCAGCATCTGCTGCAAGCCTTTCTGAAGCGTCTTCATTCTTTCCTTCAGAAACTTCTAATTGGTCCTCTTGTGATGACGCTTTCTGGTCTTTGAAAACATCACTTTTCCTTTGACGCCTTCTCTTTCTTCCAATAGTTGTAAGTTCTTCCTGACTCCCCAAATCTTGTTTCTGGCTACCTCCTTCATTTCCTTCAAATTTCCTAGATCTTCCCCTTTTAGTTGGAGTACCTAGTACTTCACTATCAGTTTCTTGATCATTTTTATCTAAAGAACTTATCTTCTCATCTTCTTTTCCCGGCCTTCCTCTCGTTTTTTCAGACTTTTTCCCTTCCTCTGCTTCTTCTAATTGACTATCCTCATCTCGATCACAAGTCTTTTGGGGTCTGCTCCTCTTGCGTTTAATTTCTTCTGTTTCTTTCTCTCCACTCTCCGAAGCCTGACTTTCCTCACCAACATCTTCCGTTTTTCTTGGCTTCCCTCTCCTTCTTGCAGTATTTTTAACCTCTGCAATGCTACTCTTTTCTTGGCTTTCATTTCTTTCATTCTCTGAATTTTGAGAAAGCTTTGACCTTCCTCTCCTTGTCGTCACTTGTTCCACATTGTCACTGTCTGCACAAGTAGAATCCTGGGAGGTTTCCTCCTCATTTTCCTCTTGTGACCTAGCAACTTCTTCTTTACTGCTCTGGGATTTTCGAGACCTTCCGCTCCTCCTTCTTGTTGACTTTTGGGAGGATACTTCAGCAGATTTCTCAGTCTCAACAACATCCCTTTCAGGCACCTCCTCAACGGAATGAGGCATCACCTCAATGACCGTCTCATCCATGCCCGTCTCATCCATGGTACTAGAGAACAGTTCTTGCTGACTACAAAGAACATCCTCATCTGGCACTTCCCGATCAACACTATGGTCTTCCATCCTTTCAGAGTCTGGCATGACTTCATCACTTTTCTGAGTCTGACCGTAGTCCACCGACGGCAGATCATCATCCGTCTCACCATCCTGTTTGTCCAAATTTGCTAGGCATTCTTCGATACTCTGGTCTAGGTCATCGCCCAAGGGCGCTATCCCATCCAGCTCGTACCTCTCAGCCAAATCTGCTAGGTCCTGTTGACTAGCCTGTAGGATATTCAGGTCTGTCGCTTTCTTTGTGTGGCTGACTTTACTCTTGGGACTCGACACTTCACTAACAGAGTTTGACCTACGAGCTGACTTTGGTGTTCCTTTCCTGTTGTGTATCTCGTCTGATCTGTATCTCCTTAGACGCGGTGTCCCGGCAGGTGAGGATTGTCCGGGACTCTGCATCTTTGGACTACTTGCATCTGAACCTCCTGCAAGCTCGTAATCCTGAGGTTTTTTAAAGGGACTTTGCTCTTGGGTGTCTTCTTGACTGTATCTTGCAGCCCTTGGACTGTATAGCTCAATTTCCCTTTGGCTAAGTTTTTGCAGCTTGATAACTGGTGTGCTGATGACCTTTTGGAATCTTCCATCTGGAAGGACATCCATCAAATCTTCAGCATCCAAAACATCTCTTGAAGGACTTTCCTCCTGAGCAATTGAAGGGTTGTCATCCTTGCTAGGGCTCTCTACATATGACTCTGGAATGACTTTATCCTTCACTGGACTCTCACCAACAACCACTGGCATAACGGTGTTGGAAACATAAGAATCACCCGGTTCTTTCACCGATTCTTCTTGTGTCTCTGGCACCACAAATTCTCCACCTTCCTCCTCCATCCCTTCTGCGTCCTTGTCAACATCCGCACCTGATAGTAGTCCTAATTCCCCTTGAGATACATCCGGGCAAGTGTCATCCACAATCACTACAGATGATTCCTTTTCACAGTCTGACTGCAGCTCCTGGACAGCATCACTCCATGTCTCTCCATTACTACCATCAGCATCAACATCCTTGGTATTGTTACCATGGTGATCAATTCCATCCTCCATCAGCATCTGCCCCGAATCCTTGATCGGCGAGGACGACTTCTTCACTGGTTCAAAGAAGGTCACGATCCTCCGGGCTGGCTTCTGTGTCTTTTCTTGGCTGCTCGGCAAAACAACCACGCTGTCTTCTTCCTCGGTTTCCTTCATCTCTTCTTCTGCCTTCTTTTCTTTCTGAATTTCCTCTCCCGCTGTTGACTTCTGTCCTGTTATCTCTGAGAAGTTGAATTTCTTGGCGTCATCTGGTAGGTCCTCCACCTCCGGGGTAGGTACTGGAGATCTTTACAAACAAACAAATAAAATGAGAAAGCATTAATTAATCAGAAAACATCACAAGTCATCACGTTGTAGAACAACCATCATCAGAGAAACATGAGTCATTGTGTCACAATCTAACAACTCATTTTCATTTCTTTTTCTATCAACATTCAGGGCCTTGTTGAACAAAACTTACCATCAATGGTAACTACCATGGAAACCCTGAATTTGATTGGCTGTTGAGCCCTGTTACCATGGTAGTCATCAATGGTAAGTTTTATGCAAAGGGGCCCTGGTTGTTCAAAGTCATTTCCCTACCGGCGTGAACAAGAGTGTCCAGAGAGGATCAAATTTCATATAAAAACTAGTATCACTATTTTACAAAAGCTGATTATCCAAAGCCATTGATACCTCTAATAGATTTATAGTTTTTGATTCACAATCACTGTATTTTACTCTGTATTCCAAAATATATATATTCCAGAATAAATATCAGTACAGAAATTAGATCAAGCTACCATTTTATACAGCTTTCCTCATGGACAACTGACACATTCTTATGAGAAACTTGCTCAAAGCCAATGAAATGCAAAGATTTCAGCAGCTTAAATTGACCTTTCATCTTTTTAGTGCAAAAAAGCAACAAGTAGCTGGGGGCTGAACTGTCCAGATACCCTACAATTAACCCAAGATACATATCAGGTGTGATAGTGAGCACCACGCCCCCCCCCCCCCCCCCCCCCCCCTGAGTAAAACAAGAAAGAATTGGGGGGGGGGGAATAGCATCTTACAACATTTCCCCTTTTGAGTAAGAAAAATTGGGAAATAATAGGGAAAAGTAGGGGATAGAGAAAATAAGGGAAGAATCAGGGTTTAAAAAAAAAAATGGGTAAAAAAATCTAAAAAAATCAGGAAAAATAAATAAATTGGGAAACCAATTTAAATTAGGTTTTTATCAGGCCTGACATATGAAACTGACTTACGATGCTTGGGACTGGCTTTGGGTCTGGGTAAAGGCCTGGGTGTCTTGGGACTGGTCCAAGCCGTTATAGAGGGCCAGCGAGACCCGCTTGGTCCTCATCACCTCCTTCTGGTGCTCCGTCAGAACACGCTTCTTCTTCGGCTCGGACGAGATGACCACAAAGGCCTGTTATGCATAGCAAAAAAAGAAGAGACTCTGTTATGTATGACGTCTGAAAATTAAGACTATGCATATCTTGACACGAGAGTGTATGTAAGCGCATCACCCAATGTACCGTGCACAGTTTCCATCAATGCACTGATCGAATAAAGGCACACTACAACCATCTTGTATCAAAGTTATGAATAAGTCTTTATTTGTTATCATTTTTTGGCTGAACATTAACCTTGAATTTGAGAGAACATAATAGACTCATCAAAATGTATTTATCTGGAAAGGCACCCATAACAATAATCAAAATAAACAAATGATTCTCAGTCGAGAATTGTGTTAATCAGGTAACTAGATATCAGCTTTCATTAATAGAGGGGAAAAGAAAAGTTAAAGTCTAGGGAAACGAATTGTGGAGCAGATTTGTCATAAAATGAAAATCCATGCCAAAAATCACAAGAAATGCCCAAATATGTCTTTAATACACAAATGCTGTATGTGTATGCTCTGGATAATGTCTTTTTAAAAAAAAAATACATATCTGAGACACAAATATATATGTTATATAAAAATCAGTGGAAAAAAAATCAAACATAATGAGAATATTAATGAGAATATTAATACTACAATGGAATTTTCAACAAAAGAATAAATGAAACTGAAGTGTGATTTGAATGGAGCATAACTAGGTTTGTTTACAGTTAAGGCCAGGGCACCAACATATTTTTCTTTAATGTTCACAAATCTATTCAATACACAAGCATAATAACAATAATAAATCCTTCATCACTCCTAAAATCAACATGTCACTTACCGTATTCTTATCCTCATCAACATGCAGCCGTCTCTTGGCAGCATCCATTGCCATGGGCGACGCGAACTGCTTCCTCTTTGCGGACCCAGGAGAGTACGTCTGGATCCTCCGGCCCCGCCCTGGTGAGGTCATCTGACCTTTGACCGGCGATGAGGCCGCTAGGAGCTTCTTGGCGTCGTCCAGTCGATGGAGGAAGCTGCCGTGCATTTTCTGGGGAGACGGGGCTCCAAAGTTGGGGATTGCGGGTAGGGCGGGCGGAGCTATGACATCATCAGGGTCTTCGGTCTTTACGGAAAGCAACAAACAGATTAGTTTTAGCATTAATTTTCAGGATACAAACATACTTCTGTGTAAAATTGCTTAACGTTATACGTTAAAAGTAGTTATGTTACCATAAGAGGCCAATGTTATGTGTATTTAGTAGAGTGGGTACATGGGTAATTGGGCTTACATATGTACATCAACCAAATCTTGATTGTTTATGTCTTGGATCAACCTCGATAGTTACTGTCTGAAATCAGTGAAATCACCAACTCTAATTTGAATCCCCAACCAGTAGCTCAACTCTCAATGGAACATTCTCATCAGAATCCAAACACCATTCTTGTCAATATTCTAAACCTACACCGCCTTTTCTCTTCTGGACAAGATTTATTTTAAGGGTTAAATTGGTCACATTTTTTTCTTTAAATTGGCAACAACAAAACTTATTGCTATTTTTTGATAAAATGTAATGTCTCTAAAAAGCAATATTTATTTGTGGGAACTTCGTCAATTTTTTTTTTTAATTGATAATTTTGATAAAAAATAATGATTTTGAACCTCTGAGAACATATTGCAGATTTGAGAAGTGTAAAAGCTGATATTCCATTTTAAAATTCCTAGCATCAAATGCAATATGTTTATGCAAGAAATTTTTGCTCTTTTTACTCATGGATCTGGTATATTTGTTAGGGCTCATAACAAAAAGGTATTGAGCCAAATCACAAAATGTGGAAATATTGTCCTGAAAGTGTTATTAAACAGAATCATTCCAACAAATAACCAACTTATATATTACCCTACAAACATTTGGGAATGTCAGGGGATATAAAACTAGCAATCTCACCTCTGGAATGACCGGGGTTTCCCCGCAAACACCTTCCGTTTCTGTCCAGCCTGGAAGAGGAATCTCTCCAATCGTTTTCATCTTGGCTAAACATGGTCTGAAAATCAAAGAAATCATGAGAAGTTGAGAACAGGTTGAGTATGAAGAAATAAGATAAGACATAACACTGAGCAGAGGCCCCATATTTGGACTTTGGGTCCATGCTTATATGATCGTGTGTACAGGCTTACAAGATGTTTTTTAGCTTCATTAGGGAGTATTTCTGGTAGAAATTCTCTTTAAGAGAGTAATATTCAAATTTAGTAACAGGCATGGAACCCAAAACAAATGAAGCAAATATTTGTTTCGTCATTGATTCTCTTTGATGCAGGACTGGTGTTATACAAGAAAGATTTCTTTTTGTTTTTTACTTATGAAGCCATCTGATTGAAGAACAACTTACAAGTTTGTAATGACAGAGAACTTTGTCGAACAAACTATGAACAATTCATTTTTTGTTTTAACAAAGCAAATATCAAACACAGAATTGCATGAAATTTGACACCAAAATCTCTGAATGCAACACTTACTTCAGGATTTCAGGATATTGCAGTGAGTCTTGATTCCCGAAGGTAGCTGTCCAGAAGATGAGAGTGTAATTTCGCAAACTCCGCTTCTTGTAAGTGAACGCAGCCTCCAATGCTGGCGCCATCACGTGAAGGAAGGCCGAATCAAAGCCGCTTGAGTAGCGATTCTGGACGGTGGTGGTGAGATCGATCCAGAGCCGTTCCAGTTTATCATCGATTGCACTGAGGTAGTCTTTCTTTGCTATGTTTGGACTGCAGGCATGAACGAAAAGGATAGAGGGCAAAAAACTTCATCAATATTTTCTTCAATCACACTGATTTTTTTTTTTTGAACGATAATACAAATGCAAGCATGACCAAAAAGCCCCAACTCTTACTGTCTTTTTCATGAATCATATTCATCACAATCTAGTAACAGAATTGTCTATTTCACACAGATTGTTGCTCAAATAATTACTATTAGCTTAATTCGTTCTTTCTCCACTGATGCAAGGTAGCAACAATCACTGGACAAGCCTTAAAGCCCCACTGCACTACTTATAGCTACTTGCGCCCTCTATATAGCAAACAATGCCTAATCGGTGCCTGTTGGTCTCCATGATCCACTTTTCCTTATGTTAATTGAGAGCTGATTTGATGAGATAACCACCTGTCAGTGATCTTGCAGTGGAGTATAATCCCTCCTGGCCAAACTAGTGCAGACGGGCTTTAAAATCTCACTCACAGGAATGTGGACAAAAAGTAAAACCTCTTCCAAAAGATCTTTTGAACAAATTTAGATGACATTTACTTTGAGAAAAGTAACCTCAGTAACCTACCTGGCAACGAAATGCATGAAATGTCCTAAGGGTTTGCTCCAGTTGATTAAGATTCCATGAAGGTAGGAAGGTAGGCCAACTCGGCAACAGTCTGACATAGCACCAATAAGAGACTGTGCCGCGGAAAACCAGTGTAGGACATCGGTCTGTAATAATGAAAATGATAAAATTGATAACTAATGGTGTTGAGGAGGAGGATGGTGGTGATGGCAATGATGATGATGATGATGATGATATCGATGATGAAACTGATGCCAATGTTAACAAAGATGGTGATAATGAAAAGTAGGTTGATGATGGTGATGATGATGGTGTTGATGATGATGGTGGTGGTGGTGGTGGTGGTGGTGGTGGTGACGACGACGACGACGACGATGGTGATGATGATGATGATGATGGTGATGATGATGATGATGGTGGTGGTGGTGGTGGTGGTGGTGGTGGTGGTGGCGGCGACGAGGACGACGGCGGCGGTGGTGGTGGTGGTGGTGGTGGTGATGATGATGATGATGATGATGATGATGAAGATGATGTTGTTAATGAAAAAGCTGATGATAGTGATAAAGAAAATAGTGAATGGGGACAAGGATGAATAGTGGGAAGTTATGGTGATGGAAAGCTGGGATTATGGTGATAACGATAAAGATGACAATATGGATAGCGCTGACCATGATGAAGAAGATGATGATCATCAATGTGAGGGTATGATATGCTCACTATACTTGAACATGTTTTTTTTGCTCAACATACCTGACTCAATGAAGGAGAAAACGGGGTGGTCTGCTTCTTACAAAGATCAGCACATGCCTCTGTCACATGAGCCACCAGCTTGACCAATGACGTGAGATTACCCTGGTAACGACTCTTGACCTTGGGTCGTTTACCTGGGTGGCGTGGTGCTGTATAGAAAATAAGATGGCCCAAATATTACTAGATTTTAAGATTAACATTACCTCATACCTGCCAACATTTGAAAATAAGAATTAGGAATTTTTAGCACAGTATGTCTTGCCAGTATGTAACTGGCAATACGCGGTAAATCTGTACAAATTCGCACAAATTCGCTGCTCGATCATGCAGCCATTAAAAGCACACTATACGTGAACTCTCAAATCGCGGCCCATGATTAAACAAGCTTTATTTGGCTTTAGGGCCTAAAAAAATTTAAAAACAGAATATTCCAGATTTTCAGGTCCTAGAAATCCAGAATATTCTGGATTATTTATAAGGTTTGGCAGGTATGTTACCTTAGATTTATACAAATATATAAATGTTTACAAGGTATATAAATGCTGATATAAATGTGTACTTGCAAGTTAAGAGTGCATGTGCACTTAAATGTTGATACTATTCTTTGCATAAAAAACTATTCTTTGCAGAGCAAACATGATGTGATGCGATATTCTAGATTATCATCACTCTACAGATATATTATTTCAGTCGATGTATTCAGTGGATGGATTCAGTCTTGCTTGCAACATAATTCTGTGTGCACATTCTCCACTCCCTTGGGAAGTATTCAAGGGGCATTTTACTTAACTTCAAAATGCTGAACCAACCACCAGGATACAACGGTCATTGTGCTTAATCTACAATGTCTCTCAAATTCAACTTTTTTTGTCAGTATTTCAATTTCAGATTATTTTCCATTAGACTTTGTCGGCATTAGTATTGTTCTTAATATGTCGTAAATGGGAACAGGAAAGTCTTGAGGGCAGACATGAATATTGAGATAGACTTAATGCTCCTGATAGATTGTCAACCACCCCCCCCCCCCCTTGAGTGAAGAAAAAAAAAGGATTCAGGAAAGAAAAAAATGTCATCTAACAACATTCCCCGCCTTTTGAGTAAAAAAAGTAGGAAAAAAATCGGGAAATAATGGTAGAATTAGGAAAAAAAGAAAAAAAAAAGGACAACAAATCGGAGGGGAAAAAAAAATCTGAAGAAAAAAAATCAGGAAAAAAAATCGGGAAACCGATTTAAATCAGGTAATTATCAGGCCTAGATTGTGGAAGGTCACTAAGTTCATAAAGATACTTACATCCTGGGGTAGTAACGGTGTAGTGCGACAGATCAAGGTTCCGCGTGATCACTTGACATATCTGACCTACAGCATCTACATAGCACCATTTCTGTGAGAGAATACACATACAAACATGAATAAATTAATAAGCAAGAATTTACATACAAATATATATATATATATTCACACACAAAATGTACAGTCAAACCCACCTTGGTGGCCACCTCTCCATAAAGGCCACCTGTGTATGGTGACAATGTATTTTGTCTCCCTCTAGAAAGAATTTGTGTTGTAGAACCTGTCTGTTAAAGGGCCACCTATTTTCATCCATGCACCTGAAAATCTGTCAGAACTTACAATTCAACAGTTTCTTGAATCTGAAACACATCTACAATGTACCAAAAAAATAAGCATTACTTGTCTACCAGAAGCACTAATCCAATTTATTATAATTCTGAAAATGTATTATTTTCAAAATATCTGACCATAAATACCTACCAGGAAGGGAATTTCTATAGAACAGGCAAATATTTTTCAATTTATATTATGATTATTATATATTTGAAATACATGCGTTTCATTTTAATTTGTATTATGTATGAGGAGTTTTGACCGAATTAAATAAAAATCTGACATGAACTTTGACCAACTGACCTCCAGAGCAGTTTCATCCATCTGGGTCATTAGCTTGCTACTGATATCTTCACATTATTGGTTGGCTTCGGCGATGGAAACCCTGAATTATTTTAAAGATATCTGAGCTTAAATACCGACTTTGAAAGGAATTTCGATAGGACAGGCAAACATTTCTGACATGAACTTTGACCTAATGACCTCAAGAGCAGTTCCATCCATCTTGGTCATAAGCGTGCTACTGATATCTTCACAGCATTGGTTTGCTTCGGCGATGGAGACCCTCAATTATATTTCATGATATATGAGCATTTCTGACCCAAACTTGGACCTACTATGACATGAACTTTGAACTACTGACCTCAAGAGCAGCTCCATCCATCTGTGTCATCAGCTTGCTACTGATATCTTCACAGCATTGGTTTGCTTCAGCGATAGAGACCCTTGACGCAGATCGGGCGAACGCCTCGTACAACTCAGACCAGAGTTTTAAGAGTGTTTTGACAGTAGGCTGCGAGTGAACAAAATGAAAGCGAATGTCTCATATTCTCATAATAAAACTTGAAATAAAAATCCTCAGCCTGCCACATAATCAGTATTTTTAAATTATCGGATTAAATGTTAACTGGAAGGGGGGGGGGGTCAATTTGACCCCCCCCCCCTGTAGTAATTAACAACTACAGTACTCCGGAACCGTGGCAGATATAATTTTTTCCTTTCGTGACTTTTTTCTTTAGAGTCTTACGCATCTTTTGAAACAATTTTTTGAAAATCGGGCGTATAGTTACAAAGTCACGTGACCTTTTGTCTTGGCATGTCAGCCCAAAAATCTCTAATTTTTGTGATTTGTGTACAAAACATATGGAAATATTATTTTTCCTAAAAAGAGATAAACCATTGGTTATTTGGTCTTGTTTAAAGTTTAGGTGTTTGTTTTGGGGTCAAAATAGTTGAATTGTAGTCAGAATTGAAATAAAACAACAAAAACAATAAAATACATAACTTAAAAAAACAATGAAATACATAAAAAATTATAAAAACAAGAGATAACATAAGGAATAACCTGGCTCTTCCAATTTGTGTTGTCATATTATTATTCCAAATGGTTTAACGAATATATGTAGTGAAAAAGAATGCTTAAATATGAATAATATATGATTTATGGGTAAAAGTGTGAATTTTATGACCTTATTTGCATAAATTACCATAGATATGCAAATTAGTGAATTAAAAAAATAAATTGAAATTACCATAGTATTCTATACACTTCACTGGACATGCACGCAAATTTGCGCGACGATTGGCTGTGAAACGGCCGAGATCTTGGGGGGGGGGGGGTCAAATTGACCCCTCCACCAGTAAAAATCCTTTCAAGGGAGAATTATATTGCTTCGTTAGAGGATTTTTGAAGGGATAATTGATGACAGACAGCCATTTAAGAGGATAACTAATATCCAGAAAACTAAAATCCAGATTTTGGCCTCTGCGTGACAACGCCTATTGTGTTTGATTCTAAAATTATAAATTGAATGGAGGGGAGCAAACGAACAACAGCAAGCAGATTTGGACTTTGTACCTCTATACACAGTATGGCTCAATGATTGGCTCCTAGTGTGTACACAAAATTAAAAGGACAGAATTGGCGCGGAATTTCAATAAGCTTCTGACGCTAAGCCCAAGCTGTATACTACAACACTGCTCATTTTGAGTTTGCATTTGCACCAGCTGTGAATTTTTACAATAAAATAAAAACACAGGATACTCATGTGCCTAGTAAACGGTAAGTTAATTTTTGTGAAACTAAATGACTTTATAGATGAGAGATTTTTCTATACACCTGTATATCTACAATTCACAGGACATTATTTTGATTGAAAAGGAAGGAAATTCATAATACATGTAACTACTACTTAACTGATGTATATCACATTTACATTTGCACTATAACGAGCTGAATAAAGTTTGAAACATGTTTATGAACCAGCATTAACATGTTTTTCATGTTGCTTAATTTCTTTCAAAGTCAAGCAACATTTTGATAAGGTATGATGTACACAAATAAGTGATGCTATTAAATGGAAACAGGCAGCATGAGGAACTACAACATATTCTTTAATCTGATGTGTTAAAGTGTCAATGAAAATGTACTACATGTATGTGTTGAAACAATTAAAATTTTGTGCAATAGTAGTGCTGTGAGTTAGCGTTCAAGTTTAATTTCATATCTTTTCAAAGTTTCAAACATAATTATTTTAAGGGCCATTAAACCTTTCAACAAAGTAATGGATGCCAAGGTCATGGTGAGATGATGTCATCACTATTACCAAGGCTCTGTTTCTTTTGAGTCACATTTCATCTTGTACATGTATGTACCTTAAAAAACAATAACTCATGTATTGTCAGTGTTGTGCTGTATCATAATATAGTACAAATGTAGACCGCATTTTGGAATGCTAGGTAAATCAATCTCTTAATATTCAATTTCTTTCAGTTTTCATCACGCTTCCAACAAGCAATTATTGGAGATACAGAACTGACAGAGAACACTACGATTGGAACATGAGAGAGTGCTAGGTAAATCTATCTCATAATATTCAATTTCTTTCAGTTTTCATCACGCTTCCAACAAGCAATTATTGGAGATACAGAACTGACAGAGAACACTCCAATTGGAACATGAGAGAGTGCTGTCTGAATATCTGCAAAACTGAAAACAATCAACTGCTTCATCGCTCATTCTTTTACTCCATTGAAGTTGAAGCATAGCACAGAGGAACACATTACCTTTTCAACTTCACAGGACCCAGGGATACGATTTCAACAATATTCAACCTACAACTCCTGGAGAAGCTCATTTAATTCAACACTTTGGGGAGAACTGAGAGAATCTATTACTTTTGCAGCCTACATTTTGTAAATCATTCCTTCTATCAAGAGAGGATCATACTGCAGTTTACCAAGAAGATCATTTGGGTAGAATAGATCAGACTCCAATGAAAAATGCACTCATAGAGAAGCTAGGTTCATTGCTGCCTCCATACAAAGCCTGGATATTAGCAGAGACAAAAGAGCAGCAGCCAAACACTGGTGTAAAAGGACCTATTTTCCATACTGTTCTTCTAGTCAAATCACTTGAGAAAGTTAAAGCTCTTTTCATTCACAACATGTCTCAACAGCAGGAACTTTCCCACAAAATATTTATTGTCATTGTTTTTATTGTATTCAGTAGAATGTCCACATGTGAATCTCTTACACTAAAAGTCAAGGTGGGCGAAAAGGCAATATTTAAATTTACATATCCATGTGATAGTACAAGGATCACACTGCAGAATTCATACAGACTACCATTTTACAATTCTAATAATCCGAGATCGATCCCATTACCTGCCAATTACCTTCTGGAAAATCAAAATGATACTGCCAGAAATGAGTGCTCATTGAACCTCACAATCAACCCTGTTTCAAGAGATGATGAAGGTACCTATATTCTCACTGCTTACAAGAATGGCGCCATGCTACCAGATTATCCAAGAATTGGGTTACTTGTTGATTATCCTCCTGGGAAGGCATCATGTGAATTAAGCAATGATTATAATGATGGGGAGTGGGTCTCGATGCATTGTACAGCTCCAGTAGGGACTCTCCCAGGGCACATCCTATGCTATCAAAATGAAACGAGATTACTCCCGAAGGATAAACTGAAAGAAAGTGACAGAAATTTAAATCAGATTATCCTAGCTAGGTCGGATGGTTTGGTATATTGTTGTTCTTCCGTCTTAAATGGGATAGAAGACAAATGTAACTGTACAGACTGGAGATGGGACCCAATGAGTGACAGTGTCTCTGACATAGCAGATCCATGTCCTCAAGCAATGTCCACAGAAGATCCAACATCAACCCATATCATCACCATAGATAACTTAAATTCTTCATCTTCAGATCTTGTGACAGCACCTACAAAATATCCTGAAAATCCCAAGAACAATTCCAACTGGAAAGTGACCTATGCACCAATTATGGTCATCTTAGTTTTGGTTATCATTACTTTAAGCATAGTATATACATGTACGTATCGCCGCAAAGCAAAAGAATTGGCAAGATTGCAAAGTAGCATAAAACCAGAAAGTACAGATCCATGCTTACCAGTCAATCGAGAGGAAGTGGAGTGTGTGTAGCATTATTTAGGCAGATATAATTAAAATCAAACAAATCATTCAAGACATGACTATAGTGACCACATTTGCATGCATCTCCTCAAATTTATGGCACATTAAAGGTAATACTAAGTTTTGGTATGGGGTGATGAATTTGGTTCAAATAAACATTTTGAAAGCATATATGCGATCCTACAATATTCAGTAATAAACAATGTTTCTTGACTAAAATTGATGATTGGCTATTCCTGTTAGAAATCACAACTACATATTCTGTGAATTTCATGGTCGCAGCTACCATTGTATGGCCATAGGCGCTATTTGAAATTCATCAAAATTTACCTGGAGCACCGGTAAATTTTTATATTCAATTTTGCTCGAAAGCAGAAGTGTTTTAGGGGCTAAATTTTCTAGAGCTTATAATACATCCACAGGGGCATCTAAATATATCAAAATTGTAAAGAATCACTATCCAGCCAATTTTCAAAATTTCCCAAAACTTTGTATTACCTTTAACTACCTTTTATCAAACTGGATTGCAACTTGAGAGTCACCATATTACTACATACAATGTATACATGTACAACTAAATTTGATGTTTTTGTGTTTTTTCTTCATAATTCTAGAATGAAAGGTGGATTGGTTCAATTATAGGGCCTTTCTTGAATAATTACAAAAATTGGTAAGGGTATGAATAATTGAGTTGTTAACTGTACATCTTTTGTGATGCTGTTAGGCATATCGTACCATAACCATAAAGTATTTGTAGACATGCAGAGATTGTGAATTTATAAGGCATATCAGTAGAATTATGATATAGTTTACATTATAGCTGTGTATATTTAAACAAGTTGCTGGGATATTTTGACTTCAGCAAAAGGACAGGGTATGATTTCAGTTTACTTTTAATACTATGTACTGTAGTTTGGTACTCTTTGGTAAATACTTGGTAAATACTGGTGTGAGTTTAGTAAATTTACAGATATTTTATTTTCCTCTTCCATCTTCTCCTTTTGACCAGTTTTCTTCATCTATTTTGGTGCATCATTTTAAAGCCCTTTCATGTTTCATGATGTTGTACAAAATTTCTGGACATATTAATTTCTCTTTCCTTCCTCCTCATTCTTCATCTTCCTCATCTCTCCTTCTCCTTCTTCTTCTGATTAAGTCTGCCTCCTTAAATTTACTGAAGATTCTTGCAAATTATGTGCGTTAACCCTAATTTACTTCCATTCGAGTGCTATGTACATTATGATACAGTTTATATACAAATCTTTACAAGCTCGTGTATAGGCTCGTGTATAGGCTCGTGTATAGGCTCGTGTATAGGCTCGTGTATAGGCTCGTGTATAGGCTCGTGTATAGGCTCGTGTATAGGCTCATGTATAGGCTCATGTATAGGCTACATTTTTGCTTAATTCCTCAACACCATTATTACAATTATCATGGTTAGTCTGGCTTTCTGTTTATTTCTACATTTGGAGGTTTCTTTCAAACAGATCAATATTTTCTGTTTCGAGACAAAAGGGTGTCGACTGTGTGTAAGATGATATGACTATTAAAGATGGATGATATGTCATAATAATGATGACATAGAATTGATATATGCATTAACATGACAACTCTATTCATAAACATACTTGTTTAATACATATACATGTAACATACATGTACCTGCCAACATTTGAAAATAAGAATTAGGAATTTTTAGCAGGGTATGCCTTCAAAAATAAGAAATCGAATTTGCCGTAAAACTGTACCAAAAAGCGAATACAAATTCGCTACTCGATCATGCAGCCATTCAATGCACGCAATACGTGAACTCTCAAATCGCGGCACATAATAAAACAAGAATAATTTTTCTTTAGCACAACAAAAACAACAAAAAATCTACATTTTGAAAATTCTGAATGTTCAGGTCCTAAAAAAAATTCTGGTTTATTTGTAAGGGTTGGCTGGTATGATATAATACTTCTGACATAACCTAATTACCAAACATATTTTGATTAATATAGTTTTGTATAATATATTTTATGATAGAATCATATACATTACTTTTGTATATTGAAGTTTTTATATTATAATGTAAAACAGGTAATATCAACCAGGAGGCTGTATTTCATTTTCTTTGGAATTTAAATCAAATCAATTCAATAAAATTTCAAAATATTTTGAACATTATCAAACATTACTTCCATAAATGCAAGTATGTAAAGTGGAATGTCAATGTTGCTATATGCCTTTTAATACTGCTGTATGATATAAATGCTCTTTTGACAATGTCGCCACGCACATTTAATACGGCTGTATGGTATAAATAAATGTTTCACTTTCTTATTTGTTTCAATAAGTTGTAAGTTTCAAAATGCATCGAGGTGAAATATGTCAAATCTCTTGTATTTGATATAAACATGATGAAAATGTATGCTGTTCTAGCACAATCTAGTCTTTTGCATCACTATGGCGCATGTAAATACATGTAGATACAAAATCCTTATTACTTGCAATATAATATTATTAACTCTGGGTCTCTTGAGTCTATGTGACGTACTAATACTTTTAACCAAGATATTTCTTTGAGCTATAAAGCATTTCCAAGGTAATGTGCTTTGTTACTAATAAAACTTTTGGATTTAAAGTACTCTTCTGGCACTCTTCTTCATCATATTTTGCGTTATCTTATGCCAACACATGGCATTAATTTCAGATACAAGCATAATTATCATGATGTAATTCTTACTGTTGTAATTTTGGACCCCATGGTCTTTAGCATACTTCTACAACACATACATGAGAGAGAGAGAGAGAGAGAGAGAGAGAGAGAAAGAGAAATAGAAAGACAGAGAAAGACAGATAAAGAAAGGAAGAGAAACAGAAACAGAAAAAGAGAGAGAGAGAGAGAGTGAGAGAGAGAGAGAGAGAGAGAGAGGGGGGGGGGGGGCTGCAGACAGGACACAGTCATTATTGTTTGTGCTAATTAATCAATTTTTTTTTAATTCTCTTTTAAATATACCAAAACGGGGGAAGATGAGATTGATGATAGAGAGAGGGAGAGAGGAGGGTAGGGTTGAGATTAATGGTAAAAGAAAGATGAGATTTTTTTAAATATTCGTTTTCTGGTCAAAGCCATGATTCTTTAGGAATAGTTTAAGCTTTTTTTTTTTAAAATACTGTCCAGAAATATAGCTGCAAAGAAGGCTGGAAGGTTGGACATTACTGACACACTTACCTGGGAAAGATCATCGGTGAGCAATCTTTGAATCGGAAACTGCAAACAGGCAATCACAGCCGAGAAATCATGCTCCAGGGAGTCACCTTGATTTACCTCATTCGTCTGAACATGAAATATACAAATCAGAGACAGTCAAGTTATTTTGAAATACAGTCTATTCTGAATATAAGAGCACTCAAATGAAAAACTGTGATCTTTCTAGACTGATGGTCTTTTTATACAGATTATTAATACATAAATGTTTCAATGAAATTTTTTTTTTTACCATAACAAAGTATTTGTAGACATTGGAAAGGCATTAATCCTCATTACCAGGTCCATCGGAGAGGACCTAAAGCCGTCAGCCGTCTAGCTGCTAACTAACAAGCATTTATGCTTTCTTAGTAGTCAGGTAAAAAAAACCACCACCACCATTATAAATTAATAAGGCATATCAGTAGAATTATGATATAGTGTACATTATAGCTGTGTATACTCAATTAGACTACCATTTTACACTCCTTCCCTGACTCTTACAAGTATGGATATCATCACAAACTGAATGTTTCAATAAAATTGCAAAAAGTTTTTCTGGGTGTTTTTACATTGAAAGTTCTACGTACATTCCTCGGTCTCATGCCTCAGTCACACCTTTGCGTATTTGGTTTGCGTATTGCTGCGTATTTATGGCAAGCTGTTTTAACATTCATTCCTATTTGTGATATCAGTAGATGATTTTCTGTTGTAAAGCAACGGTAATTCTTGAACTCAGGAATTTGATTAATTGATGTCAAAAATTCAATTCTTGATATCAAGAAATAGAAATAACTGTTGAAACGGCTTCCCATAAATACGCAGCAATACGCAAAGGTGTGACTGAGGCATGAAGCTGGTTTTAAGAATCCCAAAATCAAACATCAATCCGATTTTCACAATGACAAACCATTACCTGAGCAATGTGTTGCAGTAGAGGGCCTGCCAGCGCACTCCACATCCTCCAGAGGGCGTCCTTGTCAGTGACGGAGTCCGAGACCTTGTCAACGATGGCTATGACGGACTGGCTGAATCCCAGGAAGGTCCCGGGAGACGCCATACCGCACTCGACCAGTCTCATGAGAATACTGAAGAACCTGCAATGGTAGGACAAGAATGAAATAGATAATTAAGTACTTCATGGAAAATTAACTTGGCATAAAAAGGAATATATTTTAAGCAAGAACTACAACTAGCTGAATTATTTGTGAATTAAAACAATTGCCATTTTTGCTCAAGACCAGTCTCATAAGAAAACTGAAGAACCTGGAATGGTATGACAAGAATGAAATACATCATAAAATACTTCATGGAAAGTTAACTTCACACAAAAAGGAATATATTAAGCAAGAACTACAACTAGCTGAATTATTTGTACATTAATACCACAGTCATTATTGCTCAAGACTCATGAGTGGTCTTTATATACACATCTGACTACATTAAGCCCATCACACACTATTCGATCTGAGAATTTGCAATTACATTTGATGTGAACTTTCAAACATCTCAATTCTTAATGATCAATGATTTTAATAGTCATATGATTAATAAAATTAAGATTTTGATGGATTTCATGCTGGTTCTTACCTTTCTTCTGGTTTGGAGACTACTGTTGTTTGATTGAAGAGAAGACTGGTGAGGAACAGAGCTGGTGTACCCTGTAATGAAAGACAAAAACAGAACTTGAAAGCAGAGTGTAGACTATTAATTTCAATATTAGGGCTGCATTTCTGTAGTATCAAAAATAGTGATACAAAAGAAACAAGAATATACAAAGAGTTTTGCAATTACATGATAAATCGCTTTGAAACAGGGTCGGACTCAAAATATTCAGTATTGATGTGCTAGCTTAGACTAGCTTAAATGATAATTTAAACAAATCGTCATTAACAAAATCACGAAAGAATGCTAATGGAAAAAAGAAGAAAACTAGATGG
This sequence comes from Strongylocentrotus purpuratus, assembly GCF_000002235.5. Taxonomy (NCBI): domain Eukaryota; kingdom Metazoa; phylum Echinodermata; class Echinoidea; order Camarodonta; family Strongylocentrotidae; genus Strongylocentrotus; species Strongylocentrotus purpuratus. The sequence continues at coordinate 10,543,610 of NW_022145604.1, forward strand.
AATTCGACTGCGCGCAGTCGAAAATGATGCCTCCGTCATAGAGCAATTTTACAAACCGAAACGGAAGAAATTTTTCAAATTCAAGTTCAATTGTAATCCATTAACATGTTCTCAGAATATCTTGATTACAAGCAATTTCTCATAAACATATATGACCCTTTGATCTTTGACCTCATGACCTACGTGCTCCAAAATGTAATCAGATTGTTTTCCTATAGTGATACACACTATCACTCAGTTCATTGGCTCTGCAAGATTTCCTGAGTTAAATAGTAATCCATCTGTCAGTTCTAATGAGAATGCGTCCACAAGCTATTTTTGCATACATAATGAGCCCATGACCTTTGATCTTATGAACCATTCATTGGCTCTGCAAGATACATAAATGATCTAAGTTTGGCAGGAATCCATCAATCTGTTCTAATGATAATACGATCACAAGCTATTTTTGCATACATAATGAGCCGCATGACCTTGACCTTTACCTCATGACCCCAAAATCTAATCAGTTCATCAGCTCTGCAAGTAACATACATGACCAAAGTTTCGCAGGAATCCATCAATCGGTTGTTCAGATAACGCGATCACGAGCTGTTTTTGCATACATAATGTGCGCTGTGACCTTTGACCTCGTGACCCCAAAATCTAATCAGTTCATTGGCTTTGCAAGATACATACATGACCAAAGTTTGGCAGGAATCCATCAATCGGTTCTTCAGATAACGCGATCACAAGCTGTTTTTGCATACATAATGAGCCCTGCGACCTTTGACCTTTGACCTCGTGACCCCAAAATCTAATCAGTTCATCAGCTCTGCAAGATACATACATGACCAAAGTTTGGTAGGAATCCATCAATCGGTTGTTCAGATAACGCGATCACAAGCTGTTTTTGCATACATAATGAGCCCTGTGACCTTTGACCTTTGACCTACGTGCTCCAAAATGTAATCAGATTGTTTTCCTATAGTGATACACACTATCACTAAGTTTGAAGTTTAAATCTCCAGTGGTTCTTGAGATATCATGATAACAATCTCAATGTATGGAATTTCATAAGTTGACCTCTGTGACCCTTGACCTTTGACATACGTGCTCCAAAATCTAATCAGATCGTCTTCCTATGGTGATACATACTATCCTTAAGTTTTAAGTTTAAATCTCAAATGGTTCTTGAGATATCGCGCTAACAAACTCAATACAAGGAATTTCATAAGTTGACCTCTGTGACCTGTGACCTTTGACCTACGTACTCCAAAATCTAATCAGATCGTCTTCCTATGGTGATAAATACTATTCCCGAGTCTTAAGTTTAAATCTTAAATGGTTCTTGAGATATTGTGATAACGGTCAAACGGGACGGACGGACGGACGTACGGACGGACGGACGGACGTACGGACGGACGTACGGACGTACGGACGGACGTACGGACGGACAACCCGAAAACATGATGCCTCCGGCACCACCTTCGGTGGCGGAGGCATAAAAAGAAAAAAGGAAGGCTAATGGAATGGTGAAGTTTTAACAAGGAGAAAGTGACAAAATATGAGGGTTGGACTACTTCACCCCAGCAAGATATACATTCAACGTATTAATGAGGAAAAAAAATTGAAACGGGAGAGTCATTTTTAAAACATCCCCGCTTTTTACTGCCGTTTTGAACGGAATCGAGCGCATTTGTAATACTGTCGTAGAGAATATCGCAACTCTATGATCAACAGTGATAACACATTACAAGAGCGCGCGATCGTGCTCATAGTCGTGCATTTTGAGCGCGATCAAGTGCGTGCCATCAGTGTGACGTTGATCACAGGTGGAACTGTAGTTAACAAGTTTAGCAAATGGGCAACTTACATGCATGACACCAGCACTTCCTGTATGATAGCTTGAAGATGATAGTACTTTCTTTGGCAGCTGACTTACAGAATCAAGAAGTTTCTAGGGAGAAAAATATATATACAGAAGAAATCAATGAATAGACTGATGACATGACACTGGAGTTTCACATTCATTCCTTCCAATTATGCAAAATTACTTTTCTTTTTAATTATCATTCCTTGCAGTCAATTATAACTTAACCTTATCATAACTCATGAGGACAGCAAAAATCATGATTTTTCAAACAATTTTACAAAGCAATACAATATACAGTTAACAACTACATTATTCATACTCTTACCAAGTTAAATATGTGAATAATTGATTTGTCTCAATGTATGTTTCCTGAAAATAGTACATATTATAGCTTACATCTGAAAGTATTCAACAAAGGCCCTAATGCAGCCAGTTCATTCCGAGGGAATCTCTTGAGGAATTAAAGTGTATAAACTAGAATCAAACAAATTCTACTTGAACATTTTTGACCAATGCTTGCTTGCTTATTTGATGCATTGTCTGTTCCATAAATTGGCGATCAAGGCTTTCCATCTACTTCTATCACTGGCTTTTGGTAATGTGACATTACTTCTGTTATCAGTCAGCCCAACAAACTAATCCATGTATTTGATGTGCTGTCCCCCTCTGCTTCTCTTTCCCTAAATATTTCCTGTCAATAACCTATTTTCTGTGCCTTGTCTTCTCATCATATGTCTAAAAGACTGAAGTTGTCTTTTTCATCAACAATGTTTTCAAATTCCTGACTTAAATTCTATTACACTCACTAGAACTGTAGAGGGAGGTAGTTGATTAGAGTTAATGAGCGTCGTCAGGTGCTCCACGAAGAGGGTGAAGACGTCGACACTGTCCCGCTTAGATGACCCCTCGACGACCCCTTTGACCTGCTCCACAAACTCATTGAATATCCTCAAGGGAAGGTCACCTGTTTAATTTGAACAATAATCAGGAAAATCAGAGCTAGCTATCAACTTGATGACATCATCTTAAAGGGAGTACGCATATTCACAATGACTTTTCATTAATTAAACACAACTCATCGCCTCACCTATATAGGCGAGCTGATCGGGTCCACATTCAATGTCCTCACCATAACTGTGGCAAATTTGACCCTTGTTAACCAGCAATTTATGGGGGTGCTAAAACCAGAGTTTTAATTGGCGTTTGTGTGATACTGAAAGAGAAAATATTTGTCATTCTACGTTCGTTCAGCATTCCATTGATATAAATTTTATTTTCATCGGATAGGGTCTTTTACGGAATCAGTACAATATGGACAATAGAGATTGAGATGAGCCATAAAGAACCATTAGAATAAATGTTTTAATCTTCATGACACGATTCCCATACCTTCTTACAGAATTTTTGGTATTAGAAGACAGACGTACAAAATAGCTGACCGATTAACATTAACAAAGTTTGATTTCACTCACCTATTGTTTCGTCTTGAAGGAACAAGACATCCATCACAAATGGGACAAGACATGGGGCAACTTTGCTGAAAACACTGGGGCTACTCAAGATTCTCTGGGGCAGTACATCTATTGACTCTGTGAATGAGAGAAAAGAAACCATATTTGAAGTTGAAAGCATACTTGTAACCATGAAGTTGGAAATAGTATGAGGTTTATTTTTATTATAATTCAGTAACATTCAATGGTTTATTTTATCAGTTACTTCATAAGAGGTTGTCTCTGATGAAGAAGCTGGAAGTATCATTTGATGAAAAATACTGGTGATGCATAATAGAAATCTTCCTCCTCCTCCTCCTCCTCTTCCTCCTCATCATTACACCCACAATGCATACCACCATTAAAAATATCACCACCATTACCATCTTCATCAACATCATCATCATATACTCATCATCATCACCATCATCATCATCATTATCACCATCATTGTTTTTATCATTACCACAATCATACTCCTCATCCTCATCACAATCACTATGATCACCACATATATACATGTAACTGCTAGGGAAAATTAATGTTCAAAACAGTTTTATTTGCTTTACCAACACGTTTCGAATTGAAAGAAGTGATATATATTTTTTTTTTTAATACTTTTGACTTTTGAATTGGGGATAATGAATTTCTTTTGAGAACCATTTCCATAATGACCTTTGGCTGTTTGAGTTTCTGAGCAAAAAAAAAAATCCATTCTTTGCTCCCCCAAATAAGTTCATGATGGAAATTCATGGGTGGGATTTGCCATCCATATCACGGAATGTTTCTTCCAACAAACTCTCACAAGACTCACCTGAAGCGTCTCTGGGTGGCTGTTGGATACCCATGATGGCCGCCAACATGCGAACCCCTCTCAGCTGAACAGATGAAAAGGTCTGCTGGGCACCGGAGCTATTCAGAGAGAGGTTGAGGCGAGGTGTGATGGGGCTTGCCGCTGGAAGCATGGCTAATGAAAAAGAAAAATGGAAAATTATCATTTTTTAGAGCGGGACTGCACTTCTAGTGGCTACTTGCGCCCTCTATATAGTAAACAATGCCTAAGCGGTATCCGTTGGTCCCCCATGATCCCCTTTTTCATATGTTAAGTGAGAGCTGATTTGATCAGATAACCACCCGTCAGTGACCATACAGGGACGTCTAATCCCTCCTGGCCAAAGTAGTGCAGACAGGCCTTAAAGAAGTTTATAAAAGAAATGAAAATGTTTACAAAGAATAAGGTAAGTATCTGTGTATCACTTTATCATTGCGAGGACTGCATGGCTTGGAAAAAAAAAATCATCATTGTTTCCAAGACAACAATTAATATCCTCCTCCTCCTCATCAATAATGACACCAGGGACATAATCGATACCCTCATTTCAATCTTGTCATCTCATTTAGTATTCTCTGTATTTAAGAACCCCTTGTCATGAAAACCACCATCATCATTACCATGAAAACAAGGATCATCATTCTCATCTTGATATCATACCTGTTCTAGCCTGAGGGGTGCTGAATCCCTGCAGGAATGGGGGCGCTGTTACCCCTCCTTTGCTGGGGGTCACTACCCCTGCAGCACCGGTTCTTATCGGTCCCAGCGTGCATTGCAGAAGGGGTGCGCATACCTGGAAAGGTAAAAATCATTTGTCCATAAAACCATCACAAATTTAACCCTCACAAAGTTGGTGCCTGATGACTGTTTTACTGTCGACAATAAATTCACTATAAACCCCATTCTGTATCTGCGTATTATGCCATGATATATTTCATCTTCATTTAACATATTTTATTAATGGAAAGTTGTTGGGAGTTGTTAAAGTTTATGAAGTAAAACAGCAGTCTCTGAAGAAACGCAGCAGTATTCTGCACAAATGCTATCATGACTGTACATCATTAATTAATCTAAATTAAATAGTTGACAATTCATTTAAAGCGGGACTGCACTACTTGTAGCTACCACGGTCCCTGTTGATCCCCCATGATCCCCTTTTTCTTATGTTAATTGAGAGCTGATTTGATGATAACTACCTGCCAGTGACCAAGCAGGGAGGTCTAATCCCTCCTGGCCAAACTAGTGCAGACAGGCTTTAATAAGATATTGAAGACACTACTAGATAGTAGATTGAATATGAATAAAGAGGAATTAAGATGATTGATTACACACACAACATGCCCACCAGCATCCTCCTTTGAGAAAAATATGAGCTCTTCTTACCACCGGAAATGTAGAAGGCAACCTCGTCCCCAAAGATGAGACAAGACGCCACCATGTATCCAGCTTGACGTGCACAACACTCTCAAATCGGATACTGGTTGCTAGGAAAGGCTGCATCAGCAGTTTGAGCCTCTTAGCATTGCTAAGGACATCTGGATGAAGAGAAAAATGAATAATGCAAATAATTTATTTATTTGTTTATTTATACAGGTTCGCACATTATCACTAATTTGGTGGTCTTCCATTTTGGTAAGAATAAAACAAATAACAGCAGCAAAAACAAAATAGATAAATACACAAGCATATAAATACAAATTAATTTGGTATCCTCATGAAATAACTGATCATCCAAGAATTATTTAACAATATCTAACAACTGAAGATGAATATGAAGAATAGGTGAGTTTATATGAAAATGTTAATAGTGTGGGGATTTTTCAGAGTGCTTTTCAAAAATAACATAATCGATTTCCAATTTTCACTAACTTTTAGTTGCTTACCTTGCTACCTGTAACATTTTGTCCTTATCATAATAATAATCATAAAAAGTTGTATTTTTGGCAACCATGTCATCTCTGTGAACTTAAATATAGACATATGCAACCTGCAAAGCATAGACGTTGAATGTCAATCTGTCCCATTTTAGATTTGCTATGACAATTAACATACCTCTCATATAATGAAAGACACCATCATTTTCAGAGTACCATTCTTTTAAACACGTAAGAATGATCGTCTAACTTCATTTAAACATACACACACACACACACACACATACCCAGGTCTAGACTGAAGTTATCGATGAGTGCCTGCCAGCTCTTGTAAGCTGCTTTCTTCACCTCAGGTTGTGGGTTCTTGAAGCCCAGCTCTATCACTGTGAGAAGGCTGTTGATCAAGCTACCACCCTTGTGCAGGGACTGTCAAAACACAAGCATAACAATCATTGTATGAGGTGTGTATCCATGAAATGTCACGTTGGAGGGGAGCAGGGGGGGGGGGGGGGGGGGGGATGGGTGGGAGGAGGTGTCGAAAAGCTCAGTGGTAAGAGTAAAAGAGTCTTGGAAAAGTAATGAATAATGAAGCAATATATACTTTTATATCTGATGGAAATAGCCCTAAAACTAATATTCAATTCTATAACTAATATTCAATTAGGCCACATTAAAAAAAGTGCATAGACCTTGTCTATGGCCCCAAACCTTTTAATTTCAATAAGGGTCAATTCACTAAAAGAGAACACATACATATTGTTTCTGTTTTATTTATAGATATTTGTTAATATATTTACATGTAGGTTTAGGACATCTTTAAAAAAAAAAAAAATATATATATATATATATATATATATATATACAGTGTAGGTCTAGGACATCTTTTGTAACCACAGTAAAAAACAAAAATAATAATAAAATTAATTAATAAATTAATCTTTAAAAAAAATTCTCAGTACTCACCTTTCCTAGAATCGTGACATAGTAAGTCCATACTTTCAACATCAACAGTTCATTCCTGGCCCGGAACAACTTAATCATCTCCGTCAGCAGGGTGCTCTTCAAATCGGCAATCAAAGGCCCGGCTAGCTCCGCCCTTGCCTGCACCATGGCAACGAGGCCCAGGTGGGTGGCGTGGACGGCTCGGTCTCGGATCCTAGGGGCCGTGTGGACCAGGTTGGGCAGGAGGAGCTTGCCCCAGCGGGCCGCGTGGAGGGACATGGCCTCAGGGAGCTGCTCCTGTAATCTGGTAGAATGAAAATGGGGTAAACATGGAAAGGGTTATCAACCATGTTAAAGATGCTTAAGCTTGGGGGTATAGTCGTTCAAGACTGAGCCAACAGGTATTACGCTCCCGTACGGATGTACGCATAAAGGGACACTAGTACACACGGGAGCATAATACCCGTTGGCTCAGTGTGCTGCCCTCTATATACGCATGAGCAAATTTAATGTTTGAAAATACAAAGTTAATCCCCATGTTATATTTTTTGGCATGGGAAGACCCATCTTTCTTCCTGCAATAAGATGAACCGATTCATTGACTCGATCCTATTGAACACTACTTGTACACCAAGTTAAATGGTTAAAAGGAATCAAAGAAATTCTGAGCCTTTTTTCAAACTTTCCACACAAGCTCAAACAATTAATGCCAAAGTAATGATTACTGAATACCCAGAATCTTTCACAAATGGCATAATTTTGTTGTATTTCAATTATCTTGCAGCAAACATAAACATAAATTTAGCTCTGTGCATATTTGATAAACTGCTTTGACCTAACTCCAGAATCTTTCACAAATGGCAAAGTATCATCTTGTGGCGAACATGGAACATAAAGCAGCTTTGTACTTATTGGGATATATCGCTTGTATTTACCTGATAATGACATTGATAGATTCATGCTGTACAGTCATTGACTTGGCACTTCCTTCCCCTTGGACAGCCTTCTCAACGCTACACAGGATGGTATGGATCTGAAGAAGCGGGAGAATCCAAATGAGACGATTATTTGCTAACAGTGTGATCAGTCGTGTTCATTAATAGAATTTAGGAGCATATTTCCTTTCAAATAATATGCAAAGTAGAAGAGGAAAACCAGATGATGACATATCAACAATAATTCACTACAGTATCAAATTCATGAGAAGTACTTAAGGTTAGTAGTGGTAGACTTTTATTGGACAACTTGCTTAGCACAGGGCCAGTCAAACACATCTGCTGAGCTGTAAGGCAAGGTACAATGTTAACACATGAAGGTACTTATCTCCTAAGGAACTTCTCATCTATTTGAAAGACAGGGATTTCAAGAATCTTTGACTGACCCTATATCTTACTCCAATAAAACTCTCTAAAATATTACAACGTTTACTTGTACATAATGCAAAATTAACAGAGACAAAAAAGAAAAGAACAATTACCTCTTCTTTAATGATTTCTGGTTTGATATTTTGCTTTGCAAGACACCATAGTGCTCTAGTGCAGAGACTCTTGTCGTCCGTCTTCAGCAAACAATTGCACAATGCCTTTACTACTAGACTGCAATGTTCATCGGTAAATGCCCTGCAAGGATCAAAGAAAGTACACAAAGAATGAATACAATCATGAAGGTAAGATTATTAATCTGAAGAAAGATTTAACCAATTTTCAAAACGTATTTCCAATTAAAATCATCATCATCATTTGATTAAGTCAGCATTTGCCATCTCACAAGGCGTTACCCATGCTCACTCCTTCCACTTCTTCTTGTCTCGAGCATCCTCCTCATTTAGACCAACTTCACTGCAGTCTTTCTTCATCATATATTTCCATGAAACATTTGGTCTTCCTTTCCCTCTCAAGAGCTCAGTCCATTCAAATTTCTTTTCCAATCATAACATACCTCTGAAATCCATCCCAACTTTCAAGATGTTATGTCTGAACTATCAATCAGGGCACAGGTTCACAAACCGTAATAAGTACAAGTGCACCGACATTCCATTGAAGCATGGGTATTGTTATTTGCATGTATTTTAATGTGATATCGGTGAACTTCTACTTGTGACGGATTTGTGGAATGATGCCCAGAAGTCCATAACTCTAATACATCTCCATGCTCCAAATGCAAAGCATGTATCAGAACAAACTACACCTGACACTAGCCTCCATCTAAAGCCAAATCCCTACTCCCTCCATGACCCTGTTTCTTTGACGGGATGAGGTCAAAAGCAAATGTCTCTCTCCACATACCTGCCAACCTTTCACAGCAATGATTAGGAATCTCTCAAGGCAAAATTAGAAAAACAGCCTATTTTGTATACTTTTCACATGGAATGTTTCAAAACAAGAGATGAATCTTAAGTTCAAAACAATGGCTTGAAGGTCAAAAATAGGAATCATTTCTCCAAAATAGGACTGGCTGGTAGCTATAGAGTACCGAAGCTGTGACGTCATAAAAATCTATTTTTAGAATTTCTCAATTTTTTCTTCATATTCCGAAAGAACATCAAAAAATAATGTCCAAATGTCGAAAACCAGTTGAATATGTTAAGTATTGGCTGAGATATGACCATCTGAATAAATATACTCCCCGTGGAACTCAGTGTTATATGCTCTGGCTCTAACACTGAGTTCCCATAGGACATATATTCAATCCGATGGTCATATCTCAGCCAATACTTAACATATTCAATTGGTTTTCAACATTTGGACATCGTTTTTGATGTTCTTTCGGAATATGGAGAAAAAATTGAGAAATTCTAAAAATAGATTTTTGATGACGTCACACTTCACCACTCTATATATGTCCAGCAAATATTGGATCACTTTTTTTGCTTACCTCAAGATGCCTGCTTGATTGAGACAGAAGCCCATGGCAGGCAAAGCAGCTTGAACCAAGGTTGCGTCCTCTGACATCACGTCGGTACTGAACTGACGAACCAAGACGCTGACATCCAGGTTCTCACTGTCCTTGACCTTGGCTGCGTCGTTCTCCTTGAACCAGCTGTAACAAGAGAGGGCGGTATTGAGCTCTGACATCTTAGCTGATCTGGATAGACCATTTTCGTATGTAATCAAATTTAATGCATAAATCTTTGTTAAGAATGTTAAAAATTATTTCAACGACCCGCTACGGATAATTGTATTTGAATAGTCAAACTCTGAATTACATATACCTTACATGTTGCTAAGTAGGACAAAATTTATGGCTTGTCCTATCTAACAACTTATATTTCCATTTCTTTTTCATTCATCCTAAAAATATAAAGTTAATACATGTAAATGTCGACCAAAGATCGCGTTGGAAGTCTCAGGCTTCCAGTAATTTATGATTCATACCCAAAACAAATGTACATGTAAATCCAGAAATATACACAATTGTATGTTTCTTACTTTACACAAAAAATAAAAGGATTCCTTACTTCTCTTTGATATTTTTAGATCCCTGAGCCGATCATACTTTTATGACACAACTCAAAAAAAATATATTGTGTTTCAGCTGACTTTAAATTTTATCATAATTTCATTTTTATGCTAAACCAGGGACCCATTTCACAAAGCCTTTTTTCAATGACAAATGACAAAAATCAGTGACACATCTGCTAATAACCAATCAGAAGCAAGGATTTCACTATCTTATACCAAAAACTGTCATTTGTCACTGATGACAAGTTTTGTGAAATGGGGCCCAGGTTAAAACCTAATTATTCAGCGTCTTACTTGGATATCGCATCATAAGCACCGGCCCTGTCCTCGCTTGCCCCGCCCTCGCTTGCCCCGCCATCTTGCTTTCCCTGGAGCTTGCTCATGACGGTCTGAAACGACGAAACCTCTTCGCCTACATCCATGGCAGCCGTCACCATCATGTTGATTATCTCCACATCAGATTGACGCAGATGAAGCCGAGATGTGACAGAAGTTGTGAATTATAGGGTCTGTACCATGTTGCAACGTGTGAACAGCTTTGAAGATCTGAATGAGAAAAGCATGAACAAAGAGGGTGGGAAAATTAATAATAGGGTGTCTGATCGCGCACCCGATGTTGTGTGCTAAAATTCTTCCCATAGAGATTACACGCATCCCTATGCAGCCTACGTGCAAAAAAAGTCAATTTTTTTTTTTCAATTTGAGATTCAAACCTTTATCTGTTGTGATCCTGAAGGTGATACTCAATAAATGAGTTGTCATATGAAAGAGCAGGTGAATTCCAATATTTCCAAAGGGGCGTAGCCCCCGAAATTCTACAAATATCTTGGTCAAAACAGCAATTTAAACATTGTGTCCTGGCTAACTCTGAGGTTTGTCACTTTTGAGATATGACGCCCCGATCGTTAAGTAGTCCCAGTCCTAAGGAACAATTCTATGTGCTTATATTTTCGCTAGCCCCCAGGGATCACAACTGATAACAGTTTAAAAATACCCTTCTCGCTATTTGGTGGATCAGCTAATTAGGGTGCGTGCGCTCCGCTCAGTCCAAACCATGGTTACATCGCGTAACATCTCCGTGTACGAAAAAAAACCCAAATTCAATTACACATTATAGTGAATGAAAGTATGGGTGGCCGTTCGCGGCATAGAACCCGGAAGTGAATACACGTTGTAGTCAATGGCAATATCGCGGAGACAACGCATGTTGTCTCCGCGATATTGCACGTTGTCCCCGCGATATTGCCATTGACTACAACGTGTATTCACTTCCGGGTTCTATGCCGCGAACGGCCACCCATACTAGTCAATGGCACATATCGCGGAGACAGCGTGGCTCAAGCTGCAAGTCGCGCATTGGCTTAGCAACATGCGTACTATATGCATACGCTTGCATATTGCGCGATACAGCTGTTTGTCTGAATTTAGCAAAACAACATCACTCTGCGTGGACGTCTTTTTCGTCGATTTTGACCAAAATGATATGAATATACCAGCGTTTTGGAGGGGCTGTAACTTTTGATAGAAACATCGGTGAGACATGAAATTTGAAATATATTATTCTGATAACATTTTTTATTCAAATATCAAACAAAAATGGTGAAAAACGATCCCAAATTGAAAATTGAAAAATCGTTCAGACACCCTATTAATAAGGATTCCTCAGTTTGTACTTGTACTTGTAGACAATTCTTTAAAACTCGAGATAAGGTGTACGGTACATGTAGATCTACAAGTACATGTAAGGTTGAAGCATTCACAGATTTATCCCTATGCGTGGCTGGATTAAGAACACCAGCATTTACCATATCGCCCTCTCACAGCGAGCTGCAGAGGAGAAGTCTGGACAAGAAGAATTGGCAAAAGGTAAAGACAAAAATACTTGACTTGAAGTCGTACACAATAGAAATTGGAAGATCCTTAACTTAATTACTTTAGATCGTAAAGTCATTGCAATCATGCATCCACAAGGGGGGAAATTATTAGTAATATTACAATCACACTTTCCACACACACTCTCATGGCATGCTAGACCTAGATACATAGGGCGATTCCATCATGTTCTTCTATTTAGGTCCACTTCATCAAAAAATGAAAATCTAATCATATCAAACTGTCAAGTCATCATGGTCAGTGTCATACCAAGTTAGACTCTCGACAAATCTAGTACCGGATCGGTGATGGAATCAGTCTTGACATGTCATGTGTAAGGGGGTCTTCAACAAATAATTTCTAACAAACATGGCAGAGAAGTTATTGACATGATTGAAAATTGAGCATGCCGACGAATTTCGAGCTCACTGGCAGATGCCTAAATAATTTTTTTTGAAAGCAAGATTACAGTCGCTGGTGATCATCAAATCAAAGAGTAGGGTCTATAAACATAAAACACAAACAAATAACTGTAGAAATTCTCACCTGCCTTAAATCTTTTGCCTGAGCTGAATATCAGAATCTTGCTTGCCAGCTTGCCGTATCAACTGCACCTTAACTGGATTAATTTATGCAGCAATGCAGGCTGTTTTACCGGGCACGTTATCACATGCAAACAAACTATGATGAACGTGGTGGTAGACTTCTTTCGGATCAGTGCTGCGGAGCTGTGCGATCGTCGTGCATTGAACACGTACGGACATTCGCGATTCGCGCGGAATTGCTCAGCTGTGTATTGAGGCGCGCCAAAACATGTCAACAATCACCACGTGAATGATGGGACGGTAAGACCGGAAATTCGTTTTTTTACCCTGGGTTGGGTGGGGGGAAGGGGGGTGGGGGGAAGGGGGTGGGGGGAAGGGGGAGGGTGGGGGTACTCGCTATACTGTATCCAAATTCAATTCAAATTAAAGCTTTATCATTCTCAGTTTTTGTATACATTGGATATTAAACTAATTTCAAAATTATGTTGAACATAGATAATTCGTCCTTGTTTTCACGAAGTGACGGTAGTGAGGAAAATCGTAATGCAAAGTGAATGCATTTTTTTTTTCACTACCGTCACTTCGTGAAAACAGCGACGAATTATTGAGTATAAGAGTATAAGGAAAAACACAAATTAACATACTCATGTCTCACCTGAAATATAAATACAGGGATGATAATAAATTATTTTACTTGTGATACTTCATACAATTTTTCCCCTTTTTCAAATAAAAAGGGAAAGATATGTAAATATAATATGCAACATGATAAGACAATAGGCCCTCGTATACAGTGTTAGTAAAACAAATAAGTTTAAACCTAGAAAATCGCTAATTATTTAAATATGAACAGTAAATTATAATAGGCCTACATCTTAATATAAAAGAGTGTTTTATCCCAAATCATTTTAGTATCATTTCTGTGTGGTATGTGTTAACGCTGGAATGAACAGGAAGCGTGAACACTCTATAGGCACTCCAAAATGAGGCTAAATGATTTGGGATTAAACACTCTTTCATATGATTTTAAAAATAATTAGCAAAATTTGACTCACACGGTAAATATGTTTTTTATGATTACCAAATTTAGATGATCCCGGAAACTCGATCCTATTCCTATTCCAAACTCGTGGGAGACAGTGAGCATCGGAATAAATAATACTTTAATTTACAAAAAACTTTATTATATAGGCCTATCGAGATTAATGATAATGGTAAAAAAAACAATCAATGATCTACTAATTTCTCATATGGTCGTATTTCTATCACATAATAGTATAAAGATAACAGCAATAGGGACTTTTAGATTTGCACGAAGACAATGTGGATTGCTACGGTCGACGTCCTTTTAATGCACTGCGTTGAATGGACGTCACACGTATCAGTCCACGCAAATCTAAAAGTCCCTAATGTAAATGAAAGAGGTACTTACGTCGTACAAAAAAAAAACAATACTTGAACTTTGTATATATTTATACATACATACACAATATACATAATATGTATTTATTTATTTACAAATAAATAAATAATAATAAAGTGGAGAAAGGGGGGTGTAATGTACTATGTTTACGTTGATTTATTAGTTTTCATACAGTAGTTCTATTCGTTTGTCATACATTTCGCTTATTCAAACTATTATTGTTGCATTTATGTCGGTTTCGTCATCGCACATCATTAGTTTAAATTTCTCATCATCATTTAGATTTTGAAAGTCTGGTACTAATTATTGTTAAGTTTGGAATATATTTTAAATCTGAGATGTATTGACATAATACGATATACGGTGATGTGCCGCTCTAATGGGTAACTTTTTTGCAAAAAGTCCATAAGAATTAGGTACGATTTTATGCTGCAAAATCCCCCAAAATGCCCCCACTTTGGGGTCATTATTTTCTTCATTTCAATCACACCCTACACTTTCGAGAGAGAAAATCAACGCCAGATTTATTCAAGAATTTTAATTTTTCTGTGATTTCCATTTGTGCCTATCATTATTGCCACCTTCAAAACAAAACAAATTGAAGGTTCCTATACGCATGTGATGTTGATAAACCTCCGGGATAAACCTCCGGAAAAACGTAGCCTACTTCTTTCACGTATAAGATACAAACCGCTAGTCAAAAGTGATATGACATCCAATGTACCAAGTGAAATCACACCAATGAAAAAAAGGAAATCTTCACGTTTTAAATCTCAACTTAAGATCGAGGGGTCCATATTATGTTAAGGGTTTAATAATTGTCTTGTCGTTTTATGCCTTTTCGTGTCTCTTTATTTTCATTCTCGTGTTTTTGATTATAATTATTATGTACCAAAATTACTTAAGTTCCCTCTCTCAGCTATTCCATATAGGGCCCATGCTCATCTCAACACTATTTTCCTTTACCAATTAAGGGAACTGTTTACTGTTTTGACCAGTGGCGTAATGCTATTTTCTTTTTTTACGCGGGGGGGGGGGGATATAATTTATGAGCTACTCATAATTGCGTATGTAGGAAGAAACTTTTAGGCCTATGTATTGGTATGTACTTAGGCTAATTTATCTTTTTATTTGAATTGAAATAATCTGAAGTTGAGTTCAACATTAAGAGCGTTTCAGTTAATTGGTATAGTGTCAATAGATTTTGCCACTTTCTTTTAAAAAAGAACAAGGAATAAACGAAATGTCATCCGTTTCAATCGGAGACGACATTTGTTTCTTCCTTAGGTTTTTTGTTTTGTTTAAGTATAAATAAATATGACTTTCCTGGGGAGTAAAGCGAGTGAATTTAGAACAGTTGAGCACTGGTTTTCACTATAAAATATTATTGTCTTAAAATATCGCACTGTTATGTGACCAACGAAATTCCGACAAAGCTAAGCGGACAAATTGAAGGGACTTGGTAACATTGTTCAAATGAGAGAAAATGGTGCTAAGGTAGTGCACTTCAATGCTAAATGTACAATTCAAGATCATAATCTGAAAGTTTGAGTGAAAACAGACCATTATTAATGATTAAAATTGGGAAAAACTGATCTGATCGATTCATTAATTCTCCCAACCATATTATTACAATTTAATTACATTTTAAGTGAATGTAAATCGTCACAAAGCAATGAATTGGCTCTATACCATTCCAGACAATGTTGAAAGATTTTTCAAAGCTTGTCTTAAATTTGATTTTCATGGAAAAACGGTTGGGAAAATTCAAAATGGTTAGGAGTATAGGTGTTGCATATACTAGTGACGCCTTCAAGGAAAATCATAAATATCTTTGTGGTTTGAGAATTTTTCAGGATTTTGTTGCATGTAAGAGGGTTATACAGTAGAAGGAATATAATAAGTAACATTAATTTTCATACAAAACTTCCGCAGTTTTTTCATACCTTCAACAATGTTACCGAGTCACTTTAAAGTAAATAGATGTTGTGACCGACATCTTCAGTAAAATTTAAGTAGTTTGTTCGAGCAAGTGAAGCGAAGAGGGTTTGTGGAAGAGAGGAAAACTATAGAGAGAGAGAGAGAGAAAGAGAGAGGGGAAAAAACAGAGAGAGGTGAGAGAGAGGGAGAGATAGCGCTCCCGCGGGGTCGGGGGATTCGATCGTTTCGATTAATGTTCACTTAGATTATCATGTAATATTGAGAATTCTTTGGGGAAATAGGATTATCATTCTAGAAACATTTCTCGAACATCATTCAGGAAAAAGGGAACTTAATGATTAAAGTGAAGGTATATCTATCAGCAAAGGTACAAACAGCAGATGGATTGATGATTGAAATCGATCATTTCCGATTGTGACGTCAACGGGCTTTTTGTAAAAGAACTTTATCATAGTGAGTTACTGCTGACAGGAATGAATGATTAAAACGCCTGAAAGTTAGATTATCAAAGTTCTCTATATAAACCTGCTGCTCCAATAAGCGGCTTCTTATTCGTATAGTATATACCCTGTCCTTTACCCCTTTCCCGCTCTTTATCCACCCCTGCTCACGTTCCCCCCCCCCCCCCCCCTCAAAGAGGATTTTCCATCTCAATATTTTTAGTCTTCTTTCTTCCTCCTTTTCTCCTCCTCCTCTTCCTATTTCATTTAAAATGTTCCATTTCTGTTCTGTTTTTTCTTTTCTGTAGAACCTTTTATTTCTTGTTTTTTCTCTTCTTTTCTTCTTCTTCGTCAAGTTTCAGTCTTTCTCTTCAAAACAATGTTATTCAATACATTTTATCAAAATAATGTAACGGTATGATGTTTCGAAGTCGAAAAAGGGTGGATTCAGTTACATATCTCTTTCCGTAGCTGGCGCTATACCTCTAAACAAAACGGTTTCCTCTAGATCCGAGTCGAGAACAAAAGAGATCGTTCGCACCGCATGGGTACGCCTCTGATAGATCTCCGAACGCCGAGCCGCCTCCGTCGGATCGCATCTCACGCAGAGCTGTGCTGTCGCGTGTACATGTAAACAAATGTGGTTTTGGTGCGTTGTCCGCTAGCAGACGACCGCGCTCCTTATGATCTACAGTCGATACCAAACTTTCGGGGACCATTATTTTTGGATTTTTACAACGGATTTCTCAGTGAAAATGTTCCGCGGATGAGTTCTTGTTAGCATGCCTGTACGGAGGGGCCATGTAGCCCCACAGAATACTTTCATTGATACCATCATAAGGAAATTTGACGGACAAAGTGAGTAGATTATTGCCCGATTTTTGTTGGTTTTCATTTCACTTAACACTGCTGGTAATTTTACTGGAGCGAGCACTCTCGTTCATTTAGCCAGTGGACGCCCGGTTAATGGCTGTCATTTGAGGCTATCGGCTAGTGTCGTGTATAGCTGGCCGTATTTTTTGTTTAAAAAAAGAAATCCTTTGATTTGTTTCTCATCTTTAACAGTACTGTTTTCTGTCTCTTTTCCAAGTTAACAGCATTTTTGCCTCAGAAAATATTGTATGTCTAACCACGGCCACGGTTATAGTTTATAGGCGAAGATACATTTATCATTTCATGGTCTAAATTTTGGGCCTAGATTGATATTTGAAAGGAAGAGAAAAAGAAGAAGAAGAAGAAGAAGAAGAAGAAGAAGAAGAAGAAGAAGAAGAAGAAGAAGAAGAAGAAGAAGAAGAAGAAGAAGAAGAAGAAGAAGAAGAAGAAGAAGAAGAAGAAGAAGAAGAAGAAGAAGAAGAAGAAGAAGAAGGAGGAGGAGGAGGAGGAGGAGAAGAAGAAGAAGAAGAAGAAGGAGAAGGAGAAGGAGAAGAAGAAGAGGAAAGAAGAAGAAGAAGAAAGGAATGGAAGGAAAATATGCAAAGAAGGAAAAAAGAAGGAGGGGGCGAGGAGGAGAAGAAAGAGGAGAAGAAGATGAGGGATGGCAGAAGTTCAAGGAATCAGAACACAGAGGGAAAAGGGAATTGGAGGGAGAGAAAGAACAAAAAGTGATGGGTGAAGAAGAGATTTTTAAAGGAGTAAAGAAGGAAGGAAACAAATGTGAAGAGGTTGAATTTAAGCGATATATTCTTAGTTTTGTATGTGAGGGAAAAGGGAAAAATGGAAGAATAGTAATTCCCAATTGTGTTTTAAAGCATTACTGATTGAGGCTACATACTCAGTGGTGTCTCTTTAGTCTAGAATTAAAAGCCCACAACTGACCAGAAGAAGAAGAAAAAGTGCTGACGCACAAAACCCAGCTTTTCTGAATAAAAGCAGAGATATTCTTCTTCACAATGAAAATGAAGTAAACATGTTGAGGGGTGGTGGAATTTAGTCATTCAAAGAGCATTTTTAAATGTTTGTCTGTCACTTGAAAGTTTTCAGGATTACTATTTAAACAGTTATACTTAATTGATTAATTCTCAGCGAAGCCCTGCCTAGATGGCTAATGTTTTTAATGTCATCTAGAATGCATCAATGTTGTTGTATCCCTCAAACAGTTGTTTTCACAACAAAAAGGGGAGTGGTGGATTTGGTTTTTCAAAGAGCTATTGTGAATGTTTGTCTGTCACCTGAAAGTTTCAAGAATTTCTATTTAAACTAATTGTACTTGATTAATTGGTATTTTATCTGTGAAGCCCTAGTATGGAGATGGCTGATATTATGATATCATCTCGAATGTAGCATTGTTGTAGTATCCCTCAAACAGTTTTTTTTCACAGACAGACAGCAACTCTTAATTTCATTGTTTTTTGTATCCATTTCATTGTGATAAAAGAGGAAAAACTTTTAAAGCAATGCAATGTAATGTTTTCATAATAAAAGTGTTCATGAAATTGACTCATTTTATTCATAAATTTGGCTCATTTTATCCATAAATTTGGCTCTTTTTATCCATACATTTCTCTTCCTCATCTTCCTTATAACACTTTGATAAAGGAGGAAACACAATTCAAGACAAGGGCAAAAAATAATGTCCTTTTAAGAGCATTCATGACTTTTTTTATCTTTTTCTTTTCCCCAAAACAGATCGTAATTTTATCATAGGAAATGCACAGGTGGAGGGGTGTGCCATTATCTTTTGCAACGATGGCTTTGGGGAGCTCACCTCATTCTCCCGAGCCGAGCTCATGCAAAAATCGTGCTGTTGTGAATTTCTTTACGGGGAAAACACGAGCGAGGAAGGAATTACTCAGATCAAAAACGCCCTTGAGAGAGGGGAGGAGAGTCAGGTAGAGATTACATTTTACAAGAAAGATGGTAAGTGTCTTTGATGTATATCTCTTCTAATTCTTGTTTGAGCTTGTCAGTATTTTAAAGGAAGCTATCTAAATCTGTAGTAGAATTTCCCAGGTATCCTAGCATATATTGAGAAAGGTTTATCAAAGAGGTCATATCGATGTAGCTGTTACCTTCCTGTTTTCTAGAAGACTCCTTGAATATGTAGAGAACTCAAATGTATAGTAACTTGTGAAAATGAACATGGATATGGAAAATATATGCAAAAAACAGATTTATCATGATGGATATTTCATCTTGTTTAGAACCAGAAGGGAGTTAACTCATATATGAATAAACACAGAGTTACTGCCCTTCTGGTGATGAACAGATGTACATCTATTTATCATATCAATTCAATTAAACAAAAAGCACAAAAATGAACCTTTATGAATCTCGTTTTTGCATAACAAATGTCTTCTGAAGTAGAAAATATAATTGTTCCGTGATGTAATTGCTGGTACATTTTGAAGAATGTTTTATGCATACATTGAAATACAGTGTAGATAATATTATGCGGGGCTCAACACTACCAGGCACCCGGGAACCCAATTTTTCTACCCAGACCGCCAATGACAAAATTTTGTGTGGAGCCCTGTAAAATGCCAAATATATTTCACTTATTCTCATAAGCCACCTCGAAGATTGCACTTGTGCAAATGCCCCCAAGATATCCACAGATCTTTTACGCATGGAGGCGTCCCACTTTGTGCATTTTAGAATAATCATTGCCAAAGTGATGGAAGTGCTTCATGAATACCTTTTGTGCACTATCGTGAAAGGAATACTTCCACCTGTGTATCATAGAATGTACCGCCGGTGCATAAATGAATAATGATTCGAAACTGTCATGAACACCTATCCAGCAGTCATCTTGATGGGTTATACAGTTTTGTACAAATTACCTTTATCTGCCCATGCGCTGATAGTATTTCCGAAGTGGCTTATTTAAGCCATTCATGTTAAAGGTACTATGTCCCTTAGGACATGCTAACATTTAAATTTCACAGATAGGACATATACATGACATATTCATAATTCCTGCAAAGCACTACAGAATTTGATGTTGGCTGCAAAAGGGACATAGTATCTTTAAAGGCTAAAATAAAAATAAAAAAGTATTAAAAAAAGTGACCATATGACAGATCAAGTGTAACACCTGATCAATTCCATGCAAAAGGTAAATTAAAGAGCTTTGGAAGTAGGCAACTAGATATCATCGCTCTAAAAATGCCCGGATCGGATTGGAAAGAGCTGTATACATTTGCATTGATCGACTGCCCATGAATTTCCCCCTCCCCAGGTATATATAGATTATATTCTGAAGGGAGATGTTCAGAGGCTCAAATTTCTTGTAATACCCACTTGTGCGGATTAAAATCCTCAAAATTGGATGTGAACAAGTTGTTTATGTGACAGGGATTCATGTGTAGATACAACTACCTGGATGAACTGTTTTTTACAAGTTCCACCCATAGTCTGAAATTTATGCAAAAATCCCATTTTACTGTTAACATCTAAATTACTCATACCCCTTGTTAAGTACTTGCAGATGTAAGCTATATGTTACATTATCAAGAAACAAACAATGGGACAAATCATTCTTTCACATACTTCAACAATTACAAAACTTGTTAAGGGTATGAATGATTTAGATGTTAACTGTATGTATTCAGTACTTTAATTTCAACTTGTCTTCATCCATGGAACTAAAGAAGAATAATTCATATCTATAATAGGCCTATTTTATATGCTGAAGGGTTTGATCCATTTTATGATTGTGTTGGTGGTTGTGATTTTGATTATGAATATAATCATGAATGTGATAATTCGTCGCACGGCTGGCAGAAGGGCGTTAGCTCGAATTTCAGGTCAAAAATCGATTTTTGATATTTCATGTCATTTAATAGAGTTTTCAAAGCTCTTTCAAATGATGTGATCGAGATGGCATAAAACGAAGTAAATGATTACGTAATCGACAATAGTAAAAGGGCGTTAGCACAAACTGTCAGATATCGCGCTAAGCAGAAGGGCGTAAGCCCTCTACGCCCTTTGCATATTAGGCGCGAGCGTAAATTTTGATCAAAGCAGAAGGGCGTTATCGCGAAGCTGACGTCTGCTAGGCCTGTGGTAAGCAAAATAACTGCTTCTTCTTTTAAATAACGTGTTGTAAATGTCAAATTATCTGGAAGATTTGATATATTTGGTTACACTGATTACATTCTGATAAGGTCTTTAGAATATTTTGATTTTATCGGGTAAAAATGCGATGTATAATGATGATAATTAATACGTTGCCCCATGTATTGATTTATATGGTATCACGGGCAAGTAGAGTCATTACGCATTATCATTGACTCTCTGTGCTGGGGTGGATGTTGAGTGGCATTGACTCTATGCTTTGCTGGAGTGGGTTGCAATGGAAGCGCTCCCTTGAAGTTGAAGGCCTCCAAATATGAAGTAGATCTAGGTCTAGCAACTAGCATCAAGCCCCAAGTCAAGGGTGATTTTCGAAAGTGCGTTCCACGCAGTTACTAGCTGTCCCGAGGGAAAACGTCAGTTCCGGTAGAGTTGGGTGCGGGATGTGATGTTGTTTGTGTGAGGTTGTTCAGTTAGGTCAAGATACATGTACAGTATGTAGGAGTAGTCGTCAATCTATAGATCTATGTGCCGTGATAATCATTTCACTGTTTTTTCGCTCATGGAAAGACGAGACAAGACAACAATTTGTAAAGACAGTGGTACGGATTGAAATTTGAAAGCATGCTTAGCGTAGATCTACAAAATTAGTTAAATAAATGCCAGATTGTTATTAGTATATCGTATTCAGGTATTATTATACCAATTGCAACAGTGCAAGCAGATTCTAGACTCTAGAGGTCTAATACTTTTTATTGTTCAAATTAAATTTGCAAAAATGATAGTAGTCTACAGATATGAAAGGAGAATGGTTTGAATTTTGATACCTTTGTCTTTTAGTGGCTTTGTTCAAATTTAATCAAGGGCAATCTCAAATGATAGTTGCATGTCTAGAACTCAAGTTTCTACTTTCCGCTACAAGTATTGGGGACGGTCAATTGTAAAGTAGCTTGTAAGTTGGATTAGATCTACTTTCAGTCAAATTAATGTAACCCTTTTGTTTCCCTCACTTTGTCAGGATTTGCACAGGTAGGCTGCAGCATGGAGCCAACAAGAGAATTGCTTGTTCAGTGGAAAAAAGATGGCTCCAAAAAACGTGGTAGTGTATGGAGATAGATTCAATGTCCCTGTATTCCAATAAAAGGGACAAAAGTCTTCATGCCTTGGAAAGGCAGGAGATGGGAGGGAGTTGTCCTGTCAGTGGATGATGAGTCTGAGGAAAGTGATGATGACAGCATACCAGATCAACCAAGGCTTGACGTTGGAGATGTCGGTGTCGGTGTCAGAATGACAGGTAATGTATGATACTATTGATGAAACAGTGTTGGCCTACATACTATTCTTTTTGGTTTGATAACAATATGACAGCAATCATTGAACTGAAATGCTATACAGTATCCAGGGGCGTCCCCAAAGGGGGGGGGGACGCGACACCCCCCCCCCCCACCTGTCAGGATATTGTCGGTAAAATTGCGCTGCCCTCGTGAAAAAAGAGAAAAGTGGGAGGGGAAAAAAGTGAGGGAAAGAAAAGAAAAACAAGAAAAGGAAAAGAGAGGAAAGAAAGGGAAAAAAAGAGAAGAAAGAAAGAGAAAAAAGAAAAAGAGGGAGGAGAGGAAAAAAGAGTAAAGAAGGAGAAGACAGAAACAAACAAAAAAGGGGAAACAAAAGAAACACAGGTGAAAGAGAGGAGAGAGGGGAGATAAGAGCCTGAGAGAGGAGGAGTGGGAGTAAAAGAAAGAGGGGGTTGTTGGGTGGAGTCGTCTCGTCGAGGGAGCAAGAAAGACATGAGTAAATATGTTACTGTGTCGGGTCAGCTGTGTCGGTATTCTTGCTCGATCCTCGTGTACTATATCAATGCAGAAGTTTGAAGTCGGTGAGGTTTATATTGTCGGTCGGCTACAAGTTTTTTTCTCTACGAAATGTGACTTTTTATCCGCTGCGATGACTTCGAGAGTGACTACGACTACAAAACTTGTATTTTCTAGAAGTTCACTTTCCTATAATATCAGCTAAAGAAATCAGAGGTTTAAAATTTTCGGGGAAACTAAATTCAAACAAGGATAAAGAGTCAGCAATAGTACAACGAATCGTCTTCCTTTCTCTATATTTTGATGAAACGCCAAAAATTCCGCGCTTTGCGCGAGAGGGAAAACTTAATTTAGACAAGTCGAGAACGGTAGAACGAATCGTCCTCTTTATCTAATAATTTAAGGAAACGTCTAAGCTTCCGCGATTTGCGCGGGAGGGGGGACAACCAAATTTAGAAAAGGATTAAGAGTCGAGAATAGTACAACGAATCGTCTGCTTTTCTCATAATTTAAGGAAACGTCAAAACTTCCGCGCGAAAGCGCAGGAGGAGGGAAACTGATTTCAGACAAATTAGGGTTGAGAGTCGTGAACGGTACAACAAATTGTCTGCTTTATCTAATAATGTAAAGCCCCACTGTCCTACCTGTAGCTACTTGCTCCCTCTTTATAGAAAACTTCCCCAATCGGTGCCTGTTGGTCCCCCATGATCCTCTTTTTCTTATGTTAGTTGAGAGTTAATGAAATAGCCACCTCTAAGTGACCTCGCTGTGTGGTCTAATCCCTTCTGGCCCAGTAGTATTGACGGTCTTTAAGGAAATGTCAAAGCTTCCGCGCTTCGCGCGAGAGTGGGAAACTGAATTCAGACAAATAGGGCTTATAAAGAGTAGAAAACGGTACAACAAATCATCTGCTTTCTCTAAAAATTAAAGGAAACTTCAAAGCTTCCGCGCTTTGCGCGAGAGGGGGAAACTGAATTCAGACAAATAGGGCTTATTAAGAGTCGAAAACGGTACAACTAATCGTCTGTTTTCTCGAATAATTTAAGGGAACGTCTAAGCTTTCGCGCTTCGCGTTAAAGGAGGAAACTGAATTCAGATAAGGATTAAGAGTCGCAAACGCCGGGTACAACAAATCGTCTGCTTTCTCTATTAATTTAAGGAAATTTCAAAGCTTTCGCGCTTCGCGTTAAAGGAGGAAACTGAATTCAGACAATTAGGGCTTATTAAGAGTAAAAAACGCCCAACTATTCGTCTTCTTTCTCTAATAATTTAATGAAACTTCAAAACTACCAAGCTTCACGCGAGCGGGGGAAACTTCATTCAAACAAGGATTAAGAGTCGAGCATATCAACGAATCGTCTACTTTCTCTAATAATTAAATGAAACATCAAAATTTCGGCGCTTCGCGCGGGAGGGGGAGAACTGAATTCAGATAAGGATTAAGAGTCGAGAACAGTACACCGAATCGTCTGCTTTTCTCATAATTTAATGAAACGTCAAAGCTTCCGCGGAAGGTGGAGAAACTGAATTCAGACACAGATTAACAGTCGAGGATGGTACAATAAATAGTCATATTTTCTTAATAATTTAAGGAAACGTCTAAGCTTTCTAAGGCGTATCACCCACCCCCAATTAAAAATGATACGCTTGCCCACTACCGCCCCTCCCTAAAAAGTGCTACGGTGTGTCTGCGTGCTCCCAAATCCGTACGGAGGCGGTACTCACCACGTACCGATACCCAAATTTTGCACACGTTTTTTGCACGTAGACAGCATGCACTTGCAAGTACGGCGGGATGTGACCACCGAATTAGTTGACGAAATAATTCGTATATTTATGTCGTCGATGAAAATGACCATTTGCGCATACACAAGTACTATAGATAGTTCATATGAAAAACAATTTAGATTTTGACCCCAGGTTTATAGGGTTAAATTTGTAGATATTGGGACATTTAATTTTGTCGGTAATTGGTGGCTAGTTTTGTCGGTAATCGTTGGCCTCTACACCCCCCCCCCCCCCCCACTGAAGAAGGTCTAGCGACGCCCCTGACAGTATCATGATTTCTAAATGAATATTTCTGAATTATTTTCATTGTAGACCATGGACCTCTACCAGATCAACCAAGGCTTGACGTTGGAGATGTCCGGTCACAATGACAGGTAATGTATGATACTATTGATGAAACAGTGTTGGCCTACATACTATTCTGTTTGGTTTGATAACAATATGACAGCAATCATTGAACTGAAATGCTATACAGTATCATGATTTCTAAATGAATATTTCTGAACAATTTTCATTGTACATCATGGACCTATACGAGATCAACAGAGTGTCGGTAGGCTTTATGATGGAGATGTAAAGCAATGAAAAGTAATGTCACGAAGAAACATTGTTGGCTTACATACTTTCCAAAATTATTTGATGATCATTGTTAGCTTTTATTCATATGCAGTAAGTGTCATTTTTGAAAAAAGTTTTCATCAAATTTTCAATTTAGTAAAGTTAAATATATCGTCAGTGGGGTGACAAAACCTTGTATCTCAATTTGTGTACCTAATGGCCTACGACACCACCTGATAAATCCATGGAACGCCTTCTCTGTTTTTTTACAAATTCCACACAAACACCCTTAAACTAAACCTCGTAACTTTAACCCCCTTTGAAGCTGCACTGACAAAACCTCGTAACATAAGATACGTAATCCCTTTTTCTCGTAACTCACACACGGCCTAACAGTACCAAAGTTAGTGTATTCAAATCCTCGCAACTTATTCAACCAAATACTCGTAACTCATTCAGAGTTGAAAGTAAGAACTCGTATCTCAATTTGAATAAAAACTAAAAACTTGTATCTCAATGTAGATAAACGCAAAAACCTTGTAACTCACTTTTAAATATAAAACCTATTATTTTACTGTATTTCAACAATGACATTACAAATTGTATAAATATTCCAGTTTTAAAAAGAAAAGACGGTGTCACAGCAATAAATTTGTTGAGACAGGAAAGTTTTTTCGTTCTCCTGAAAATTCATGATTTTTGAGATACAAGGTTTTGTCACCCCACCGATGATATTAGTTATTTAGTCCTATTAATAAACCAGACTGAGATAGTTGATGAAGTGATATTCAAGTTTTTCTTTGTTTTCTATATTTTTGTAACGTTCTCTTTTTATTCATAGACATGCCTCATTGAAGTTCAAATGTGTCAACATTTCATATGTTTACATGAAGTGTTTAGTACATCTACATGCTCCCGGTGTCTTGTTTCCCTGTGTGAACACCACTTCAAAGAGGACGAACCATGTGCAAACCACAATAACTATGCTGTAAGTTAAACTAGCGTTATGTTGATTTCACTAAAAATGCCTTATAAATTATCGTAAAGCCCTTATACAGTATTGATATGGTCAAAAAGAAGTTATAAATCCATGATAATTGTTACATTATTCCTTAAGCTGTTTCTGCTAGTTTGCTTGCATTTTTTGAAGATGTTGCAATAGTTAAAAGTATCTGCCCCCCCCCCCTGATAATTGTTTAAAATCACAAAAACAATAAAACCGTTAACTTTAAAGTCATTGCTGCCATGACAATTTCAGGATATGTTCAAAAAGTTCTCAAAAAAGAATGTAAGTGGCACTCCCCTGGTTATGGGTACCGGTATATTTAAGTTTTGACTGCGGCAAAGCTGAAAGATGAAGGTATCATGCTAACTATATTACAAAATATTACAGTGCTCTCTTTATAATATTATTCCTGGCTTTACATATTTTTACTACCATAGCATCTACTTCAAATTCCGGAGAGGTTTTCAGAAGATCATCCAGCGATCGACACAGTTCTGGAATTGATGACGGTTGTTCCCTTAGCAATCAAAGTGCAGGAGACAGTTGACATAGTTTCAAGTTATCCAAGCAGACAGTGAAGGTAGTACTGAAAAATATTAATGTCTCAAATGTCACCAATTTGAGTTTGTAGTTTACAGTGGGCATTGTCTTTAGGAATTATAAGTCAGTTTGTTGGAATTATGCTGTTGCAGACACCTCTACAATATTCATTAATCAAAACAACAACCTCTTAAGCTAACTTTTGAACCATTTATTTCTCCTACAATATTTACTTCAAAAATGGGTTTTACATTTCTATGTCAGAAAGTTTATTCTTGTGTACTTTACAGAGAGTGGCTTCTACACAGAGATATTGGAGAACGTCCTGAACAATGTGAGGTAAAAGTCTGAAGCTTTAAAATGGTTGCCTGTTACAAATTCTGCCCAGGGAGTGGAGAATTTTCTTTGAAAAAGATAAATGTATTTTTGTTGTACCAGAAAATGGCTGGTGTACATCTCTTTAGACAGAGTAAATGGAATAATTGCTCTGCTTCCCTCTGATGGAGGGGTTCTGGGATAAATGACCATGCAGACGTACTGCAATTCTCTTCTTTCTCCTCCCATCTCTCTTTCTCTCTCTCTCTCTTTCACTCCCTTATTTCTTGATGATGGCTGGGTTTAAAGGTGGGGTAGGGGAGAAAGTGAATGTATTGGTTCATTAAATCAAGGCAAGAGAGGAGAAGCAAAAGGAGAGAAGCATGCCAGTCAGATTGCAAGGTTACAGTCATTTACATTGACTTGCTGCAGTGTTGACTCCTTCATCCTTCACCAGTACTTTTACTTTTATAGAATTTTGCACTCTGTACAGTTCAAAGCATGAATATGTTAAACTAATATTTTGTCCACCACTTTTATATTTTTTATTCTAATACAGAATAAGAGAGCCAGGAAACGTATTGCAGATCCCAACAGCTGCTACAGTTTCACTTATTGTCATACTTTTTTGTATCGCCTTTGATAATGCTGAAATATTTTTGAAGTATTTTCTCTTTTGTTAACTTACTGCACAGTACGTTAACTGCAGAATACACAAAGTTCTTTTAAGAGCTACCATGTTGTACTTTCTGCCATAAACGTGTGCTACAGTTTCACTTATTGTCATACTTTTTTTTTATATCGCCTTTGATAATGCTGAAATATTGTTCAAGTATTTTCTCTTATGTTAACTTACTGCACAGTACGTTAACTGCAGAATACACAAAGTTCTTTTAAGAACTACCATGTTGTAATTTCTGCCATGAACATGTGCTACAGTTTCACTTATTGTCATACAATTTTGTTTATTTGCCTTTGATAATGCTGATATATTGTTCAAGTATTTTCTCTTTTGTAAACTTACTGCACAGTTTTTAAAACTATGCTACAAAAGCTCACTAGAGCTAGAACAGATTCAACGCAGAATACAAAACTTTCTTTTGAGAGCTACCATGTTGTTCTTTCTGCCATGAGCATGTGCTACAGATAAGTTCCAATTTTTATATTTAATCATGCTTCATTATGATTGATCAATTTTGAATGATTGTACATGGAATCGTAAAATGAACTGTACAAAAAGGATTCCAGTTATATTGCAAAGAAATAAATTCAGTCATAACCATGACAGAATTGTTCATCTTAACATTTGATTGCTTTGTGCTATTTAGCGTTTATTCTTATATAGTTACATTTGTTCATGGGAAAAATGTGTCCGAGAGAGTAATGTACTAGAATGGAAATGACTAATGCGACAAGAAGATAGACACGCAACTGCAAAAGAGGGCTAACAAACGATTATGAGATGTGTTCAATGGAGAAAGAAAAAGAGAGATAGACAGAGAGATCGATAGAAATAGAGAGAGAGAGAGAGAGTGAGGGGATGTTCTTGTTTGCATGAGAGAGAGAGACAGAAAGAGAAAGAATTGAGAAGAAATTGTACATAGTGCTTGGTGTGCCCCCCCCCCAAAAAAAAAGTATACAAATATACTTTTGATCATTGACAACAATATCCAATCAAACTTAAAGGGAAAGTCCACCCCCAAAATAAGTTTGTTTCGATAGAGGCAGAATAATGAGAAAATCAGGTGAGTGAAAATTTGAGCAAATTCTGAATGAAAATAAGAAAGTTATGAATTATTGAAGTTGTGATCAATCAAATACAAATTGGCAACTCTGTGACTTATTATACGAGCTCTCCTTCATTTGCTTTGTGCATAATATTCCATAAAATCATGTTTTCTTCGTTATTGATGACGGAATATATATTTGTTCCTTGCAGGGGGAGTATAGAAACATATTTGCAATTATTATATTTAGGGTGCATGTATGGTTGAAATTTTTCTTGAGGGAAAATGAAAATTTTAGATTTTTTTAGTACTGAGCAAATGGAAGTTGAGCTCGCATGATACGTCATAGAGTTGCCAATTTGTGTTTGATTGATCACAACTTAAAAAATCCTAACTTCCTTATTTTTAATCGGAATTTGCTCAAACTTTCACTGACTTGTTTCTCTCATTTTTCTACTCCTATTAAAACTAACTTAATTTCAGGGTGGACTTTCCCTTTAAATCACATATGAAGCACAACGTACAGTATACAGTTGTAGACATAAAGGGCATTCTGTAACAAATTAATGCATTTCCTGCATTCTGTGAAGGATTAAAGATAAATATCAGGATGGGGCAGAGTGATGTGATCAGTGTAATTTTATTTTTTACTCTATTACTCTTTGAATATATTGACCTCTTTGTATAGAGATACGAATAAGAGGAAATATAATAGAGTTCGAAATCATGGGAATAAATTCCGGAAGTCAGCATAAAGTAATTATTACTATTTGAAATTCCAAATAGGTTTAAGGAAACATGAAAAATACCTTGGATATTATAAGCGATGTACTTGGTTAATGCATTAAGAATTACCCTTGCATAATAATCAATAAATTGTCGTGATACATTATGATTTAAAATAAATTGCTGATAAATTTAATGAGTTTTTTGTAAATATTGGAAGCGAAATCCGTAAAGCATAACCTGATACTATTAATTAATGCTAAAACAAAAGCAAACGAAAAATCAAATTTGATATTTTATCATCACAAACAATTGCATGCTTCTGCTTTTTATTTCAGAAAGTCTGAATGACAACACGCTCCATCCGGGCTACACCATGCGCGTTGCGCCCTTTTACAAGCTTTACGCGCCGAAGCGTATCTATTTTACTCAAAGCAGAAGGGCGTTACGCGGCTTGCGCCCTTTAGCATGAAAGAAGATGCGCAATAATGCGTTAAGCAGAAGGGCGTTAGCACTAAATCGCCTCAAACTTTTATAAAACTGACTTATTTCCGGGAAAAAATGGCTTGTCGTGTTCTGCTTTAACATTTCTATTAGTCTTTTAAGTTTTAAACCAAATTTCGGGACGGAAAGCAGTTTAAATATGAAACAAATCTTTAAATGCGAATAACTCGAAAAGTAGTTTTCGAGTCGATCGCGCGCTAACGCCCTTCTGCCAGCCGTGCGACGAATTGTGAAGCCAATGCTACAGGTATATGTTATGCAGATGATAAATGTAATCTTGAACATGTAGATCTAGATGTAGATGTGCAGTAAATTTTAGGTTTTATATACACAAATCTTAAGTAAATGGTATAATTTATGCACAGCACTCAAAAGTAATCCATTGCTTTAATACATACAGGTACATGTGTATGAACATGCAGATGTTTTGTTTTTCTTCATAAGATGACTTGAAAGAGAGAGTATGGCTGATCGTTTTGAGGAAGATTTTGCATGATATCAAAAGTAGATCACAAGATGAAATTAAAGTGGTTGTGACAATTCAACTGTGAAGATAAATAAGACCTTGTTTGAGTTGTTCATATTAAATGAATGTAGCTTAAGTATGGAAGTAATGCTGTAGTCTAAAAGGTACATTGTAGCCGGCTCATGATTACTTTACTGTTTCTATTCTTACAACCTGTGCATACAGTCTAAGTGAACACCACACATGCTTTCAATCAATAAAGGCCGGGACACAATAGAGGGGGTTGTTTACAGAATTGTACCATTCTTCCCCTCCTTTCTATTCTACTGCAGCTTATAATAGCATCTATCGCATCTTTAATAATTGATTACCGGTAACTCCTTTCACTAAGTGGATTTACCACTGCAAGACCTCAGAGACTATATAGGGTGACGCTACCCCTATTTACCCTTTCCTTTTGTATAAATCTATGTATGCCCTTAGTAGTATTGTTGGAGGTGTGTGCGTATACCTTTTTCGTTCACAACTTAAAATGAATTAGGCCTTAATCTTTCTTTTTTTGGGAGAGGGGGAATAGAGTGGTAGAGCTGTAAAAAAAGATCACTCCATAGATAGCAAGGCATTTACAATGCAAGTAAAACCCTCATTTTTTTCTTATATTCCTGAGTTTCTTTAGAAGTTGCAAGATAATTAGCATATTAAAACATGACAAAAAAACCTGAATATAAACAGCCACCTGCATGGAGTCATTGGAGTGCATGTGCTTTTTTAAAGGTTTGCTTTCTGCATTGAACATGCTCACTCTCAAAACAATGGTGAATTATTTTGTTTTTGCTCACATGACCCTCTTCGCTGTCACAGGAGCAGCTGAAACTAAAAGTCAAGCATGTTTTCTACTTTGTACAAAAAAACAAACAAAAATAGTTTGATGACAAATACACACCAACTGTTTTATACAGTTTTTTTCACAGTAGTGTAAATGACAGTTCAAGATATTGATGGTTTTTCAAATTGGGCTTTTCCAGTATGAATGGGTCTCCTGTTTTTCTTTAAAAGCTTTTGGGTCTTTTGGGAGGATAAGCATGGATTTCGGGAAGGGAGGAAGAAAGAGGATGCAGGTGCTTTTAGCGCTGAGATGTAGAAAATGTTTGTGATATATACATTTCAGAGGTCTTGATCTTCTCACAGCCCTGCTCATTCAATATCCATTATTTATCACCAGTTCATCACTGAGAAGAAAGAATGGGATATCTTTTCAGAATGGAATGACATACAATATAAGCCTTTTAGAGTTTTTCAAACGTGCTGATATATTTTATAGCCCTGTGCAGTTGATATCCATAATTCATATTCACTGTGAGGGATATCTTTGCAGGATGAAATACAAAATATTATTTGAGAGTATTGTATCTCAATCTTTTTTTCAGCCCAGCCCAGCCCAGCCCAGACTTGCAAATATCCATAATTTATCATCACCACAAAGAATTGAAAAAAAGAAATATTCTTGAGAGATTCTTTATCTTATTGTAGCCAGTTCTGTCCCATGAATATCATTCACTGTAAACCTGCTTACTATCAAATTTTCATAATCCATTTACAGTATTACATGTAGTTAAAACTGCAAACATTGACAAAACAATGATACTACATGCCCCTTTAAACCTTTCAAATATATAATACAGGTCATCAGGTTCATCCAGTAGTAATATTGATGTTGATTTTTCAGTAGTTAAAAGTCAATTAGTATACAAATTGAGGATCAAATAGCCTCAAATTGACAATTAAAGTCATAAAGTCTTTAAGTTATAGGGCTTTTAATGACATGTAACTCTTCAAATGGTGGTGTAAGTTGACATAATTTGAAGTTCTGACCTATTTTATGATCAGACTTTGCTTTGCTGTCTGAAGCACAGTCTGTACAGTAAACAAATGAATTAGTCATTAACCTTGTAAATTTGATGTTTTTTTGTTGTAATGAAAGAATGAAAGGTTGACAGGTCAAATTAGAACCTTTGTTAAATAATTTTAGATGTTATCTTTGATACTTCACATACTCAAGAACCATTTAGGGACAAATCAAATTTTCACACACTTTAACAATTCACATACTCCAACAATTTCAAAACTTGTGAAGGGTATGAGTAATTTAGTTGTTAACTGCATTACCTGTATGTATGATGGAAAGGGCAGTGTGTAAGTATACCTGAACAAATCTTGCAATTTTCATAAAACATGAATCATGTCAAGTACATACCTATACATGTGTTAATGAACTCTCCCCCAAAAATCAGATGGCTCAAGAAGAGACAGTGAATGAACACATCTTTTTGACTATGATCAATGCATTTTTCTTGGAGAAACCTCAAACACAAAATCACTACTTTGATATTAATTTAACCAAGGAGGGGGGGATGGGGGGAGGAAAGAAAAAATAAATCATTAGAGTATTATAAAAGCACTTATTTTAATGTGGCACAAAAAAAGATGCCCCCAATTTAGTAAATCACAATGACCCATTTTCTTCCCCCATAATCATCACTTAAAGTGCAGCAGGAAGTTGTAGAAAACCTGTTTCCTCGTCTTCTAATGGGAGTGGAAGAAATTGAACTTTCTCATTAACATGCAATCTACTGATCCCCACCCCGTTAATGTCCAATATGGATGACTTCACACCCCTCCCCTTTCTGAAAATCATCACTTTCTATGCTGGGACATTGTGGAAAACCCATTTTTGTCTTCATCTTCAAATGGAGCAGGAAGAAAATGAGCATCTCATTTATGAGCAATCTACTGACCAACCCCCTCTGCCATTAATAACCAATGTGGATGATTTCCCCCTCCCCCTTTCTGGAAAAGTAACCCTTTCAGTGCTAGGAAGTTTGTGAAAATTCCATTCCTATCATCTTCCAATGGAGATGGAATAAATGAAAGTGTCTCAATAACAAGCAATCTACCAACTTTTCCCTCTCTTTATGACTTCAATCACCCCCTTCTGAAAGTAATCATTTTGAGTACTGCTGGGAAGTTGTTGAAAATGCATTCGTTTCCTCTTCAAAATGAGAGTGAAAGTAAATGAACAATTCTCATTAAACAAGCAATCTCCTGACACCCCCATTAATGTTCATCGGGGATGACTTCAAACCCCTTTGGTTATGTGGAGCAATTTTTGAAATGGGCGTGCTAAGAAGAGGCAATGACATTTCAGAATTTGCCGGGGACACTCTTGATCTGGTAATTATAAAGAAGGAGGCAAGGATTACGGAGGAAAGTTGCGAGCAAATGTGTTTAAAGGCAATGAACAGTAATCGCAAGATTCGTAATAGGATTCTGCTATTTGTAGGCCCTCTATCCTATGGGGTAGCAGTGTACAACTGCAAATCAGCATTATTTTTGTTTGTGGGCAGCTCAAAATAGATAGTTGTAATAGGGGCACATTCATTTCTGAAAATTTCTGACATGAAAGGAGGAAAATTAGGGTTGTTAATTTACTCAAAATACTCTTTTAAAATCAAAAGAGCTACAGAATAACAACAATTTTTATTTCATTTAGGGGAACTATTTTTTCTTTGTTGTGTAAAGATTAGATCTAGTTCGTACAGGGGTTGTGTAAAAACATGTACAGGAATTACAATTAACTTGCATACAGTGCACTGTATAAATGAACGAATGGGAGAGGTACGGTACATGTAAGTCATGGAGTTATTGGATTATCCGCAAATTTTCATTGATGTGTTTCTCTCATTTGGGGGGGGGGGGGAGGAGGGGGGTTGCATTTAATAATGCCAACTTAATAAACAGAGTGCACTCCCCCTTTAAGCAGTAAATACAATTCTTGATACCTCCTGGCTTACAACATTATACATATTGTGCAAGTACATTAATCCCATTAGTTTGAGAGTGCTAGAAAGCATAATTGGAAATTATAATCATGATATTAATTAAACCATGATGAAGTTTGACACATATAATGATTAGCATATTTCGCTCACATGCTGGCTTTATTCTTTTCAAGGAGGCTTCTTTTAATTTGGTTCTAATGCAATATTCATCACGCTTTCAGACTACCTGGATTCAGTGTATAGCTTTAGGAAGATGTTTTGTTTGTTTGTTTGTTTTATTTATTCACCATATAAAATAACCGTTTACAGATAATAAAATTTAGTGGGTTACATTGAGATATAATACATACATGTAGTAGGAACAGTGCAATTATTTGCAAATGTGTGTTTCTCTCATTTTGTTTTTGTTTTTTTGGGGGGGCTATAGCTATACAAAAGAAATTGTGGAGAGAAAAGGAAGGAAAGAAAGAAGGTAGGAGAGAAAGTGGTGGAGAGAAATTTAAAAATAGAAGGAAAGCAAATGGTGAGAGAGAAAGAGAAAGAGAGAGAGAGAGAGAGAGAGAGAGAGAGAGAGAAAGAGAGGAAGATGAGAGGAAGATGAAAAAAAAGAAGAGTATTTTCAGTGAGAGAATTGGAGTAACCTGATATACATTCATTAACCTAGTGGACAGCCAGACAGACAGACAGACAGACAGCCATACAGACAAAGAGTGGCATGAGTGGAAAGGTAATGTAAGTGGGTTAAGATAAGACCATACCAGAGGAGAACTGGGGCATACACCGTGTGTGCGCGCTTGGAACTGAGAGGAAAGACAGATGACCGAATTATGGATTAATTTGGGAGAATTTGAGAGAAAAGGAAGGAAAGGAAGGAAAGGAAGAAGGTAGGAGAGAAAGTGGTGGAGAGAAATATAAAAATAGAAGGAAAGCAAATGGTGAGAGAGAAAGAGAAAGAGAGAGAGAGAGAGAGAAAGAGAGGAAGATGAGAGGAAGATGGAAAAAAAAAACAGAGTATTTTCTGTGAGAGAATTGGAGTAACCTGATATACATTCATTAACCTAGTGGACAGACAGACAGACAGACAGCCATACAGACAAAGAGTGGCATGAGTGGAAAGGTAATGTAAGTGGGTTAAGATAAGACCATACCAGCAGAGAACTGGGGCATACATATACCGTGTGCACTCGTGGAACTGAAAGGAAAGACAGATGACCGAATTATGGATTAATTTGGGAGAATTATCTCCCTAGTCATCCTTGTCATCACCCATTCACCCCAGCTGTATCACAGACACTGACTTTACGTCGCATGTCACGCTGGTCGCAGCGTTAAGACGATGTCATGCACCGGTCATGTGATGTATTGTCATTGCGGAAGAAACTGGCTGGCAATTTTTTTCTGAATGGTTGATTAAATTAACTGTAGAGCTTTAACATGCATTGCCATTGGTTTTCTGTGTGTTGATGTTTTGTTATCTTCAAAACAATAAAAACAACAATAGCAGTAACAACAACAATAGCAGCAACAAAACATCAGCAACATCAACATTTGAGAAGAAAGTATGGAGTTTTTAATGAAATTTGCTTCCCACCCTAAAGATGGACAAATCATTTATATAGGTGTTGAAATACAATTTGATGCCAGTCTTTCATTCATGATGAGTTGGCTGCTGTGCTGAAACTATGTACTTGTATACCAACTTTATTACACTGTTTATGGCAGATCACATTTGTATTTCACCATTATTATGTATGAACGCAATACATTTTGTAACTGTCTCTAAAAACTGCTGTACAGCATGTCAATAACCTCCCAAAGACCATCAAAGGGGTACTTACATGTACATAAACATGAAACGAACATGGGCAATCAGTATTTCATACATGTATGCTAATTAACATATGAAAACATCATGTTTGCAGACAGAGACATAATGTAAAGGAGCCTTGGGAATAATACATGTAAGTGCTTTTAAGAGCTCTTTTATGTATGCAGCAAACAATTTTCAAGAGTGCATTTAGACGTACAGATGTGTACAGTGTACACTAGATCAAAATATGTTTATTGCATTGTAACTCATTTTATTACCATGCACATGTACATGTACATTGTATGTGTATATGTTTGAAATTGCCAAAGTTATAAAGTAAGCAGAGCTTGGCATTAACTTATAGACCCCATAATAAACTCTGACTTTTGAAATTAGACCTCTCACAAAAAAGAGAGGAAGGAAAGTGCAGCCTTGCAGTATGCAATATCTGTTGACTAAAAAAATGCTTGCCCTTTATCTTCAATTTAGGACTTGAAGTTCATCCTCGTATTTTTAAATAAATGTGTCTCATCTTTGACACAAAACTAGAAAAGTCCCATTTATGGATTATTACTGCTTTAATCTAAAAAACTGCCTTTAAAAAGACTTTATTTTGATGTGGGATCCAATGCAACAAGTACATTATAAGACTTGTCATTAAAACATTAGCCAAATCAAGTGGAAATTCAACCTTGGATCTCACTCATGAGTTCTGCTCAGAATGAATTTTTCCAACATTGTTGATAAGAAAAAAAAGTCGGGCGTGACCGAGTGAATGCCAGGTATCCGTCTGATATACCCGCGGCATTTTGATTAATTCAATAAATATGTGCATTACTCAGGAGTAAGTGAAGTGGGCAGCAAAAAATACGCTATTCTAGCTTCCGGCGGAATATATTCATTCCTAAAAGGCTGGACAAACTGTAGTGTGGCTATCGCATAACTTCCCACAGGCGGTTGTTGAAGTATAGTCCTACATATGCATGTTGTAATTGCAGGATCATTGTCCCTTTTCCTTGTGCAATCTGTGTTATCTTAACTCTGAGTTGTTGCATAGTCTGTCAGTATTGGAAATTTTAAGCCCTTTGCTGGTTTTTAAAACACCCATGCCTATAATTATTACAATATCTTTAAATTCTTATATTATCTGCTTAGAGGCAGAAGGATATACAGTATATACGCATCGTATGTCAATTTTGGGAACCTTCAGGTTTTTTTAGTTGTTTTAGCCCCCTCAATCACTGCCAGTGTGTTAAAACAATGTAATTTCTTTTCATAGTTAAAGGATCTGCACATCCTTGGCCGGGCATGGTGGCTCAGTCGTTAGAGCGCCCGCCTCATGAACAGGAGGTCGTGGGTTCGAACCCCGGCCGAGTCATACCAAAGACTTATAACAATGGGACCTTCTGCCTTCTAGCTAGGCGCTCAGCATATTAGATTGGAGAAGGGTAGTAATAACATATTATGTTATGCAGGGCCCGCTGGAAGAACAGTTTCATAACTGAAGTGGCTACCCT
This sequence comes from Strongylocentrotus purpuratus, assembly GCF_000002235.5. Taxonomy (NCBI): domain Eukaryota; kingdom Metazoa; phylum Echinodermata; class Echinoidea; order Camarodonta; family Strongylocentrotidae; genus Strongylocentrotus; species Strongylocentrotus purpuratus. The sequence continues at coordinate 10,581,902 of NW_022145604.1, forward strand.
GGGTAAATAAAAGTTATTATTGTTATTATTATTATTACAAAGAAAAATTCACTACAACTGATAATTAGAACAAATTACATATGGATGGAAAGATTTTCTCTTGAAAAACACGAATAATTTTGCTGAGAAATCATATAGATATCATGGAAAGGCTTAAAATGCAATTTTTCAAGACCCTTCTTAGACCCCCTAACGCCCCTGAACGTAAGCCAAACACACGAGCGTAGCGAGCTCTGAATAGTGACATCACACACTGGACAAACAGCTCAGTACCGGCCGCCTACCGGAGTCGCGTGTGTATTAGTCTGCAGCTAGTCAGCCGTGTCCCGTGTGTGACGTCACAAATATTGACGCTCTACAAAGGACTGCTGAAGGCAGAAAATCTGGATCTCAAAACTAACATTTTTGAGAGTAGACTACTGCGGGCTCCAAACATATTTTGAAGAGGAGAGTTGTTGTATTTGATCAATAAGGCTTCCCCTTCGCAATGATATGAGTTTTGCATCAATTCAAAACACTTTTGATTCTTCGTGTGTCTACTTTAAGCACTTTTGAAATTTGCTGAACATTCTAAATATGATATTTACTTCTGGCAATGTTTAATGTATTTCTGTGTTTTTATTTTAAATTGAGAGTTTCTCTGAACTTTTGAAAAGATTTCCAAAACTTTTCGCCACTTTCAAGAGCTTAATTGTCCACTGTTCTCACGCACATTTTTCTCTGATTCCGGCATTGTAAATAAATGTAGCTTTAACTTCTCATGTTATATGCTATAGGTGTACAAGGTAGGAGCTCTATATGAACTCATATCATAGAGTTAATATTCTTGCAGCTCACAACAGACTTGGGCAAACATTGAGTACATACAAGCCCTAACATACAGTATATATTAGAATCCAAATATGTCTGTAATGTTTTTCAATTTCTTTACAATGGTTTTCCAGAAATCCTTCCTTGTTTTCGATAAATCACAAATGTAATCAATCTTACCCTGTTTCCTTCATATTGGATTCAGTTGATTAAACTGGCCAGATGAAAACATTTTTTTTTCTTGTAAAGTATATACACTGTAAGGTTTTTTTTGCTCTCTTTTCTCCAAGTAGGATTTTTCTCTTTAATTGCACCAAATTTATGAAATTTTTCTTGACCTTAATAATGTATTATCCCAGTGTTTTGAAATAGAAAAATTCATACACTTTTATATTACTTTAATTAAGTTGAATTATTATTACCTACCATATTTTGCTCAAGAAAGGAACGACTGATGCTGAAAGGCGTAGGCATATTGGTACAATGCTTCGCCTGACACAAAGTGTAATTAGTGGGAGCCATGAAACTATAAATACACAACATTATGCCTTGATAATATAGCTGTAGACACACAGACAATTAACATCAGCCAAGGTTGTAGTGATATTAGATTCTCTAATGAGGCATAAAGAGTTTGTGCTTTACAGTTCTAGAAAAAGAGAGAATATATCGCTCCTCAAGGATTGTATGTTTGGAACCAGAAGGGCATAGCTTCATAATAGAGTTAATGCCTTCTGGCTCCAAACAGATATTATTGTCTCTTCTTCTTGTTTCTGATATTACATTATTTTTTTAATGAGGGATAAAGAGTTTGTGCTTTACAGTCCAAGAAAAAGAGAGAATATATCGCTCCTCAAGAATCGTCAGTTTGGAGCCAGAATTAAGGGCAGTAACTCATGATTTGACAGAGAGTGAATGCATTTGTGGCTTCACACAGTTTATATTGTCTCTACTTCTTGTTTCTAACTAATATGTAATGATATTACATTTACATTGAGAATCTTTAATGAGAAATAAAGAGTTTGTGATTTACAGTTTAAGAAAAAAAGGAAGAGAATATTGTCTTTTTTGAGCCAGAAGGTCATTAACTCATAATTGGAAAGAGAGTTAACGCCTTTCGAGGTCCAAACAGATGGTATTATCTCTACTTGATGTTTTCATTCACAGTGTAATGATATTCCATATAGATTCTGTAATGCAGCGTAAAGAGTAATCCTTTCTTCTTGTTTCAAATAACATTTACACATAGATGTGGAAATGGAGCATTAGAGTTTACGCTGTACAGATCACGATAATAGAGAGAGAATATTTCGCTCATTAAAAAATGTCTGTACCTCTTGTTTTTAATCACAGTGCAGTGATGGTACATTTTTTAAAGACTCATAAAGCGTTGTTCCTTTACATGTCAAGAACAGAAAAAGAAAGAATATTTTGCTCATTAAATAATGTCTGTACATCTTGTTTTTCACAGTGCTGTATATGATAGTACATTCTTTAATGACTCATAAAGAGTTTTCCTTTACATATCAAGAAAGGAAAAGAGAGAATATTTTGCTCATTAAAAAATGTCTGTACATCATGTTTTTAATCACAGTGCAGTGATAGTACATTCTCGAATGACTCATAAAGCGTTGTTCCTTTATATATCAAGAAAGGAAACAGAGAGAGAATATTTTGCTCGTCAAACACCGTCTCGGCTTCTTGTTTCTAATCATAGTGTTCAAACACTTGACAAGTATTATGTGCATGTTCGTGTCTGCCGGTCTTATTCTGTTCTCAGATAGAAGAGCAGTCACCTTTATGTAAATAGGACAATTAATACGCCACTGTGGGTTTTGTTTTACACTACAGTTTACACTAGCACCACAACCTACAAGGTGTGTGTGTATACTAAAAAAAATAATCAATTTTGAAAATTATTTTCTTTGAAGAAACATCTCAAATATTTACAGACTGTGACATCTTGTAGCAGAAAAAGCCGTGAACTAATCCATTACTTAGACTTGACGCTAAAGTGCGATATTTCGCAGTGATTTGGTGTCGGTAGAGTCGGAGAAAGATTGGGTTGGGTGATATTTGAACAGTGTGGTAACATTTACACAGAGCACAGATGTTTTTTGTTTTTTTTTGGGGGGGGGGGGGGGGTGAGGGATTCGTACTGGTTTCTTGTTTTTAATTTCATTAATGGTAATGTGGCATTTTTTATGGTTTCTTGTGAACGCTGTGAAATTACTATGTAGAGAGAGAGTGTAAAAAGTAGAAAGAGAGGGAAAGATAGGGAAAGAGAGCAAGAGAGAAGAGGGGGAGGATGAAGGATGAAAGAGAGGGAGAGGGAGGGAGAAAGAGGGGAAAGGAGGGAGGGAGAGAGAGAGAGAGAGAGGGGGGGGGGGAAGGAGGGAGATAGAAAGACAATGTTATTCACATTAAATCATTTAAAGGCATCTATGAAAGAGAGGTAAAAAAAAATTGCAGAAATAGAAAGAGGGGATGAGGAGGGGGTAATAGAAAAATTGATGAAACAGACTAAAATTGTATCAACATTTATGGTGAAAGATGAATCTATGTGCAGTCACCGTGATATCTCTATTTTCTCAAACATGAAAATCAACATTGGCCATCATACGTCAAAAGAACTGCAAAATACAATGTGAATACTAGAAAAGTGAGTTATACAGGATTTGTACTGTTGGTGGTATGTTCTGAAACTATATGCTCAGACACACATTAATCGAATGTCCTGGCAAATTGTGTAATATATGCTCGAATACAATGTAGTGAATGAGGTACCATGTGCAATTCTGATTTTAATGGGTGATTTTGCTTTTAATGCGGACATGCTAGCAATGGTGTGTGAGCGACGTACACAACATCAACGAACCATAACTGCTGAAGGTGGCCTAGAGGGGGCAGTTGAAAGAGACTGATAGAATAAGGATAGAGAGAGAGGGGTGGGGTGGGGGTGAGAGAGGGGGTTGAGTAGAGAGAGAAAGAAAGAGAGAAAGAGAGAGAGAGAGAGGGGGGGGGGGGAGATGAGGTTGAGTAGAAAGAGAGAGAGAGAGAGAGAGAGAGAGAGGGAGAGAGAGAGAGATGTAGACAGAGAGGGAAGGAGAGAGTGAAAAGGAAAGAGATAGAGGGAGGGGTGGAAGGGGGTAAGAGAGGAGGTGAGCAGAGAGAGAAAGAAAGAGAGAGAGAGAGAGAGGGGGGGGGGGGGATTGATATTATGCTAGCATCACAGTATTAGACCAAAAAGGAGAAGTAACCTCACATCTAACGAAGATAGGATTTTTAGATGTTTATGTTCTATCAAGTTAACATTGATTTTATGTTAATGGTTTGTCTTCATAAACAAAATGTATCTTATTCACAAGCACTTGTTATGCCTCCTTTTTAACTCCTTTGTCTTTATGTAGTCTCTATCTAGTATGTGGGTGACTTTCCATCCCTCAATTCTTGTATCTAACTTTCAGTCTAGAAATTGTTTATATGTTTCCCTCCCTTCCTCTTTCTTGTCCTCTCTCTCTGGCTTGTAATCCCAAATTTGACACCAGTTGTCTCATTCTTTCTCTCTCTCTCTCTCTCTCTCTCTCTCTCTCTTTCTCTCTCTTTCTCTCTCTCTCTCTCTCTGTGCCTCCCTCTATCTCTATGTATCTTTTCACTCCATTTTCACCATCTCTGCATCAGTCTCTCTCTCTCTCTCTCTCTCTCTGTCTCTCTCTCTGTCTCTCTCTCTCTCTGTCTCTCTCTCTGTCTCTCTCTCTGTCTCTCTCTGTCTCTCTCCTCTCAGTCTATCTCTCTATCTCTCAATGTCTCTCTTTCTGTTTCTTAAATACACCCTCTCTGTTTCTATCTTTACTGCATTAAAACAAGGTTAATAGTTATGTCCCACTCGCTGGTGCTGGCTAGCTTCTCTGTGTTAATGGCCAGACCTCTGGGGTAGAATTGCAAGAAAGAAAAAACCCATCAAATGATAGACCTTTTAGCAAATTAAGCATCTATTTGCAAAGGTTAATTTGACATGCATGACAAGGACATTACATACTACACCACTGCACACTAGTCGGACCATTTGGTAATAATTTGTTGACACCGGTTTCATAAAAGTATACAGAGTATTGACACGTATGCTTCATGCAAAATTATTCGTCTATTTTCAAAGGTTAATTTGACATGCGTGACAAGGACATAAAATACTACACTGCTGCACATCACTAGTATTCCATTTGTTAATAATTTGTTTACACTGATTTCATAATAGTTGTACCGTGTATTAACACGTATGCCACATGTAAAATTATTTGTATATTTTCAAAGGTTAATTTGACATGCGTGACAAGGACATTAAATACAACACAATTGCACATCACTAGTAAGACCGTTTGTTAATAATTTGTTGACACTGATTTCATGAAAGATGTACTGTGTATTCACATGTATGATGTACATGTACATGTATGTACAGCTAACAGCTAAATTATTCATACATACCCTTACAGTACCAATTTTGGTGATTTTTTAAGTACCGGTATGTGAAAAATACTTCTCGATAATGTGAAATATTAAAGCTTACATCTAAAAGTATTCAATCAAAGGCCCATATTCAACCAGTCCGCCTTTATTTCTTCAGTTATGAAATACATCAAATTTACAAGGGATATGAATAATGTAGTTAACTGTACATGTGAAATTAAAGTTGTGCATAATTATTCATGCGATTAAAACTGGATGGGGTTTTGGACACATTGCTTTTACAGTGTGTAAGAGGATAATTATTCTGGCACTGATTTACCCAGTCTATCATACCATTCTTTAAGTTGTAAATGTAGAGTAGGCCTAATTGTTCCCAGGTGTGATTTGTTGTAAGCCTGGTCATAATTCATGATGTCATTTCGGAGTCGATGATCGCCCTAGTTTCATTTATTGGTTGTGTTGCCAAGCACTATTAGTGGAAGCTACGGCTGTTACACTGAATGAAGGCATACATGAACTGCTTTTGTCTTCTTCTGAAGTTATATTGTAATTCGTTAGATATATAAGTTAAAAGTTATCCTCATGTATATTTCTCATATTTTGCACAAATTAATGCACAACAATAATTTGAAACTATTTTGTTTCAATAATGTCATTATATACCGGTAGACATGTAATTGTCACCTTTTTTTAATGACCTTTGTGAATCTTGATTAAACCCAGACAAAACGAATAATAGCGAGCATGCTTGGCTTTTGTTAGCAGGCTACCCTACAATGTACAGACATACAAGACTGTGCATACTGTATGTGACATTATGCACCTCTTCTATATCATCTTCAGTAAACGTACATGTAACTATTCCCTGTGGTGTAATTAGTTTGCCTGCCTGCAGTAGCATTGTGATGTTAATCATGTTTTTTAATGAATAAATCATATACCTTCATCACTCATATGCCCTCTATGCATATTGCACCAAATTATCATTCAGTGCAGGCCTGTGTGTTTTCCATTTGATATACGAGCACTTCGGGTATGTATCTCCCCAGCACACCTGTGCACATCATTTATCGCCAAGAAAGATTCTTCAGAGGTTTCATTATCTCTTAACGGTACCCAGGCGGCTATTTCATTACACGGGGAATCAATCCATATTCTATTTTCATGTAAATTGGATGATCAATTACAGGGAAATGCCTCTGAAATGGATGGGGAATTAGGCATGAAATATGGCAATTTGATGATATCAAATCAATAATTAATATCAAGTACACCCCCTGTCTAGGAAAATGGAATGCATATAGACCTCTTTATCCTGAGCAGCTTTACTTCCTAACTCATAAACTCTTTCAGTATTGTGCTTTTGCATGCATGTAGATGTACAATATAAACGTATGGAGGATGAAGTAATGATAGGACATTTTCCTTTAGTGCATAGATGGCTGTATAGATGGCTGGTTGAGGCATGGGGGCTGGGGTTCAGTGATAATGGTGTCAATGTTCCTTTTAAAATGGTATGAATGATTATAGCTTTTTCGGTAAGACATTTTTATTTGTTTTGGTCAGATATTGAAATGTTTTGAGATGAATCAGAATCCACTTTCACTTAACTCAACAACAACAAAGTTGGCATTTAATGCCAATTTTTGTTTGTTGGGTTATCAAAGAAAGTTTGATGTGTCCATTCAATTGGTTTTGTTTAAATACTATATATCTTTACTACGTTCTCTGTTTGTAATGTTATTGTTAGCATCCCTTTATATTTATTGTATTATTCTAGTTGTAAACTGACCCCTCCAGCCTGCAGGTGCTGCAAGTTAGATTTAATACATCAATGAATAAATAGATAAATGAAATATACTCTCACATTTTCACACCTTTCAGCCACTTAGCGATCATATTGTGGCTGAATATGTCACCTGATCAAATATAGGAGGACATTAATACTATATAAACTCTCATGACATAATGCCAGGGAAAAAAAAAATGTTTAAAACATTTCGGGGGCTACTTTTCAAGCTTTCTTGCATGGAAATTACACTCTTTAATTTGTTTTGCTTTGAACTCTATGTAAATTGTTTTGGGCTCTTTTGTGACTTTCGGGGGCTCTTCATGGCATTTCAAGGGCGAATTCGCCCAAGCACCTCTGTATTTTTCCCATTATAGTGCCCTTCTGGCTCTCGGCCAAAATTTTGTTTTGTCTGTTTAGAGCCTGAATGATGTCATACGTAACTCTATGTAAACTCTCTTAGGACCCGTTTCACATAGCCTTTTTTCAATGACAAATGACAAAAATCAGTGACAATTCTGCTGATAACCAATCAGAAGCAAGGATTTCAGTAGCTTATAACAAAAACTGTCATTTGTCACTGATGACAAGTTTTGTGAAACACCACCCTGATGTAAAGCTTTTCTGGATTCAGGCCAACACATCAGTGATCCTCTATTTGAAATACAAGCTGTTTGTAGTGATTTCACGTTTAAGTGTTCTCCAGCTCTGTCCTTCTCGCTTTCATAGTAGTCCGAAAGGTCACGTTGCGAAACATGAGCAGGTGCAATTAAGTGTCAAAAGCCACCCCTGTATTTTTATGGATGCCCACCCTCTCCCAGACTGTCATGTATGGTATGTGGTCATGATATCCACATGGCATTGACTGCAGGATTCTCTCATTGCCCATGGGTATAGTACAGGGATCACCTAGTACCAGTAGGCAAGGGGTTAACTTTGCGAGTGCCACCAGCTTTGTGAACAGTTCGTCCGTTGAGAGCCAGAGGAACGTTCAATTATCTGCTTTATGTTATGTGGAGGTGTGGTGGTGTAGTGGTTTATTGGTTTGACTCTCAATTTGAGGGATAAGGGTTCCAATCCCAGTCCAGCTCTCACATCCTATCCTGTGGCAAGATAGAAATCCACATCTGCCACTTGATCTCCACCCAGATGTAAATTAATTGTTAAACTGTCTACCCTATGTGTGGAGGTGTCCTGGTGTAGTGGTTCATTGGTGTGACTCTTAATTTCAGGGATGAGGGTTCCAATTCCAGTCCATGCAGCTCTAACATTCTATCCTGTGGCAAGATAGGAATCCACATCTGCCACCCAGATGTAAATTAATTGTTAAACTGTCTACTTTATGTTATGTGGAGGTATCCTGGTGTAGTGGTTAATTGATTTGACTCTCAATTCGATGGTTGAGGGTTCTAATCCCAGCCCAGTCCAGCTCTAACATCCTATCCTGTGGCACGATAGAAATCCACATCTGCCACAGGAACATGTTAACCTAGCATAATTAGTCAGAACCCCATTAGGCCATTGTCTACTCTATGTACATGCAATGTGATCATATCGCTTGTGCATCGCATGAACTAATTACCCATTTATTCATCGGTCAGCATTTTATGACTATTTATGAATCCAATCCTGAATGCCGCCAACTATTTACTCCTCTGTCAGCAGAATTTCATTTCCATGGCAACTCGGTAACAGATTGCCATAAATTGGCCACTAAGCTAGCTCTCTGCCTCCATTGGGAATGAGCTGGGGTGGAGGGATTTCATGAAATGAGACCATTTGAGTTTAAAGAGAAGGTTGAGTTCTGGGAAGAAGTGGAAAATAATTTGTGAGCGTTATCATTGTCATGATGCAAGTATGGAAGAACATCAGATAAAAAATGTTCCCTGAAAAGCATGGCTCTTCAAATACCTTATATATGGCATGTATCATCATAAAAATTGGGATGGATTTTTATGCCTCATGCTTGTGTAGTCCCACATACATATTTCTGTGTACAGTGCTTGAAACTTAACCAAGACTGGTCCAAATTTGTTATCATTTTGATGATTCCAGAACCTTGCAGTATACACCAATACTTCTATGCTAGATGATCAACATTCTCTGATCACACCGTTTCTTTCACAATGCAGTCGCATTACCAGAACTCAACCTTATCTTTAAGTCGTAGGGATAACCTTGAAGTTGTAAGCCAATATGCTTAGTGCCATATGTTTGCTACAGGTAAAGAGTCATGCAAAATGCATTCATGTATGAGTTACATACAATCAACATGCATCAAGCCCAAGTTACTGTGTCATATGATATAATCAGAAGTCTTATAATTTGAATGATATTCTGCTTACAAGAGAAGAGCTTAGCTGGTTTAACTTGGTGTGTTAAACAAAAAAAATTGTCCCTTCCATGTATTTATTCTGCCTCTTTATCTAATACCTGTATTCTTTTTAAAAGTATTTATTTTATATACTCTTTTCAACTTTCTCTCTATACAACATGTATTGTCTCTTTTATTCACTCTTATGTTTCTCTTTTTATGTTTTTTTCTTCTCACACTCTCAAAGTTTTATCCTCTCTATTTATCACTGTTGTATATTCCTGCTGCTTGTCATACCCATTCAAATTATCTTAGTAGGCGGTGTCACACAGAGGCCAAAAATCCGGATTTTAGTTATCCTCTTAATTGCTGTCTGTCATCAATTATCCCATTAAAAGTCCTTTAACAAAGCAAGAAAATTCTCCCTTGAAAGGATTTTTCAAGGGATTTTTCAAGGGATTTTTCTGTGTGACACCGCCTACTGTATCATTCCATTCTTGTATTTCATTGTGATGTCACTTCTACATGTATATGTACTTCTAAAAGTGCTTTGGAACTGTCATCCAGCTTTCTTATACTACATAAAACTTATAATGCGTTCATATCTTCTGCAGATCTTGTCTTCGGGGCCCTGTTTCATAAAACTTGTTATCAAGAACAAGTTACAATAACTGTTATAAGCTACTGAAAACATGGCATTTGATTGGCTGACAGCAAATTTGTCATAGAACTTTTGCATTTGTTATGGATAACAAGTGTTGTGAAACAGGACCCAGGTTGTTACAATCATTTTCATTTTTAAATCCCTAAGCTGTCTTTTACATTTGTATGTTAGTTAATTGTACAAAATCCGCAATTCTAAACAATTTTTCTCCAAAAGCCCTTTGAGTAATATGAAATAAGAGGTACAACAAAAGAAGAAAAATAAATAAAACAAGACCTTGCTGCCATCAAACCTCCTCTTACTCCCATACTGTGATATAATGCTTATTGCTAAAGTGAAACCTGTCTATGAAGACCACCCAAGGTAGACAAGGAAAGTGGTCTTTATAGGCAGTGGTCTTTATAGGCAGTGGTCTTTATGTACAGATTCCTTTAGTATATGTTTCAATCAAATTTTTTTTTCAAGGGTAACAAAAAATGTGGTCTTTGTAGACAGATGGTCTTTCTAGACAGGTGGTCACTGAAGCAGGTTTGACTGTATACTGTGTATGATTATATACAAGGGCTTATTTGAAGGGGGGCGCGCAGGGGGGGGGGGGTACACAGGAGGGGTGAGAGGACATAAAATCGCAACGACTCAGCCAGCCGCTGAATAAGCATGGGGGGGGGGGGGGGGATTGGTAAGAGCACATTTATTTATTTATTTTTTTTGCTCCCAAATATTCGAAAATCGCGCTGGCCGCAAATTCGCTCAGTGGGGCGGGTGGGGGAGGAGTGCGGACTAATTTATTTTATTTTTTATTTTGGGGGGCCGGGGGGAGGGGGGGGGGGGCACGTCCCTGTTTGCCAGTACATTTTGGGCGAATTTGGGGCTGATTTCAACATTTTTGTTTTGGCTGGGGGATGGGGGGGGGGGGGGGTACATGCCCCCTGAGCCCCCCCCCCCCCCCCTGGATCCACCACTGGTAGTATCTTCCTCAAATGTATGCATACATACAAAATGTATAAGCTAGTGTAAAGTATAAATGGGCTGTCCGTTTTTATTTTCCCTCTACGAAATGTCAAAGTTGGGGGTGCGGCGCTGCGGCCTTATCGCCGGTAAATACGGTACATGTTTAACCTACACTGTATACTGTTTGTCACCTGTGATATCGGCACAGCAAGAGTTAAGATCTATCAACCAACCAACCAACCAACCAACCAACCAATCAATGCATCCATTCATCAATCGGTCATCAAGTAAATAAATAAATAAATACTTATTTAAGAGCATTACAAAATGTTGTCGTTTGAAACAGCCTCCTAATACAAATAGTGGTAAAGGATGATTGTTACTACAGTAGTATTATAACCTAAAACATACACAATTTGAAAATACATCTGAAATGTCTCATTCTTGAGATGTACATAAATTAGGATTCACCTATTTCTTATTACTTACATGACTGGGGGTACTTTTTTTTATAGTTTTACTTTTAAAAAGATTTGTCAATGTTTTGCTTACTTACATGTATGTGTTAGTGATATTATTGAATGACACTATCAAAGGACATTAGCAAGCTGATTAAACATCTATTGTAGAGTTTATAGAAATTGATGATCTCATTGAAATGTTAACATTGTGTAACATCCGAAACAAACCATAACATGTATGTGTTAGTGATATTATTGAATGACACTATCGAAGGACATTAGCAAGCTTATTAAACATCTATTGTAGAGTTTATAGAAATTGATGATCTCATTGAAATGTTAACATTGTGTACAACCAAAACAAACCATAGCATGCATGTACATTTCACACTGTTGGTCATAACATGCAATAAAGAGTATGTTTCTAAGTGAATTTTCTAAGGAGTTTTGATGACGACAATTGCTATTAGCTTCATATTTCACTGTTAGATCACATAAGCACTTTTAAATACGGTACATGTTCTTGAAATGAAAAATATACCTTACATAAATTGAGTGGTCGATGAAGACAAACTTGGTATACATGTACGGTATGTGCTAAACTAATTAAAACTGAAGAAAAAAATCCATAAATGTTACAGAAGTATTATTCTGCAAACAATTAATGTAAATGAGGTCAATAATACCTAAAGAAAAGCAATTAACTTGGATAAAGTTATGATGTTAACAGTGTGTAACGTCCGAAACATCAGTGGTGTTTATGCAATGCACTGGTTCCCAATTTTTTTGCATGTATTTACCTTATGTCATCAGTTGTTATAATAAAATAAGTTTGACCTAAGAAAAAGTATTTTACCTATTGAAATTAAAACTTGTTTTTGTCAAAACCCAAATTTAGAGCTATTTTTCACTTTCAAGGTATACATAATCTGTATTTTTTTAAGATAGAAACTCAAAAATTTGCATGAATAATCTCTGAAACATATTCTTAAAGACCCAACATATTTAAAGGTGTAGTTAATAGCAAATGAGTTTTATATCACAGTTATTAGATATGCTATAGTTCACAATAAAATTGTAAGAACTCATAGTATTCATATCTGGTGAATAAATAAGGAGATAGATTAAGCTCCAAAATTTGCTTTTCTCATAAATATGAATAGTCCTGATCCTAAAAATACACGTTTGAAGTAAGCAAACATAATTTCATTTTTGACCCTTTTGTGGACACATTTGGTATATGTTAAGAAAACCAGTGCCATATATGTTTCAATGAAATTTTTTTTTCAAAGGAAACAAAAAATGTGGTCTTTGAAGACAGATCATCTTTCTAGACAGGTGGTCACTAAAGCAGGTTTGACTGTAAAATGTGTATGATTATATACAGTGGCTTATTTGAAGCCCAGGGTAAAATCAGATATACATAATGATGCTATTGTAAATGCCTACAGGTGCCATCTGCCAAGAGCCAGAAGGGCATTAAGTGTATGTAAAATTACTGTATGAAGAGTTAACACCCTTCTGGCTCTCAGTGGACAATGCATGCCAGCTACGAGAGGGGTCAAAGAAAACATTCCATTGACTTCAGAGAGTGATATATCTCTTATTTGTGGGTTGTTTAAAGATAAAGTTGAGTTCTGGTCATGCGATTGCATTGTGAAAGAAACGGTGTGGAGTCGATCAGAAATGGTTGATCATCTAGCATATAAGAATTTGTGTGTATTGCAAGGTTCTGGAATCATCAACATGATAAGAAATTTGGCCAAGTCTTGGTAAAGTTACAAGCATTGTACACAGAAAGATGTATATGGGACTACATGAACACGTGGCGTAAAAATCTGTCCTGATTTTTACGATGTTACATGCCTTTCTTAGAATATGAAGGCATTTGAAGAGCCATGCTTTTCAGCGAGCATGTTTTATCTTACGTTCTTCCACACTTGCATAATAACAATGATAACGCTCACAAATTATTTTTCACCTCTTCCCAGAACTCAACCTTCTCTTTAAACATGCTGGCAGGTGGATACATTATTTATGGATCTGCCCAAGTGTGATACAGTCACACATTTGTCCTGCCTCCGTTTGACATTGTCCTATTAAAGCTCGCTTGACAGTAAATGAAATTCATTAGCTCCGGCAAGTCTCTTTCGGTGATCAATAACGACGAATCAATGGCGGGATTGACGCGACGTGAGCACAGCCGCGACCCGGCGTCATTTTTCCTGCTATTTGTCCCCCCTCCTGTTTGCTGTGTACATAGTGTAGCAGAAAAGCAGAAAATTGCGGCTAATTTGTTCATACTACCAGCTGTACTTAATTCCTGCATGGCAGCATGTGGCATGATACATGCATAAATTTGGTGTAATTATTTTTCAAGTTTCTCCATTACTTGTACTACATGCATGTACAGACATAGTTTGAATTTTTTTATGGTTTATGAAACTGAATTTATAGAATATTTTTGTTTCTTTTCCAATAAGTAAACATAACTTAGGGAAATCGAATAGGAGGAGAATTTGAAAGAAGTTTTATTAAACTGAAGCTGGAGCATGTACATGTATGCATGCACATTGTATGTAATTATGCGTGTACGTCTATAAATCTGACTTTGGCTAAGAGAGCACTATTAATATCATTCTCTCTTCTGAAATTCTGAAATATTTTGATTTCTTTAATAAACATATCAAAATTAAATTTCTTAATGAATTCATGTTTGATATTACCACCGGATTCATTTAAAAGCAGAAAACGGGATGACAAACATTACGCAGATGTACCCGTGCATGTTTCATGTAATTTGAAAACAGAGTGGTTAATTCAATAAGATATTTTTCAGGTACATTTAACTTTGCGTCAGACTCTATTGATTATTCCGAACACACAGTGGGATCAATTGATGTAAAGCTATTTTAGATTTATGATTCTATCTCCCCCTCCAAAGCGCTTGTCATGTTTTTTCCCTATCCCTAAGTCTTCCTGCCGATCAATACTAGCTGCATTTCCATTAGGCTGTGCAACTTTGAGCTTTGATAGACTGATCAGCGCTTTTTTGGGGGAAAGAGTTTTTTTAATTTGCAATTACCCAACTCTTTGAGCACAAATCTAGCAATGCCTTCTTGCATGAGGAATCAATGCAGGTGTGATGGCTCAGTGGTAAAGCAGTGGTCCTGTATCCGGGAGGTCCCAGGTTCGAAACCAAGTCGATGCGCTTATGCCTTTTGGTAAGGCATTAATCCTCATTACCAAGTCCTTGTGAGAGGACTTTAAACCTGCCGGTCTCCTGGTTGTTTACTTACAAGCATGAACATGTACCTTGTACAAGCTTGTTATCAGTAACATGTAACAACAACTGTTATAAGCTACTGAAATCATGGCATTTGATTGGCTGAGAGCGAATCTGACATAGAAATTTAGCATTTGTCATTGATAACAAGTTTTATGAAACAGGTCCCTGAATAAGCCGGCTGTCCCGAAATCTTGGGCTAATGAGGGCAGCCCTACTGAGCGCCGATACCCCAGGCTCCTTTGACTGCTATATGCAATCGAAACTTTCCTGGATCAATTGAGCTACGTGCGATCGAAAGTCAGATGCCGGCGGTTTTCAACTGCATGTGAGATTGAGATAGTGATGTCTAATGGGGTGGAAAATTATGACCATTGTTTTGAAAATTGGCTCATTGATTCTTGAATTGGATCTGTAAACTGCATGGTCTCTTTCTGTACGACTGTCTGCCTTTTAGTTCACAATGAGGACATCAATATTACATATGTACATGATATTGATATTGAGTTTTTTAAATCAATCATTGTATTGAAGAAGAATGTTTTGATGTGTTTGCGTCATAGGAGAAAAAATCAATCGGAGTGAAAAGCGATGATCAATAGTATTTAGTTTTAAACAAGACAATTAATGTGAAGAAAATGGATTGACAAAAGTTTGTTTTCCTTTTACTGTATGCCATGATGGCTGTTTACATTTTTATGAAATATGATATCATTTATTCCGTTTGTGCTTCTGAATAACCCTAGTGTACATATAAATTATTGATTATAGTAAGAATTAACTAACTCCAATATTACTTCTCGCTCCGCAATTCAAGGAATGTCTTCCTACCGGTACCCATTTAACACCTGGTGGAGAGTGGCAAATGTAGATTAATGTCTTGCCAAAGGATATATCCAATAGAAATCATGTTTGGAATACATATTACCTCATTATCGTTTTCGCACATTTCAAAAGGTGACGCACAACATTATTGAAATTGTGCAAGGTAGTTGCTATCGTGTGGTGTTTGTTTAAATAAAAAATTTGGAAAAAAGACAGTGTTGCTAGGCCATCTGCACAGAAAAGGTAATTCTTGCTCAAGGCTTTGAAGTCGTCACCCGAAGAATCAAAAGTGTTTTTGAATTGATGCAAAATTCATATCATTGCTAAAGGGGAAGCCTTACTGATCAAATATAACAAATTCCCTCTTCAAAATATGTTTGGGGCCCGCAGTAATCATTTCTCAAAATGTTAATTTTGAGATTAAGATTTTCTGCCTTCAGCGGTCCTCCATAGAGCGTCAAGATTTGTGACGTCACATGCGAGACACAGCTAGCCACAAAATTGAATTGTACGCCCTTCCATGAAATCTATATGATTTTCCAGCAAATTATTCATGTTTTTCAAGCAAAAATCTTTCCATCCATGTATAATTTGTCCATAATCATCAGTTGTTGTGAATTTTCTTCTGGTGACTTCTTTAATAGAAGGTGAGACAAGATACCAAAATAAAAACAGCCAGCATGTCAGTAACATGAGTAATAAACAAATCGTAGAGCAGGGCTCATCAAAACACATCTGTGCAATCAATTACTCCATGTGTTAACGCAGCGGGTCTGGCTGTATGTGTTAACTCCGCCAGCCAGCCGCTACTATCATCCACCCTCCTATTCCATTACATATTAGTTATGAATAACGCAAAGGCGACGGCCAATTTCTCGCCTCCAGACATAGTCCGTGTCAATACCGATTATTTTTGTTTTAGTGCGTCTAACATCTGCCTCCCATTTTACCCCCCAAGCTACACTCTTCTCTGTCACTCTTGCTCTGTCTGTGTCTCTTCCGTGCCTGTCTCTACATCTCTATATTTTTCTTTCTTCCTTTTCCTTTTTCTTTCCCTGTCTGTCAAGCTGTCGCTCTTTCTCTGTATCTCTCTGTCTCCTTTTCTGTCTGTGTGTTTTCTTTCTTTCTTTCTCTCTGTCTGTCTCTCCCTCTCTGTCTCTCTCTGTCTCTACTTCTCTCTGTCTCTCCATCTCATTGTCTCTCTCCATCTCTTTCTCTTTCCCCTAACTCTTCCCCTGACTCTCTCTCTCACTCTCTGTAAGATTGGCAAGTAATGATCTATCAATTAAAAAAAGTTGTTTCAAGTTTTCAAAAAAATCATGATATTTAAAAAAAAAAAGAAACAAAAAGAGTTTCCAACACTAGTTTACTGGGAGTTAGTAATTAAACAAAAAGGAAATCTTACCCCAAGAAATATCTTTAGTTTTACTGAGAGGTTTATTGTAGGCCTGCCAATTAATCTAAAGGATTTCCCTCCAAAGTGTATGAGAGAGGTATAAAGCAATATTTTCTTGGCATAATGAACACTTTCTCAGCATGACATGGGCATTGCCACTTTCTTGATAATGTGATGTACTATGCGAAATCATTTATCAAGCAAATGTATTCAAATTTATGGATGCTTCCTTCCCATGTGTGTGTAGTGACTAGTGATAGAATGTTTCATTCACCTGCTATTATATTTTATACCATAATTGTCAGAACAAAAATTGCATGAATAAGTTGTTGCTCTTCTGGGATGAAGGTTTCGCATAATTTAAATTGATTGTCAACTGCTATATTTTAGTATTTCGTAATAAATTAGTTGCAATTGTTCCCTTGTTTATATATTTTTTTGAAAACCAATTATAAGTTTTACCTTCTCAGTTTTATTTTCCCTTGGTGAAAAGTTATTGTTATTGAACTAAAAAGTCTTTCCAACCAGAGATTGGTACATGATTCATGTACAAGTTCCCCTGATACGACACACTATCAATGGCTGTATATCCATGTTATGCTAAAAGGCATTACATCATGCCAAGAATATTGTCATTTTTGAATTACTGGTACAGTATAGTAATAATAATAATAATAAATTTAATTTATATAGCGCTAAATACAAATGTCTCTAAGCGCTTTACAAATATATTATTACCCCGGTCATTGGATTCAGTGCTTACCCGCACACAATGTGTGCACAATCTCCACTCCCTGGGGAGCATTCCAGCCAGGCGTTACATGACGCTCAAAAACTGTTTGACCAACAATGACGGTCGCATCCTACCGGGTACCCATTTAACACCTGGGTGGAGAGTAGCAAGTGCAGGTTAATATCTTGCCAAAGGATATTAGTGCCGTGTCGGGATTCGAACCCTCGACCTTCGCATCTCCAAGTCAAGCGCCTTAAACCACTCGACCACGACACTCCCTAGTAAGTTGCTCCATAGTAAGTTGCCTTATCCATGTTAAAAAATTATGTGTCTGATGCCTAGTCGCCCTGGAAACCTAGCTACATAATCCGCTGACCCCCCGCCCCCATCATCTATGAATGGGAAGCCGGTGAAGCCGGTGCTCTGTCTGATTCCATCCATGTCAAAGGCAACGAATCTTGATTGCATTTTACCGCGGCTTTGCCTGTTCCACTTAAATGCAATGAAAGTCTCCATAATCCGAGGGTTTCATCTAGTCCTATAGGGCGGTGGAAATCTATGGCTAACTGGTTTGTTCAGCATGTTGTAATAATAGGAATTTATTAAATTTTCTTGGAAAAATGTGGGTGAAACCCAGTGTATATGTTCATTTTTTTTAAAGGGTATATGAAGTAAAATGAAATTAGGATTTTAGGGATTATCAAATTGAATATGAAAAATGAAGTTATGTGGGATTTTTATGATGTAAACGATATTGAAATTTATCTATGTATCTATCTATACACACACATGGAGGCTGTATTATGGACCTTGAGATACAGATTCTCCATAACTTCCCGTCTTCAGCTGTTCTAGTTGACTGCTCAATTGACATGCCCGTCCACTACTTGATGTTGTCAGTCCATGTCCTATAGTCTGTCTGCCCCTCTTTCCTCTCCCATCAGTTCCTCCTTGCAAGATGACGTTTGCCAAGCTATAATTCTTCCATCTAGTTTAATACATGCATGCCCTAACCACAATTGTGATCATGATTAAGTGATCATATGTTCCTGTATGTAACTCTCCCTTATATATCTCTCTCAGTGTCTTGTTGAAATTAATGCATAGTAGAGATTTCATGGACATTGACTCCGTAGGCCTGTTTTCATCAGCTCGAGTTTGCCTAATAACCTGTTGTTTTCAGATTCAGAATTTTTTTCCAAAGCTCGAAATTGCGTCTTCACCAGACCGATATGCTCATCGCAACTAGCTTGGAAAATAAACCAGAGATTGGCGCATGCGACTTTCAGAGACCAACTGTACGATATGCGCGCGCAGATTGTACAGCCGTCGACGGCAGATTGCATGTGTTAATCTTCCGATCATACACAGTTTATTTACAAACACGGAAAAACCAGAAATTGTTGTGCATGGTGGGATCAGAAAGGTTGACTCTGTACTTCGGTCTGATGAAGACGGGTGCAAATTAACCTGTTATTTTGGAAACATCACCAAGATTTCTCAGGATATTTTCCCGGCCAAATTAACCACCTAATTGCAACTGCGGGCTGATCGACGAAGACGCAAGTTAGCTGGCTAATGTGAGATTGGGCTAGTTAAAATAGCGGGTTATTTGGAAAACTGGAGCTGATGATGACAGGCCTTGTGTAAAAGTGTGTGGGTTAACACCCCTCTGGCTCTCAGAGAGCAGATGAAACACAAAGGTGAATGATTCACATCACTTAGCGCTGCTGATAGGTTGGAGTGTGTGCGAAATGAAGGAATCACTTTGGGTGCCATTTCTAATCATCAAAGGCTTGAATTTTCATCCAAGTTAGAAGCTTCCCCCACTCCACACAGGAAGGGGATCGTGATGCGAAACCGTGTTCACACGAAACCTACTTTTCCAAAGAGTAAGATTGTCATCGATTTATTACTTGCATGAATTATGATGAAAAAGATGATGCAAAAACAATGTCACATGATTAAAAACTGTTTTCTTGAATTTTCACCATTTTAGAGGACTTTTCAATATAAAGATACTAAATACAAGTTATTTTTTCAGAAACAAGTTATAAATTTTCTCCTGGTTGAGAGAGGGGGAGACAATTTGATAAAAATGATCTCTTAAGGAATAAAAGCTAATGAGTTCGATTTTAATTTTAATTTGTATAATTTGATAATATAATTCAAATCAGACTACACAACTTTACAGAGCAATTAACTGTATGTAAGATATTGCATTTATAATGTGGCGTTTAAAAAGTATGTTTTTTACACAAATTCTTTGTTTTTATAATGTGCAATAGCACTGAAAAATATTGTTTTTGCATGTATTGTTTCTTTCTTCAAATAACATTTATAATATAGCACTGAAGAAATATGTTTTTGCATGTATTCTTCGTTTTCCATACCTCATTTGTAATATGGCCTTGAAAAGGATGTTTTGCATGTATTCTTTGTTTTTCATCTTGGGCTTTTTGATGGCTGATTAGTATATTTGCCGCATGATCAGCCATTCTTAACGGTCAAATTGGCATGGTAACGGAAGCGTGTTATGGAAACTACAGATTTTGT
Organism: Strongylocentrotus purpuratus; assembly: GCF_000002235.5. Lineage (NCBI taxonomy): Eukaryota > Metazoa > Echinodermata > Echinoidea > Camarodonta > Strongylocentrotidae > Strongylocentrotus > Strongylocentrotus purpuratus. The sequence goes on from NW_022145604.1 coordinate 10,602,154, forward strand.
TTTCAGATCTGTGAAATTAGATTACTTTGTGTTTGCAGTAAGTCTTGCTGCATTAAAGGATGCCTCAGTTCTGTTAATGGTGAAAACTGTATGTGTTCACATAAAATTTAATACAGGGAATCAAGTAAAACATACACCTAATTTTTTAATTCCATGAAAAATGACTTTTAAAGTTATGTAATTGGAAATGAATAATTAACCAGAAAAGATGAGAAAATCATGATTAGATAAATAAACTACAAGACTTTAGTCCCATAATGTACTTATATGTTGGTGTCTTTCTTTGTATGTAATTTGCAGTAAAAAGAAAATCTTGTTTTTAAGATTTTGACCACCTAAACATTCATGTATACTGCAAATGATAACAGATTGACCTGTGTACCAGAGTATTTAACTTGTATGGATATTGCATCAATGAAGCCCTGTTAATAAGGCTATTTGATGCGCCTGTCATACATGGTATTATCTGTTTGGTAGAAATCTACTTCGGTTGTTGCTATGTTGGGCAAGCATCTGACAAGCTTTTTGGGTCTTCAAGAGTAGTTTCTTTTTACAAATTAAGCTTTGTATTTAAAATTATTAATTGAATGGTTTATGCAAAATGACACATGTTTTACTAATTCAGTTAAACCTGATATGAGGTCTAACAGCCTTTTCACACACAGCTAAAATTCTATAAACATGATTAGTATAAACGTGTTTCGAACGTGTTTAAACTAATCACGAGCCTTTCACACACAGAAATTTCGTTGCGATCGTTAATAGTTTCGTGATTAACTACTGCTCGTAAAATGCGCAGTAGTACCATTGCGCATTGAAGGTCATGTCATATCAATCAAAGCGCACGCTCCATCCAGTTTAAACACGTTTAAACACGAATTTCCTTTCACACACAAAATGTCGAGCTCTCTAGATACGAACTTCGTATCTGCAGCCTGCTTTTAGGGGCGTATGGATCGCGACTTCGTATCTATCCCAACATCGTATAAACGATGTTCACACTGGGAAATTTTGTCTATAAACATGTTTATAACTGTTGAGTGATTCTAATCATCTCTAGATACGATGAATTTTAGCTGTGTGTGAAAAGGCTGTAAGTCATTTAAAACCATGACAAAATTCAGACCTTGTTCTATCCTAAATAGAAATTGACCGAGTATAAACCATAATTAGGTTTTGAAATTAAGAAGAATATTGGCCAATGACCTGTAGCCAGTAACTCTGAAATTGCAGGTCCATGTATACCAAGAACTTGATTACCGGTACCCTTTAAGTCATCACATGTAACACCTTCCCAACTCCATTCTGTCTTTCGGGAGTAGCTCAGGTGTGTAAAGCGATATGCTGCAAAGCAGGCAAGCATGCCGGCCATGCCATACATCTGTGTCACAATTCACAGATTGGGCTATTTCGGAATACGAGCTGGGTTTATTGTCAATAGGCTTGTTTCCATTAGCTTGAGTTTTCAAAAAAGCCCTTTCATTCTGATCTGGAGAGTTTAATATGATCGTAATTAAGTTTGAGTTAATGCAGAGTGATGATGCAAATATTTAGCTGTTTCACGGTTGCATTCAGGGGAAGGCTGGTCATGGGGAGTTTAGGGAGTTTTTAATGTGGTCCTGCTCAAAACTTTAGCTTGAGGGCCGGTTGATACATTCTAAGGGCCACTTCATACAGGTTGAAACTTGAAAGGGCTGGTAACATTGGGAATTTTACTGAAGTTACTAGTAATATTACAAGCAAAGTAGGGTTTTTCCAGCACATGCAGCCTTCTATTTGGCCATATAGCAGGTTATTTTGCCAGTAAAGCTGCACTTGGACACATACATGTACATGCTCTGTGGCTTAAGCTATTGCCTATGAGTGGGTGAATGGGCATTTTGCCTAGCTTCAGCTCATGGAAAAAAGGGAAATGTATGTTCGATGTCCTGGGTTATTTTCTCAAGAAGCATTGATTGGTCGAGGGCAAGTCTAATCTCCCCTGTCGTATCAATGACAGACCATATCATAGATTTTTTTAAAATAGAACATGTATATCTGTTTTTTGTTGAGAACAATTCTTAGTGCTTGCCACTGTGCAAATATGAAGTGGCATTATACATTTTGATGTCAATTTATGTGCTGAAAAACACAATGAGTGGTAACATGCGAGGCACCAAGTGACACAATACCTTTGACTTGTCATCTTATATCTCTAGCTCGAGCTAAAGTTGGGCTAATAGAAACGCACCCATGAAGGATATGAACTGTTGGTTTCATCTAATCTCTAGCTCGAGCTTAAGTTTAAGCTTAAGCTAATGAGGGTGCCCCTATAGAGGATATGAACTCTTGGTGTTATCTGATAAGTTTAAAAAGTTTGTTCACCATCTAGCATGTGATGATGGAGTCTTGGCATTAGTGTCCTTGTCATATCATTATTAAACTAGCAGGACCCGCGGAAATCCGCGGGATTCTAGAGGTGGGTGGGGGGGGGGGGTGTAAATAGATATATAGAGACTGTCTAAATTAAAACCACCAAGAACTTTATTTGCCATTCAGGCCATTAAAAAAATATACATGTTTAGCGTTTATTTATTTATTTTTTGAAAGAAAAAAAACATGAAAAGCACTGCTAAAATGTATTTCTGATTTTAAATAAGAAAAAAAAAAATTGTCGGCCGCCATCTTGAAAAATAGCCCGAATGTCAGGGAAAAATGTACGGAGCGGCCATTTTGAAAGAAAAAAAAAAAGGGCCTCCTCCTTCCCATTTTTCGAAAAAACAGGATGCTAAAAATGTTTTTTTTTTAATTTGGCCTTATATAAAAATTTAAAAAACGATCCAACTGTACCGGTAATTATTCTTTAAGCCACTGGAACTGCGTAGAGTTCCGTAGTGTGGCGTACCGACTATGCAGAAATTAGGCTGCGTATTAATGGGAAAATAGTCCCTGCGTAGGTTATGCGTAGGCTGGCGTACAGGTTTGCTTATGGTTGCTTACTGTGTGGAAAGCTTTTACTGCTTTGTCGATCTGGCGTAGGGTAGCGTACTGTTGCGTAGGCATGTAGCGTAGTGTTGCGTAAAAAGGCTGCTTTTTGCGGCAAGTTTCTACGCCGAAAGTACGCAAAAAAAATTTAACATGTTGAATTGTTTTCTTTCATCTTGCGTACACCTTTTCGTTCCTCAGCATATAGTAACGTAGGCCAGCGTAGTTTGTACGCAACACTACGCAACTCTACGTATTGACCCCACGCCAATTAGTGACCCGCAAGTGTCACAAATAAAGTATTAAAAATATGCTCATCTGACCCTAATTAAACACCTAAACCCCCCGAGCTTTCGTGGGTTTATGGACTCTTGAAACCCGTGGACCCCACGCCTATATTATATATACACTCAACTCGCTGCGATCTGATCTCGATCTCCCACACCCCCCCCCCAACTTTGAAGAACGTAACCCCCGAGCTTTTGGGGTTTTTATGGCCCCTTGAAACCCGTGGACCCCACGCCTATATTATATATACACTCAACTCAGGACCCGCGGAAATCCGAGGGATTCTAGAGGGGGGCGCAGGCAAAAAATTAAGTTTTTCATTTCGGGGGCTCCATTTCAAATTTTTGGGAAATTTTCGGGGACTACTTTTTCCAACTTTCGGGGGCTCTTTTTTCTGGGGCTACTTTTTCATTAATTCATAAAAGGATAGGCCTACACTTTGTTGAGATTTGTTTAGTAGGCTCAGGACAGGTTTCAGGCTTCCTATACTTCATAATTGCCTATTTAAAAAAAAAACATTTTTCTAGTTCAATAACTAAGTTTTCATGCATTGATTTGATGCAAGAACTGTAACATATAATAGACCCTAGATTGTGATTATTTCTGACCATGAATTTCGATAATCATTTTTCAAAGTAAAATTTTCACAAGAAAATCAGACAGTCGTTTAAAAACGTAAACATTAGTAATACTTTTACTAATTCTAAGATCAGGTTTCGTAAATCTATTCACGAAACTATATTGAAATCGCGGCAATAATGATGCAAACAAACAGATAACAATTTCAAAGTGTCAAATCTATTCGACTCGAGCTCAGCTCAGCTGAACTCACACACACACACACAGTGTAACTCCAGAAAGCTCGAACACCGGCGCCGCAGGCCTCGGACGCCTGCGGTGCGCGGAGCCGGTGTTGGAGCTTGCTGGAGTTAAATTGCAGCTCACACACACTGCACAGCAGCACTGCACTGACTGAAGGCAGCTTGCGACTGAATTGTCAGTCCAATGGTTTTCTTGTGAAAACTTTCCTTTAGAAAATGATAATCAAAATTTAGTAATAATCACAAAATAAGCTTTCATTTCATACCTCCATTCACGACACCTATATAAAAATCGCGGCAATAATGATGGAAATAGGTCCCTAAGTTTGGACGTGGACGGGAAGCTTCGTGTGTATCTTTGTGGCTCGTGCAGCTACTATACAATGGATATCCTATAGAAAGATGCTTTACTCGGGTAAGCCCGACCCTGTACGTCGTGCATTTAATACGCAACTTAATGTGAGTGGACAGTCATCGGTCGTGTATCTACGGATGTCATGTTGAATATCCATGAGGTATCTCTGTCGTCACGCATATCCTGCATTATGCATATCGCGTCTGTTTTCGCCCTGGACGTCGACACGGAGGAGGACCTCGGGCGGAGTATAGCCAATTCCACAGAGTAGACTCCCCCGCGGACGATGGCACAGGGCACGGGTACCCCGAGGGGAGGGTTCAGGAGGAGATAGCCGCACCAACTTCGGTCGGCGATCTCATTAAAAAACAATAGAATACAAAGGCTCGCCGAGACGTCGCGCCCCCCGCGGAGCCTTAGCGTATTATTATTATAGATGACACTAAAAACAAAACAAATAAATGAACAAACAAACAAATAATTAAGGGAGCTGGCTTATCATGTATTACCCCTACCATTTTTGAGGTCATGAGCAGCTTGCAAGGATAAACAAAAAACAAAGAGAAATGCTCATTGATTAAAAGAAAAGGAGGAAATGATAAAATCGTCCCTATTTTCACAAAGTGACGGTAATGAGGAAAATCGTCACGCCAATTATATGAGATTTTCCTCATTACCGTGACTTCGTGAAAATAGGGACGAAATGGTACTCATAGTTGGCTGAACATGGCTCAAAGTAGTCTTTTTGTACACTAACTTGCTCATAAATGTATACTGGTAAATAAAAGAGGGGGCATTTTTATAGGCAGTGCACAATATAACAAAATGTAAAGGTATTTTTAGAGCTAGATTCTTGCCTGGGCTATAATGGATTTTCTGGTATCATGTAGGAAATGACCCGGAAGTGTTATCTGATAAAGTTTAAATAGTTTGTTCACCATGCAGGACATAATCAATGGTGAAGACATAGCCTTGCTCTGTCCATATAGTTTCCTTTGATAAATTGATGTTACAAAGCCCAAAACACCTTCAACTGGGGTAACCTTTTCTTTTTGGTTGCCTGAGAAATGTCAGTGAAAAGGCACCCAATTTTTTTCTAGTTATTGTTGCTTGTCGGACAATCTTTGGACATGTGTCCCCCTCCTCCCACCCCCCCCCCCTCGCCTGCTTTCCAAGCCAGTCATGAACTCAGTCATTTGACTCCAAGTCCAACTTCCCATCCTTTAGGCGTCACATCACATCTACCCTCAAATATATTGGAAGGGGAGTTTAATATCAGAGCCCGATAAAAGCTCGTTAGGGTTCCTCAACGAGAGCTCGTTGAAGATGTCTTCTGGTCTGTCATTTTGTTGAGCTATCAAACTGTCCAATAAATCTGGGGTGTTTGAGTTGATTAAAACGAGCTAGATATTAGTAGCACTGAAGTGTAATGACTGTAGAAAGAAAGTGAAAGAAATAAGGCAAAACTCTTCGGTTGATATTACTGGTATTTGTAAGTTGGATGATCTGATAAGTTGATCATTTTTTTCAATTGAAAAATATGTACCTTATTTGAAAAGACACCTTACATGTATAAAACTACATATGACTCATATTTCTTTAATTATCTGATATATACAAAGTATATCAAAATGCTATGTTTCCACGCTTATTATTGATAACCCCAGTCACTTTATTCAATTGCTAATCTGCACAGGATAGCGCACACAATGTTTGCAATCTAATATAGATTTTACTTTAATACTTTTGTAAAGAGTTATATGCAACATATGCAAGCACATTTTAAATGAATTGTGTACAGCACTGGTTTCTATTGTGCAGAGTGAAAAAAAACTACTGTATGTCAGCTAGTGTGAAAACATGAATGATGATTCTGTGTTTTGGCATGGTTCTTTTCTTAAGAGCATTTTTTTGTCCGTATTTGCTCTATCTTGTTACTCCCCATGCTTGCATTTTATTAATGGCAAGATCTTCTCAAGCTGAGATAATGACATGAATAATTCAGCGTGCAGAGTGGAGAGAAAACACCGTCAATTATTGATAGTGCTCCTGCGGCAAGAACAAACGGCCATACTAGATAGAGGTTAACAAACTTTGTGGTTATCCCATGACTTTTCCATACCAAGAAGATGAATTTTTCCCAAGAATTTAAGATGTTAACCATGTGGTTTGACTGAGATGGTCTCTTTTTTTCCTTTTATAAAAGCATGAGTATTGACCGCTAGTTAAAGGTTTACCATCATGGAAGATATTTATCACATCTACGTGTAGCTTATTTCTCTCTAAAGGCTCATTCGGTGATGATGCAGCAAGACCGCAGAGGTTTTTCCGGTGGTGATGACGTAAAGCGTAATATACTTCACATTACTGTATGTTATAACACAGAGCTGGGCCGATTATTCACACATACATCATTATTTATATTTGTCACTTTCACTGACTTCACCACTCAAAATCAAAGTTCACAAATAGCATCTATTGTAAAGGTTAAAGAGTTGTTCAATGACAAGGAGTTGGAATTGCTTCAGAAGAGGGTTATGAGTTAAAAGCGACTGCTTGTGAGTGCGAGGAAGCTAATAGTAGAATGAATTACATTAAAAACCTGTAAAGACCACCTAAGGGAGACATGAAAAGCTGTAATTATGGGCAGGTTCCTTTAGTACGCATTTTAATGGAAAACAAATATTCAAGGGGAACATTAAGTATTGTCTTTATAGGTAGGTTGTAATTCTATGCAGATGGTTGCTTAAGCAAGTTTGATTGTTTTTGAGAAGAAAAAAGGCATAGTTTGAGTGAAACACTTAATGCTATTTGAATTCAATATTTTGACAAATCTAATAGGTTCATATCTTATGCAGATGACAAAATTTCTAAATAACTAAAAAATTGTATTTCAAAATAAATGTGGATGTGGCCAGGGCTTTCACTGCCACATTTTTCCACTTGAGGTGTATATCCCTTTGACTGCCATCTTAGGGGTGATCGTGTCACCCCCTTACTCTTAGCTTGTATATCTTAGTTTGTATACACTATCCTATGAGTATGACTGGTAACAATCTCATTCAACTCACTTTGAATAAACCCAAAATACATAAACAAATAAAAAATGCAATCAATGGTACCTTCTCTTTCTAAATCACTGCTCTCCACTACCGGTATACACGATGCATCAAGTCGTTTGCAGCAGTCATTACCATGCATCAACATGCACACTGCACGTCCCTAGCGTGTGTTTCATTTGCAATTCATAGTGTTCTCGATAGCCATGTCACATTCATGTGCTAGCCGTGCTCTATTTGTGGATTGTATATCCGATCAGGAGCGCCTCTTCATGAAGAGGTGATATGAAACGCATCAGAATAAAAGTAGCTCCACTCTGAATGGGGCACTCTGTATTATAGTAGGTAGTCAAGCTTTGTATCACAATTGCTTTTGTAAATAGGCTTACTTCGAATCATCGGGTGATTCGCGTTGGGTTGGGTGCTCACGTTACCCGACCTTTTATGAAACATGCTCTTTTATTCATGAAATGTCAGAGGTAATGGTTGTGAAATATACCCTTCTTATCTAAAAAATGGTATGGTCCAATTTACCTGACACTTCTACCAGAAGTCACATTTTAAGCAGCATCTATAAAGTCACATTTTGTTTCACAAAAAGTAACACAACTACCCAACCAGATGCGATGACCCAATGATTGAAGTAAGCCTGTTAAAAATGTTAAAGTTTCTAGAAGAAACAATGAAGACACAGTGTTTTGCATTAGGCTTTTTATGCTTTGTACACTATTGTGTTGTGTGCTTTGGAAAATAAAATAAACTTATTAATATATATATGTAATCTTGAGTTCTTAAGACTTTGATAAGCATTTGTAAAGTAAACTATGCAACAATTGCACTTTGCTTTAGTTAGTATAACTCATAGTTCAATGATCCTAAAAAAACCCACTTATTTTAGAGTTTTCAGGAACCTGGAGGTAAATATAAGAAATGTTTCTCTAAGGATTTATTCAAAAATCTTGCCCTAAAGACCAAAGAATATTTCCTTGAGATGAACATGCTGAGGCTAGTTTAAGGGCCGCAGGGGCTGTTGCGTTGGCTCTGAAGCTGAGATCCCCTCGATCCCCTGTGTAATTTTTAGTGCTAGACTCTTGTATTCATACGTAAGACAGTGTAGGATGCTCTTTTTGACAGACAAGGATTTGACTGAGGCTTTTAAGAGATCGTTGTGCATATATCCGACTTAGCCTTTCAATCCGAAGTAATCTAGGCGTGTAGTCTGATGACACGTATGGAAACAAGACTTGCCAGTTCAGTATGAAAGAACCTTATCAAAACACTTTCACAAATCCGATTTAGCCTTTCAGTCTGAACTAATCTAGGCCTAAACTCTGATGACACATTAGGATACAGTACCTGCTAGTTTGTTGTAAAGTCACCTTTCAGTGGTCTGTTTACATTAAAGATGACTTAAGCCTTACAACTGGAGCTAACCTGCACATATAAATGTCAATAAATGAAGGGACTTCCTTCCTATTCAATTCAATATACACTGTAGGCCTGGGCCCCATTTCACAAAACCTGTCATCAGTGACAAATGACAATTTTTGTTATAAGCTAGTATAATCCTTGCTTCTGATTGGTTATCAGCAGATTTGTCACTGATTTTTGTCATTTGTCAATGAAAAAAGGCTTTGTGAAACGGGTCCCTATACTCACGTATGGATATACAAGGCCTGCCAGATTGGTGTAAACTCACCTCTGCTGCAATGGATCGTCTAGTTTACCTGAGCCGCTACACCAATCTGACATCCAAACACGAGGGGTCAGTGACACAAAGACGTAACTCCATTTTGGCCATTTTGAGAAAAGGTGGTTTATATGTCACTGAGCACTTGGACCATAAGAAGTTAAGTCTAAATTTCACTAGCAATTGATTGCAATGGGGTGTTGGGCGGCTTTAAATATTTGTGTTTCCTGAAAAGCCCACATTCTTCTAAACATTTTGATATCAGATACTCATTTTGGCAAAATATGGAGTTTTGCTTTGTGTCTCTGAACCCTCAAACAGCTCCCTCGAACAGCTCTCCCGAGCCAGCCATTCAGCGGAGGTCACATGGATAAAGAGAGCTTGTCAGGTGTTTATTCATGTCCTAGCCATGTTATGCTTGCTAATGTAGCGTGATATTGATGTGAGAGGCTCTCATAGACATGGTAAATCATGGTCGTCGACGGGTTATGAAAAGTGGACCTGTGAAAAAATGGAAGTTGACGGAGAGAAATGACTTCATTGTCCAGTTTTCCATTACCATTCAAAAATTGAAAATGTTTCTTTTATACTGTACTTTAGAAGAGGTTCAAGTTGGAAAACAGGCTGCTGCACCAGTGTAAAAGAAAAAGCATTGTCATTTAGGAGGCTAATCCTTCTTGGTTTTCATCTTATAAATGAGACTCTTCCTTGAGTGATATCGAAAGCTTATAATGTAAACCAGAGCGCTTTACCTAGTTTTTCAGAGGTTTGCTAGCAATTCTGCACTAAATTGATCTACTGTACTTTTATGCTTCTGTGTCTATTTTGGCTGATTCCTTGTATGACTTGCCCTGTGACTTTGTTCCATGCAGTGGAAAATTTTCCTGCTTCACGTCTACAAATAGAAAGTCGGGAAGCTCTACTAAGAATTCTATAAATGGAACGAATGCCACAAATAAAGAGCTCACGTCTTAAGACGGTATTGATAGAATTCATCTAATCTTCCGCAAGATTTCTCGCCTAGATGCAAGCAGAGGAAAGAGTATACGGTTGAAAGGCCTTGCAAGTTTTTCACAGGAAGTTTAGGAGTGGCAGCTTTTCTCTGCGACCTACATCTATGTGTACTTTCCTCTGCCTGCCTTATTCCACTTGGGTTGGTCGGATGTCAACATAAGATTTTCCATTGGTCACAAATCTGTATAAATCACGCTATTATTCTAATACACCAACAGCCTTTTACTAGCTAATGTTGGCAACACAAGATAAATGCCAGTGTATACATAGCACAAAATCAAGAGGATTAGGGGGTGATGTTTGCGACTGATAAGGTGGGGGGGGGGGGGGGGAACCAGAAGAGGGAAACCCCCCTCTCTGCCTAATGGGGGCTGCACAGTGTTTGACAGGCAGAAATCCTGATCATGATTACGCGATTACGAGCTGCAGTGACTCTGATCAATAGCCCGCTGTAATATATCTGGACGGCACTTTCTCTTCCATTGTCGTGTAATGCAAGGATATCCTGATTTCCAGATGACGAGACCAAGGCAGACTTGAAAGGCTTCAATTAGGCGTTCTTGCTTTAGTGTCAAGTTTATGCTTTACAAAATCCAATGCGAAAATTCATGCTTTTCCCAATTCCATTTGTCTGCATGTTGTGCAAGTAATGTTTTCACTGTACACATACATGTACATGTCACAAAACTATATTGCAAGTAGGTTATTGTTACAGAGGGTTCTACAACTCTTTGTATGTCACAAAAATGATAAAGTAGGTCATAGTATAAATAATATCCCTGTGTCATATTGTATTTATCATGGTATAGAAATGGAGACTTTAAGATTATTTAACAGTTTCCTGTGGAAGATTAATACGGGTGTTAAAATGGCTCTCATGAAGCTCATCAAATAGGTAGTTTTGCAAAGCCATTGTGTTGGACAGAGCAATCCTCCTGTCAATTGGTGCCTATTGTGTTTTGTGCAACATTGCATGTGTGGCAAACAAGCGACCATGCAGAGAGGAGCAGGAAGCGACCAAAGTGTTAAAGGAAACAGAGCATGCCGTCCGTTCCCTGCAAATTATTTAAGCAGATGAATAGAAATGTAGAATAATGACTACTAGAGCGAGATCTCAGAGAGAGAGATAGAGAGAGAGAGAGAGAGAGAGAGAGAGAGAGAGAGAGAGAGAGAGAGAGAAAGATTGTGATAGACAGGGTTATGGGGCAGGAGTGAAAAGAGGAACTTTACAATGACCTACTTATTACATCGCAAGATTAAAGCATCATTATCACTTGCGACGATATCATCAGCCTGTAGTGGTTGAATGCATGAACTCTAAGCAAATGCACAACAGTACTGATGGCTCTCTCTCTTAAGACAAGACTTTAAATAGGTTAAGAAAGCCCAGGTGGATGTAAAGTAAAAGAAAAATTCAATCAAAATGGGATGTTTATAATGTCTATATAGTGAGACTAGAGAAAAAGGGGTTAAGAATAGCCTAGATTGATGTCTAATTCTTGAAATACGCTCTTCGAAACCTGGCCTAAGGGAGACGTACGGGTGACAGCATCTATCCTGGGACCGCCACAGGGGCAATATCTTTCCATAATTTTGTTCTGTGTCCAAACAATCGCTGCGACGTCAAACACAAACAATCACAAATGGGCCACTGTAAACAGCTAATGGCTACATCATCATCAAGGACCAGTCCTTCAGGAGTCAAGCAATTTAATTTAGAAGTACTTAGCCAAGGATATAAGGCACAGTTCGTCCCTATTTTCACGAAGTGACGGTAGTGAGGAAAATCCGCACGCAAATTGTATGCGATTTTCATTCACTACCGTCACTTCGTGAAAATAGGGACGAACTGTAAGGTATGGTATATGAAGTTTGGTCTCAGAAGCATACTGTACAATATTGTCCATGCAATTTGCTCTCAGAATCAGGCTGTATAATATGTTCTGCATATATTCAGGGCGGATTTGGGATTTTATGAAAAGATGAAGGGGGGGGGGGGGTGGTGATTAATTTTCCATATATGTCTCACAAGCGAATTTAAAAAAGGGTTAGTAATCAAAAAGAGAAGGGGAGGAGGAGGGGGGGGGGGGAGGGACATATATAAACAAAGACTTCTGAGAAGCAAACACACAATTGGGGGAAGGGGGTGTCCACATCCCCTGAAGGCTTGTGATGACCCCCCCCCCCAAAAAAAAGAAAAAAAAAAAAGAAAAGAAAAAAAAAGGAGTGCCTGTCCCTATAGCCCCATGGATACGCCATTGAGTTCTCTGTTGCAGGCCACTGGTACGTGCTGTCTAGCGTTCTCTCTCTCTCCAAGAAAAATGATCTATATTTCAACGGGAAGATCATCAAATATTCAGAGCTTGACACACAGCGCTTGAGTGAATAATTTCTCATGAATAAAAGGTCCTCCATGCATTAACCCGGCCTCCAAGTGTTTTGAATGGGAAGCAGAGAACAAATGGTGCGCCTCATCACGACATCCCATTTCCTCATTGCAATAGCGCTTGAATTGAAGGTGATCAGTTTTAGATACAAACCGGTTTTCCTCTTCAAAGATAAAGTTGAGTTCTGGTCATGCGATTGCATTGTTAAAGAAATGGTGTGGAATCAATCAGAAAAAGTTGATCATGTAGCATATAAGTATTGGTGTGTACCGCAAGGTTCTGGAATTATCAAAATGATAAGAATTGTGGCCTAGTCTTGGTAATGTAGCAAGCACTGTACACTGAAAAAATGTATATGGGACTACACAAAAATTTGGTATACAAATCTGTTTCGATATTTATGATGTTACAATACATGTCATATTTAGAATATGAAGGCATTTAAAGAGCCATGCTTTTCAGGGACTATTTTTTTTTTACTGATGCTCTTCCACACTTGCATAATAACAATGATAACGCTCACAAATTATTTTTCACCCTCCGCAGAAGTTCTCAATCTACTCTTTAACCCCTTATATGTCGTCAGAGCACTTATACTCTCCAGACTTGACTATATGGTGGAAACCTTTGTCACATGAATTTTGTGCAAAATTTTGTGGACAGCCATTTTCATGGCAATAAACCTTTGGAATTGCAAAAATAAAGTGTTATGTCGATTTTCTAGTATGAAACTTTCCAGAATCTGTACCACTCTCAAACTTGCGAACATTTCATGCTGTTAAACAAGAGTGGTACCATGTTATCCCTGGTCAAAGACTGAGCATATTCCCACATTGTAGTTTACATGATGTGATTATTGACATGAGAAACCATCTGGACATAATATTATCAAGCGGGCATTCCATGCCGTCTGCATCTGGAATCACCGTTTAACGAATCAGCTTCAGCTAGAACACTTTTACGGTGATTGGATTAATTTGCGAGCATGATAAGAGGCTCTCGTTTGGAAGTTAATTGGAGATTTAGTCTGGGATTGCCCTTTGATGGAACTCAAAGATATTACTCCTCATGTTCCTTCCAAATCAAATGACAGATATGTATTTTGTTTTCTTCTTTTTCCTCTTTCTTACATAGTTTTACTACCAAATTATACTACTTTATTTAAACACAGCGAACAGTTTTATTTTTGAATTAAATTTGAATTAAGTAGAAGTGCAGAAAGATTTATCATTATTATTCATGGAATGTTCTGTTGTCAATGTTTTAAGGCATAATCCAAACTATTATATGTGCATGTATTGGTTACTCAGAGTAAGGTATGAATTTTAACTGCTTACATAAAATGGCAGTATTCAGATATTTTGTGGGCTGAATTGATATGGGACAAGCTTGATTAAAATTCTTTCTTCTTTAGATTAAATTGAAGGCATTGAAAAACCTGACAGAATTTGATGAATGAAACGATACAAGTCATTACAGAAAAGAATCAATCTCGATCCTCATATCAGTTGAGTGTATGTATCTGGAGATCAAACATGATTACAAATTCTAGTAAAATCTTAATTTTGAAATAGTCATTTGTGATACATTATCTACCTCTTATGACAAGGCAAACTTTGAATTGTCAAAGCAAAATAAGAATAGTGGAAAGAGTTTCAGAGCAACTAGGGGTGCGTTCAAGCAATTTTTTAAAGCTAGAATCACAAACATGAATCACAAATCAAAACGCCGTTAAAAAACATGTTTACTGTGGGAGAGCATTCAAGCAGTTATTCATCAACGCTGATTCTCGGTCATTTCAAGCCCAGCCACTGCGCATCACACTGTGCAGTTTGACCCAGGAAGTATAGGTCAACTTCGCTGCGTGCTTTCTGTCTGTGTTTACGGTTGACTGTCGGTCAAACCAGAACCACAATAATGATGTCATAGAATCATGATTGAGATCTCCGTTCATTCAAGCAAATTTTAGCATTTCATGTTTGTGTTTTTAAACACGTTTATTTTTACGACGAAAAATTGCTTGAATGCAACTGTGTTTTTAACTAAACGTCTTTGAAACCATGATTCTAGGGTGAAAAAGTGTTGATTGAACACACCCTAGGCTAAGTGGAAGGTGATGCATGGAAAGTCAATCAGTGAGTCGAGTTGTTATCTGATTGTCAACAAATTAAATCCACTTTCATGATATAAGCTGACCTTTCAGCCACTTCTACAATTGCTTTGATATCTTTCAAGGGTATAGAAACTAAGTTAGAGAGAGAGAGAGAGAGAGAGAGAGAAAGAGAGAGATAGAGAGAGAGAGAGAGAGTGACATGAGTAGATTTAATCCCGCTTGTAATTGCACAATTAATCACTCCGTCTCATTTTGTAGAGGTTGTAATGATAACATTAATTGCGTTTGCATTAAATGACTTTCTTGTAGCGTTACTGCATGTCCTGACTGTCTGTAAAAAAAGGAAATGAGTAATTGGATCGCAACTTATTAACAAATAATGATAATCACTTATATTTCTATAGCACTTAATACAAACGTTTCTACTTGCTTTACATCAATTTGTCAAAATAATAAAAAGTAATTGGCATGATTAAAGAAATTGAGGACTGATAAACTGAATTTACAAAGGAAATAGTAAGCAATATCAGGCAAAACATAGGGAATGGACAATAGGAAAAGAATATATCTAAAATTTTACACACTCATCTATCCATTCAAGCACTGAATGTTGCTTAATGTTTGTATGATGACAAAAGTTCATGTGAAAATTGCTTCATGGCCAATATCCTGCAGTAACCCCAAATTCATAGATATTATGAACCAAAGAGTTTGTACAATTATATATATGACAGATTTGTCACTTTATAATAACTCAAATTAAATGATAAAACTTCAACCTTTGACCAAATATCCAAACCGTAATCTTTAATTTTTCATCCTCATGCATGCGTATATCTCATGAATTAAACACCCAGAGCAATTGTGTCCAGAGAATATATCATAAAACCTTCTTTATATATACACTGGATAATCAATTTTAGGTGGTGATACAATTTATATGCACCTCACGTTAAGAGCAAATGGAACATATTAATTTGTGAGCTGACGTCCCTGCATGCGTAGCCTTGCAATTAAACTCAGTCATCCTTCATGATACGTGCTTCTAATACCGATTATCAAAACTCATGACAAAAAGCCATGATTGTGGGACTATTAACCTAGATTCTGTTAGAATTTTTGGTTACTGTTATAAAATACTTAAGTTAGAGCCATATCATTTTTTTCCTTGCTAGTCTGTATGTACATGTATCTATAGCTCTTTTTTATCTTAATATAAATATACATGTAATTATTTGTGAATCTCCAGGGATGATCCATGCACTTGTATTTTTGACAAATACATGGGTACGATTTCTCGTACATATATACACATCTGCCAGGTTTTTCTTTCTTTTTTTTAAATAAAAAAAAGTAACAAAAAACAAAAAAAACATCAACATTTCAAAGGATATGGATAAATTAGTTGTTAACTGTATGCCATTTAACCATCGATAGTGCCCCTTTTACCAAGTATGACACGAGTAACAAAATCACATTTTTTGTGTAACCATACTTGGTGTGGACATAAGTGTAACACAAGGCCCTTTAGACGAGTTTGTTTTGACAAACAAGCTCTTCAGCCATCTTACATCGCACCGTGTTGTATCAGATAACATACTGAAGTGTGTCTGTCACGACTTGCATGATGTCATCAGACTGGTATAGATACAGGGGAGACCAGGGAAAGTAGGCTCAGATTGTAACCTCACTGGCGTATCTCTAGGGGGAGCGGGCAGGGGCATTGCCCTCCGCTCCCCTGTCCAAACCCTTCTGCTATACCCTAACCCATTGCTAAAATGAAATTAAGCTAAGGAGAATGAGAAAATTCAGTAATCATTGGGTTAATTGTATACAGGAAAAAAAAATGTGACCTTATACTGAACACCTGGCATTGGTGTTTGCCAGCCACACACCTAACAATTTGGTAACCTCTTTTTTCTTGTTACTTAATATATCTCATAATTTTGCACAAGAAGCCCTCCCCCTTTTATAAGAATTTGTTTTCCGTCATTGCCAGACAGAAAGATCAGCTTTAGTTGTCAGTCACATACCTCAGCATTCCAGTTATACATACAAGGCATACAGTACATGTAGCTTGGAAAGTAGGGCGAGAGTTGACAATGTTGAAAGAGAGAGAGAGACAGATAATGTTACTGTTCTGTATCTAACTCTTCCAGCTTCCTCCATTACTCCCTTCATAGTTACCATCGGCATAGCACGGATCTTCAATTGTACGCATTGAGGGGGGGGGGGGGGTATTAATGTCATTAAGTTGACAGAGTTAAAAGGGATAGATGGACAGATACAACTACTGTCCTGTATTGAACTCCTCTTCCAACCTCCTTCATCAGCCCCTGCGTAGCTCTCGATCTGCCAATGAGGGGGGCATCGATGTCACAGGGGGTGATAGATCTCACGAGGTCGACAGAGTAAAAGGATAGATAGATAGAAGAATTCTTCCTCTTGTATCTAACTCTCTATCTCTCCCAACATCCTTCATTACCCCCCTGCATAGCTACATCTAGCTGTTACCTGTGGCATAGATGTAGCACGGTCCCAGCTGTTAGCTGTTTAGGTGGATGTGGTGTCATCAGGGGGCATGGTCTCTTTAGAGGGGCATAGTCTTACTTGCTGGATGCAATGCGAGAGAATGTGGTCATTAAGCAAGGAGGAGGGGTTTATATCATCTTCCTTTCGTACTGGCTTCTCCTCTCCTGTTCACTCTCTCTTTTTGTCTTTTCAGTACCGTATTTGTTTTGCCATTTGTGGATGGAGGGGAGCTCCCTTTTCCCTTCTACCCCCTAACTATACACCTCTGGTACTTTCTCACCACGTTAGCAATCAACATCATCCTCCTCTTTTCCTCCTTCCACTATCACTGACTGTTTCCAATTCTTGCTCTGCTGGCCATCACAGCTTCAAACTGTGACGCAGTCAATGCCTCAAGGGGGGTTAAATACTTGAAAATGAGCACGCCGCCGTTGACTTTACTGGGTGACGGCCGTTCAGTACACAAGTGTACTTGCCGCAAGGTAATTGTGTCACTTTCTTCCGTCGCATCGCAAGATGAGACATGGAGTTGACGATGAATATTGTGTCTGTTGTGACTTGCAAGCCAGAGGGGCTTATATTGACTGTGTTGAAAGATAGAACTTTAGACACTTCTGAATTACTGGATGGAGATGATAAAAGGATGATGATAATGGTGATGATGATGATGATGATGATGATGATGATGGTGATGATGATGATGATGATGATGATGATGATGATGGTGGTGATGATGATGATGATGATGATGATGGTGGTGATGGTGAAGATGATGATGGTGATGATGATGATGATGATGGTGATGATGATGATGATGATGATGATGATGGTGATGATGATGATGATGATGATGATGGTAATGGTGAAGATGATGATGGTGATGATGATAATGGTGATGATGATGATGATGGTGATGATGATGATGATGATGATGGTGATGATGATGATGATGATGGTGGTGATGGTGGAGATGATGATAGGGATAATGTAAATTGTGCTGATGATGAAGAGGATGATGATGATGGTGATGATGAAGATTGTGGTAATGATGATGAGGATGGTGATGATGGCGATGATGATGACAGCGATTCATAGAGATATAGTGTCATGCTTCCCTATCCTGTAAAAGCATTTAAAGGGTATATTAATGGAATAATATCTTTTATATGGTTACGAAGACAACTTTTGTTTCAAGTTCTTGAGTTTGTACTCACTTGATACCAAGAAGTTACTTTTCAAAAAGGTTGTCAATGATGCTATTAATGCAAAGCTCTATAGTGAGTCTGTAATCTGAGAAAAACACTTCAAATGGAAATACAAATTAAAGTGTAATTTGGAAAGCAGCAGGAGTTTGCACCTTTCTGTAGCTCCTGAGTTAATCTACATTGTGCGACCCCTACCAGTTGCACTAGTTTCATTTATTAGGTTTCAGTTATTAGTTGGTGTCCGGTGACACGATGTGGAGAAATATGTTTAGGAGTGTGTGAATTACACTGGATTGCCATACCAAACGCTTTGATCTCTAGGGATATTATCACATCTTTGAGGGTCTGAAACTGTTATGAAGCTTATTTGTTTTAAGTCTATATTAGTACTTGTAGGAATAGTTTACTGTAATTCAAGAAGTTTACTAGATTCCTCTGTGATTTTGATATTTTGAGGAGAATTCTTCTTTAAAAATTTGATCATCGCTTGTATTTCTGTAAAATGTTCACATCTTACATAGATTTCATGGTTATAGCATCACAAGATGAGGTTTAATAAGTGAACATGTCTGTCAGTTAGGAAAAGACATATAATCTTTCTCTCTCTGTATCCCTCTATATTTTTATATGATTTTTGATAATTTGAGCTGAAAACATTGTATGCATCACTGGAAAGCTTGATATTTCTAATTTCAGAAAACACAAATACACCAATCAAAATATGAATTTAGATGACTAAATGCTTCTTTATATCTCTCCTTTTCTCTCTTTCCTTTTAAAACTTTCCCTTTCTTTGCCTTTCTCTGTCTTCCTCTTTCTTGTTGACGTCTCCCCGAACTATCAATTTCCTCATCCCATTGGAACATTTAAGATGTATCATTGACTCTAAGAGTGCCCCCTTGTGGATTGTGTCACCACCATCATTATCACATTGGTAGTAACACTCGTCAACTGAACTCATTAATCATTTACTTGTGGAGAGGGGGCACTTTGGCTTGAAATGGGATACAGGCCGGAATTTAATATGAGCTGTTGGACCATACAGTACAGACCTTACATGTAGCCCATGTGGTAGTGGGCCCCTAAGAGTGCCCCCTAGTGGATTGTGTCACCACCATCATTATCACATTGGTAGTAACACTGTCAACTGAGCTCATCAATCATGTAATCGTGGAGACGGGGCACTTGGGGTTGAAATGGGATACAGGCCAGAATTTAATACAAGCTGTCGGACCAAATAGTACAGACCATACAGTAGCCCATGTGTAGGTAGGCCTCGATTGACTAGAAAGGTATTTTGACATAGATATTTCAGAGGTCACTAATATAATCTTGTAGCCTACATATTGTCTGTTGGGAGCAAGAAGGGCATTAAACCTTTTGCAATAATTATTCCACATTTGGTGGTTTGGCGCAATATATAACTTATGATTTAGAACCCTAAAAATATACCAGATACACAAGTAGAAAGGGCAACATTTTCTGCACACACTACATCCAAGTTTGTTTCACGACTATATCGCATTTGATACTAGAAATTCTAAAAAGGAAAATAATCTTTAAAATCCTTAAAATGGCAACACATTGAGAGATTGTCTCCGTATGTACAGCATTCATCTGGATACAAAATTCAATCAAATAAACACATCAAAGCTCAGATAATTGTTCTCCTGCTCGAGTTTGAAAACTCACAATGAGAAACTAAGCATCGTTTTCATTCGGCCTCATATTGATTTCACAAAACCTGCAATATTGTTCATTTTGAACAAAATTCCAATCATGAACACGAACAGGATTTGATGTACTACCTTGTGTCAAGGTTACATAAACCAGATGATAAAAGAGCTAGGGAAAAAATGTAGGCATTTTTCACTGCCAAATTATGACTGTATTGTTTGTAGTCTGCATACAGCAGTATAATGTATAATCCCCAGGCTAGATAAATATGTGCTATCCTCAGGCTAGATAAATATGTGCTCTATGTATCCCATTACTGGTGGGCAAATGCACTTACTTCATGTGTAATCTCCTTGATGAGGATATCATGTACATTGTGACATACCTAACTGGGACCTTAATGACTGGCTGAAGGCCATGGAATTTTCCACTTAGGGGCAGAAGAGCATTGGCAGATATACCTTTACCAGAGATGCCAACTGTTCCGTTTTTGCCGTATTTGTTCCGTTTTTTCGCTATATACGGCAGTACGTTTTCTGTATGTTTTGTTACGTTTTTTTGATTTTTTTTAATTTTTTTTTTTTTTTTTTTTTTAGTGATGTTTTTTTTTGTTTTAGTGATGTTTTTCTTAATTTCTGATCATGGGCTTTGTGTCGTAAGTGTATTATGCACCTACATTTTAAAACGATGCACGCAGGAAGGTGATACGGGCCCCAAACTGTGCACATTGCGAACAACCCACGTGTAATGTATGCACGTCGCGCTCCGATCCGGGTACGTATACGTGGTACTGCCTGGTTTTTTAAGCTCCTCGATTGGGCGATATGTTAAGTTGAGAGATTTTTTCAAAAATACTGTTTTTTGCTCTTAAGAATACTTTTTTTTGTTGAAGAAGGTTGGTATCTCTGCTTTACATAGAGTTAATGCCCTTTAGGACCCTGTTTCATAATACTTCTTATGCTAAAATTCTATAACAAATTTGCTCTCAGCCAATCAGATGCCATGATTTCAGTAGCTTGTAACAATTATTGTAGCTTGTTATTGATATCAAGTTTTATGAAACAGGGCCCTGGCTCTCAGGAGAGGAATAATATTTTCTAGTCTACTGTAAGGGTGCGTTTAAGCTTAAATTTTGAAGGCAGAATGAGCGATTTGTAACGCTCATCGTAAACGCTCATCGTAATCGCAGTTCCACGGTGTACTGTTCATGCTCACTTCTCTGGCTCCTCCAGGCAATTCTCCGTGTGTGGCCTTAATTGGTCTTCCAGCTGGATTCGCAAACCTTCACTGTGCATGCTACGTAGAACCACTAGAGGTCAGTGCGTTGACCCCATTTAAACGCGTTTACAAATTGTAAACGCATCTTTTTGTGAGTTTACGATCGGCGATCGTGATCACCGTTTTTCGGTGATTCTACAAAAGTGAGCATGGACGCAACCGTGTTTTAAACTAAACGCGTAACAGATGCCTGATTCTTGCCAGAAAAAGTGAAGCATAAACACGGCCTTAGTCTCAGCTTGATTTAATGTTATTAGAATTTAGATGATTTGATATTATCTTGAGGAAATAAACTGCTCTTAACTTATATCTCTACTGATGGTTTTAACTACTGAATAAAGTTCTTAAAATGTTTTTTTCTTTTGAATAATAATATTTAAAAATATTATTTACAACTATTGAGCTATGAATTTTTACACAGCAGAGTAAAAGCTTCATTATCCTTTCTTTGGATGAAAAATAAATATTGAGAAGAAGTAAGTTTTTGCTTGACTTAACGATTGTACTTTGATTGAGAGAATATTCAGACATGCAATATTGCTTTACAGAAGTAATATTTGATTTTGAAGCTGGCATGAGACCAAAAACATTCAGTGCAAGAGATATTTTTTGATATTTGAAATCTCTGCAGTAGTGCAGCTTCCAGATACCAAGAAATTGCACTTATTGTAGTCCCACTTCGTTATTGTGTCTCAGCCGTTGATCGCCATACTATCTGCTGAGGGCCAGCTAGAAAGGTAGCATCTCAAATACTTTAACAAATATTGAATGCCGTTCTGGCTCTCTGCGTAGACAGTATTGTCTGTTACAGCCAGAAGGGTGTTCACTCTCATACACTCACCCAGAGTTAACTTCCTTCTGGCTCTCAGCGTAGACAGTATTGTGTGTTACAGCCAGAAGGGTGTTCGCTCTCATACACTCAACCAGAGTTAACGCCTTCTGGCTCTCAGCGTAGACAGTATTGTCTGTTACGCCAGAAGGGTGTTCGCTCTCATACACTCAACCAGAGTTAACGCCTTCTGGCTTTCAGCGTAGACAGTATTGTGTGTTACAGCCAGAAGGATGTTTACTCTCATACACTCAACCAGAGTTAACACCCTTCTGGCTCTCAGCGTAGACAGTATTGTGTGTTACAGCCAGAAGGGTGTTCACTCTCATACACTCATCCAGCGTTAACGCCCTTTTGGCTTTCAGCGTAGACAGATGATCGATCTCAGTCTGTGTATAGGTTGTCTGATCCTCTAAACCAATGAAGACCTTTTGAGTCACAGGTGAGCTTAAGATGTCAACATACCTTGGGTTGCACGCACTTGAAGAGAGACAATGTGAAGGTATTCGTGCAAAAAACAAGTACCCGGTAGTGAATCTCAAGGGCAAAGGGGATATATGCCCGGCTCATGTTAAGAACCTTTTTTAAGCATGTTAGATTTTTTGACTTGATAAATGTTATTGTATCTACTGCCCATTGAGTGAGTGTGGGAAAGCTCGTGAAAATGTACTTTAACTTATAACTTTGGTTAATAAGAATACCTAATAAAAATAATTTTTGTTTTGCTTGTTTAATTTACAAACTTGATTATGAAATGTTCTATCACTCTTTGACCGATTTAGTGAGTTTTTGAGTATAATAATGTTATAATAATATGATGTCTTCATATCATGATATATGGATATTGCTTCTGTAGTGGCAGTTTATATACACCCTTCATAACTTACTCATTGTTCCTAGATATAATGACTTCACTTTTAACCGTAATTCGATTCAACACCTTCTTTCAACTCCAATTAAGTGTGCATGATCCTGCCATTGTGATCAAAATAGCTTTCACCTGGACTTTAGCAAGAATCAAACGTGGGTTTATAATGCCCTAAAATCCATTGTGTTGCTTTCCTATGAATAGCTGTATAGTCTGAATCCCGCATCATGGCGTTGATCAAGCTTGAGAATAAAGGAAGGTGAAAGTTAATGATATCTATTCATAGAGTGACCATCATCCTCATTTTCCAGTCCACATCTACCTTCAGAGTCCAGACATATATTTAAAAAAGGAGAAATTCATTGTCATAGTTCATTATGATTCAGCAAATGAATGTCACTATGCAGTGACAGTGGTGATGGTGGGGGGGGGGGGGGCGGTTGCAGAATTGGCCTGTGCCCACTTTGAAAACCTAATGTAGCATATATTATGAAGACAAAATCAAAATGTTCCCCTGCTTGTGTATTTGTGCTGCTTCTATAATTTATTTCAATCTCATCCAATTAAAGATAAATTTAGCATATGAGTCATTATCTCACTGTTTTTCTCTTTCTCCAAAATGTATCTTTATTTCTGTGCATGACCAATATAATTCAAGATCCAAAAGGGATTTGACAATCTGCTCTATTTTGATTTCTTTTTAAATTTTACTCTCCTCTTTGCAAAATCCTAGATCCACCCATTCATTTCCTACATGTAAGAAGGCATTAGGGGACAGCATACGTATAGTGGAAATGGAATCGTGCACATAATGTACTTCTTTCGCACCTATTTTAATTGAGCCATCACGGAGATGAGAGATGGACGTATCTTTGTGTTATGTTTGGGGGAGGATGATGATTTAAGGGAGCTTTACCAGGAGTGTTTCTGGAAATGGATAGTTGTCCATCAAATTACCCATGGCATTGTGAATCAGTTCTATGAGATGTACTGTATAGTTCAATATAGTTGCAGCTGAAAATGGGCTACCAGCCGTATTTTGTCATTTTTTCTCTGTATGATTACTTTGTATGTACATGTAGTTTATCTGATTTTTTTTAAATACAGAAATAAAAAGAACAATAAAAACTTCATGGATCTATGGAAGGGGCAGGAGGGATACATGTGCTTCACTATTTATGTTCTTCTTTCTCCTTTTCAAATCCTAGACCTCAATAGTTCCTGAAAAAATCTTTAACCTTTTTTTCTCTGCTGCAACATATTTTGTCAGAATCATGCCCCTCTTTTATTCAGGATCTACTCCTGGTTAAATGTCAGTCTGTATGTCTGGGGTCCCATTACAGAATTTTAAACTCTATTTGAATATAGTCTTCATATATTACTTCTGTAAACAGATTTTTAAAGGTTTAATGTTGAAAGTAGACTTTTTAATACGTACATGTAAAGTAAAAGTGACTCATGAGATGAGTAAAAGAACAGCTCATGAAAGAAAACTTTTCAAGCATTCTGAGATCGATAAAATAAATTAAACTATACAGTAGGATTGCGGGTGCACCATGTGAGAGAGAGAGAGAGAGAGAGAGAGAGAGAGAGAGAGAGGATTGAGGAGTCCTGAAAAGGACTCTCTGTAATCTTTCTTGAGGGTGTGTAGTCCTGAAAAGGACTGTTTGTGTAGTCTTGAAAAAGACTTATCTTTCTTAGCTTATATTTCTAAGGAGAACAGTAGCGCTTGGAGAGGATGAGTGGCGGGAGTGGCTCGAAATTAAACTAATATCATTTTTTCTTAGAAATGCATATCAGTAGCTCTGAAGCGCATCCAATCTATTGTATAGATGGAATCTGCACATAGTCTTGACATAAAAAAACTCAGACATTTTGTCAAGCTACATGACCAAGACACATCAAGGAAAAGTTATTTTGGTTATTGTATGGCCTGAGGCAGTTTCTCCTTTTGCTTTCAAACAAAGTTGTTCAGTGTACCATGTTAAAAAAATCAATAATTTTCTACCCCCATGGGTTGAACAACATTTATAATCCTACTCATGCGTTTAAGGTATACAAGTAAGTTGAGTGTAACTGCAAGTGTATTATAGTATTAATGACTGCTTTGAGAGAAATAGTTGTTTTATTACGCTCAAGGGAAGGTTAGAATTGTGCTATTCCCCGAGGCTTGCCGAGGGGAATAGCCCAATTGTAACCTTCCCGAGAGCGTATGAAAACAACTATTTCTCGAATATTAAAGCAGTCATTAATACTTTTATATGCCGAAAAAAAATAGACTAAAAAATGAAAAATTAAAAATATTTATCATTTTTGTCGAAGACGGAATTCGAACTCTTGCGTACAACAAGAGATGTACCGAAAACCAACGCTTAGACCACTCGGCTATGGCCCGCCGTTAACATGCTTGGCAGTTTTTTCCAATATATACATTAAAATGGATTGAAACCGGCTTCGCGTGTGATGAATGCTTCGCAAAAGCTCCATATACGGACTCTTCTTTTACTTTTGCAATGCATATTGGCACGAACTTAGATCAAGATCTATCGGCAGATGTTGTTTTTAATACTAGCAGTCATTAATACTTTTATATGCCGAAAAAAATAGACTAAAAAATGAAAAATTAAAAATATTTATCATTTTTGTCGAAGACGGGATTCGAACTCTTGCGTACAACAAAATGTGTACCGAAAACCAACGCTTAGACCACTCGGCTATGGCCCGCCGTTAACATGCTTGGCAGTTTTCTCCAATATATACATTAAAATGGATTGAAACCGGCTTCGCGTGTGATGAATGCTTCGCAAAAGCTCCATATACGGACTCTTCTTTTACTTTTGCAATGCATATTGGCACGAACTTAGATCAAGATCTATCGGCAGATGTTGTTTTTTTTGTTTTTGGAAGTTTATTTTCGTCTTCATGTCAACAATGCAAGATAAAATTGTCGGTAAGATCGATCGAGATTCAATTGTATTGAAATTACCGACCAATCCTTCGCACACATACGGCATCCTCCATCGCTCAAACCATTTTTTAACATGTAAACCTATGGGGTAACCATGGACGCTGACCAACTTTTTTTAATAACCATGGTTATTAAAAATATTGAAATGTTTTATGCATGGTTACCGAGAATTTTACAGGAACAGTTGAAGTTTATGAATGCAATTCGACCAATCAGATGGCTGGATTTCTTAAGTGAGGTATATAAAACATTTTAGTAGTAGAGACTAGACATTTGCTCCAGGCTTTACTTAAGATTTAGGGTTGGTTTAAGGGTTGCAGTCAGATTTTAGTTTGGGTTTAGCGTTAGGGTTATACTGTTTGTGGCGAAAGGGTTAATAGTGTAGGATATTGATTGTAAAGAACCCATGGCTTAATGCACAGCATTTGTATGTATTTAAAAAGAATCTAGTAAATCTAGGAAAGAAAGTAATAAACACAAATCTTTCATATAATGCAAATCAACTTGTTTTGAGCAAAGTTGAGCCTCGGGTCAAATATAAATGGATGAAGAAAATGTTGTGTTACACATTTATTAACTGGATCCTATATTATTGGATTTGTTGGGAAAATATCAAATAATGCAAAAACAACGTCCTAATTTTGCAAAAAATCCCATTGAGAACTAGGAATCAGTCTTACTTCGTCTTAAATTTGGCAATTTGGTGTTCAGATAAACAAAAAGGATAGTCTAGAAAAAAAATTAAAAGGGAAGATTACTGGAAACAGCAGGAAGGGAAGACATGCATTCCTTATATCTTTGCAAAGCCTGAACAAATGGGCAAACAATATGAAATTTAGCAATACCAGCTCTTTAAGAAAGGCAGGTAATAAACAGAAATGGAGGACCATGAACATCGTTGTCTGTAACAGACCTATGGCACCTGATGATGATGGCCTGTAGTGTATGTCTATTTTATGTAGGAATAACCGGTATGCATAATACTAGATATAGATTGATTGGGAACAAGGAGAAGAGGTGGGAAGTGCATAGTAAGTGTTCGTTTACTCCCATCCTGCCCCTCCGACCCCTTTCTGCATTGTCCCCCGTATATTGATTAGGGCACTCTTAACCCTCATACACTGACAATGGAAAACACGCTTTTCTGATCAATAACCCCTTTCTCTATGGTGGGAAACTGGGGCTCACCACATAAACGACTCTGTCATCAGCTATACCTGCGAGTAGGATGTTAATGCCATTGACAGTGCATGGCTGTTATGGCCTTCTTGCGTGCAGCTGGGGAGTGTTTCACAAATACTAAGATCGACTTTAAGTTGGACTTAACTATGGCAGGCCGTTCATGCCATTGTTTTCTCTCACCATTTACTGACATTGGTCTCTCAAGGGACGTACAAATCATGGTCACAAATCTACAGAATTTACATTTGTTGAGAATGTTATCTAAAGATCATAATGGTGAGAGAAAACAGTAGCATGAACAGCCTTCCATAGTTAAGTCCAACTTAAAGTCAATCTTAGTCTTTGTGAAACACTTCCCTGATGCTATATACCAATGGAAAGAGTGCTCATCAAAATACAGCTAATATGGTACTACCAGATGGGTACAGTGCATTTACAGTGCATTTACAGTGCATTTTTGAGCATTTATGAGCATTGTTTGTTACATAAGAAGTTGAGTTGAGCCTCATGAAAGAAATAGTTTTTAATTGAAATAAACAATGACATGTTTGTCTCATAGTTATTGCAGGATATTAAGAAATTGTGTATACATTTGTAAACCTACCAAACAGGGCCGTTTCTCAAAACCATCATAAGTCTAACTTTTTGGACATCCCATTGAAATATGTGTTATAGAATTAACAAGCATTTCTATGGGATTTCCACGAACTTAGACTTAGATTCTGTATGATGGTTTTGAGAAACTGGCTGCCATCAATTTGCAGAGAAAATATAAAATGATAATTAATTTACTACTTTTCAAATGTGGAGAGATGAAGATAAAGGGTGTGACATATATTGTATGTATTGAGAAAGAGAAAGGATAGACGAGTAAGGAGAAAGAGAAAGAAAGAGAGAGAGAGAGAGAAGGAGGTGGGGGGGGGGGGGGGTAGGGCACAGACAGGAAGTTTTAGAGACAGAAAAGTAATTTGAAGAAGAGACTTGATTTTTGAGAAAAAGATGGAGATTTAAAAAAAGGAGAAGAAAAAATGTATTAATGGCAGATTTGTGTTGAAGAGAGATATGGTGACAGATCCTGTAAGAAAAGAAGGCAAAAATAAATGAAAAGGGTGAAGGGTAAAAAATATGAGAAAGAGCAACAGAAGTAGAAAGGAAGGAAACTGATATAAGGAGAGGAAAAAAGAAATCAGTGAATAGTTAGAATAAGATACTTTGAGAGTAAGGGTCTCGTACCTACAAATGGTAAGGAAATGAAATTGTAAATCACGAACACAGGATATTTGTATTATCCAAGCATATACCAATAACTAACCCAAGGTAATAAACTTTGAAGTAGTTACACCCAATCAATTCTGACAGCAAGATTAAAAAAGTATCCTTCCCTCGAGCACTCGTCTGAAATTGCTCGAAGATCGAGCATTGATTATGTGCATTGTACATGAAAATTGTCATCCGACCTTGGCATTAGCCACAGAGGCTATTAAAATGATTAAAGTGGTGCATTTCGCTATTAAACATTCATGAACATGAGATTGCGAAAATGGTCGAGAGGGGGGGGGGGGGGGGGAAGTGGGAGGCATTCAAATTTACATATGTGAGGCAAAATTCAATGCAGCAAATTGCGTAATTTACTGAATGTTGCTAATATTATCACCACAATATTGACTCAAGGCTCTTCAACATGAGTCACACATCTGAAAATGGAGTAAATTAGAACAAAAGTTTCTTTCTCTGTATATATATCTTATTGAGTTGTATTGATATGATATGATATTCAAGTGGGTTCTAAACTGGAGGAAACTTTAAGTATTAGTATCATTGCAAAGCTTAGAGTATTCAAGGCTTACTGTTGCATAACGTAAACATTATATCGCAGTGTCTGAAAATAGGTCACATCATAAATTACATGATCTTTTGTATACTTCATTTATGTGAAGTTTCTTGTTTCATACATAGAAGTTTCTGACTAGTTAAATTTTTAATATAAATAAATAGTTTTGTTTGTTTGTTGATAATAGACTGTTCTTCACTTGTAAATTAGAACTTGTTTCTTGATTGATGTACTTTGTTCCAGACTATTCATTTTTTTTTGCTAACAGTTGAAGAGATATGTTTTATTAGCAAATATATATATATATATATATATACATTATTTTATTTTGGTAAAAGAACAAAATTAACCTCCCTTCAAAATAACCATGTTTAACATTAGATCACATGTTTTTTGATTGATAAACATTTGACGAGACCTTTTCATATGCTAATAGTTGAGAAGAATAATGTGTTTTATTTGCATATTTAAAAAAACGTATTATTGTATTTTTGTATAAATCACAAAAAAAACTCTCTTCCAAATGGCCAATTGTAACTGTATTGATGCTTTCTGTCTAAACCATTCATTTATATGCTAATTTTCCATTCCTTGGGGATGAAATTCAAAATTGATCTTGCTGGGGGCTTAAACATTGGCTGAACCAGCTATTGATTAAACTGTGCAATCAAGCTCACTTTATATCAATTTAGTTGTTTAGTCATACGGTTACCTCATATTAAAATCTTAATTAGTTGTTACATGTACATATACCTTGGGTGTACTTAAAGAGAAGGTTGAGTTCTGGGAAGAGGTGAAAAATAGTTTGTGAGCATTACTCATTCTTATTATGCAAGTGTGGAAGAACATCAGTTAAGACATGTTCCCTGAAAATCTTGGCTCTTCAAATGCCTTCATATTCTAAATATGCATGTAACATTGTAAAAATCGGGGGGGGGGGGGGGGGGCGGCTTTTTACGCCACGTGTTCGTGTAGTCCCATATACATCTTTCTGTGCAAGTGTTTATAACTTTACCACGACTTGGCCACATTTCTTATCATTTTGATGATTCCAGAACCTTGCAATACACACAAATTCTTATATGCTAGATGATCAACCTTTTCTGGTCGGTTCCACATCGTTTCTTTCACAATGCAATCGCATGACCAGAACTCAACTTCATCTTTAAGATAGACATGCATTGCCGTCAAGAGCCAGAAGGGCGCTAACTCCTATCATTGTATACAGAGTTAATGCCCTTCTGGCTCCAAACAGAGAATATATTGCGTGTGCATCAGAGAGAAAGTTGATTGTTTATTGATGGTTGGGGAGCCATTCATTAAAGCAATTAAATGACAAAGAGCTGTAGTCCTGGAGTGGACGTGCTGAGAAAATGAATCAATACGGCTTGTTAACAATAACAAAGTGTCTTGAAACGTGTATTGCATCGATAATGAACGTTGAAGAGATGAAAATTGTAGATTGGATGTTTATTATTGCCATGTAATACCTGTCATGTGCTGTTGTGATATATATCTGGCATGAGATGTACAGAATACAGCATTCAGGTCTATTTTATTTTCATTAAAGCATCATCATGTCATAATTATCATCACCATCTTCATCAATCTATTTGTCATATTATCACTATTATCATTGATCATATACCATCATCAATATCATCATCATCATCATTAATTATCATCATCGTCATCATCATTATAATCATCGCCAGCATCATAATCATCATTATCATGAACAACAACTTAAAGCATACACAGAATAAACAAAAGGTCGTCTGGGACACAATTCGTTCCTGTTTTTACGAAGTGACGGTAGTGAGGAAAATCCGCACGCAAATTGTATGCAATTTTCATTCACTACCGTCACTTCGTGAAAATAGGGACGAATTGGTGCTGTTTCTGTTCACACTCCATAACGCACAAAAGGCATATCTAGTTTAGGAATTCACAGATAAACTCTTCCAATATTCTATATCTCTGAGTTAATGTTTTTTATCAGCCGTTGAATTTCCCCTGAGCTCTCAGCTTCATCAATTCTTGACTTCAAAATTGAATCTTCAACAAATAACTGTCAAAAGAATGGAATGAAAACCAAAACCTCTCAGCTAGAGCTGTCCAAAGCACTCCTGCCTAAAAATCAAATTCATCAATGAAACCAAACACCAAGAGAAGCACGGTCAACAAATTTCTCACTTTTTGTCATCCCGTTATGAAATCAGACAGACGCTTGACACAGGCAGAGAAGCACCTTCAACAAATTTCTCATGTTTTGATGTTTAAAAATAAATGTACGCTCCACATAAAAGAGAGGCTGTCAACATTTTTTTCTTCAGTTTTAGTTATCCTGCATTGAAAGCGGACTGATTGTTTACATAAAACACATGTGGGTGGAGTAAAAAAAATTCTCAGTTTTTGTTGTCACAATGTCAAAACAGCCAAATTATGGGCATTCCTGTAATTGAGTAATAATTGCTTGAACAAAAAGAATATTTTTACAAAAAAACAAACATCATGCATCAGTTCAATTTTAAATCAGTTTCCACCTCAGGGAAAAATGTTTCATAATATCCATGCAGCTTGCCAGCTACATCCATTGATTTGCATCGATTATTCTCTCATAAATTTTATTTAGGAGGAAATTCTCATAAATTTTCCCACCTCCAATTTGAGCTTGTCAAACTCTTTTTTTAATACCCTTTAACTGAACATAAACTCTCTAACCAATTTCTTTCTAGGACTATTCGCATAATAAGAGAAGCTTTGTTTTTTATTCAACGAAAGCTGAGAAATCCATGTATGCAGCCTGCCGACTTCTCCCATTATGCCTGTCGTCATCAGCTCGAGATTGCCAATAGACCGCTTTTTCTGATTTGGGAAATAATCCCGAAGTTACAAATCGAGTCCTCATCAGCTCAAGACTTGACCTCGAAACTTGAAACATTAGCTCAAGATATTTTGGTCAGCGTTCGCGCATAGTGCGAGTCTTCGGGCTGGTGAAGACGCACAGGTCAAATAGCGGGATATTTTGCAAACTAGCCCAAGATATCTTGGGATGATTATCTCAACCAAATATCCCGCCAATTGCAACTTCGGGCTGATGAAGATGCAAATTAAATAATTTGCAATCCGGATAGTTCAAATAGCGGGCTATTTGGCAATCTCCAGCTGATGAAGACATGCCTATTGATTTGTATCCATTACTGTCTCCTAGTCCCTGCTTACGAGGGAGAGATGTGATATGAGAGAAGATGGTCACAATGATGCTGTCAATCATAGCGAGAAAATCAATGAAATGGAAAGATTTAGGGCAAGATGAAAACACATTTCTCTCCAGTCTTGCGCTCAACGTGCCTGTTTTTTGTACACTAGACCTTCAATCTATATGTAGAATTGTGCACACTCTCACATGTCATAAGAGATTAATTTGGCCCCTGTGATTAAATTCTTCCCCATTTTTAAACTTTATTTTTTGTGCAGGGGAGGGCGGAGGGGGGGGGGGGCATATTTCCTGTGAGACTATTGGATCTGTCACTGTACTTCTGGTTCATTCTTTTTAGTGGTTAGTCTTGAAACAAACTTCACAATTCATGAAGCAACTTTGAGTTAGAAGGCAAAATGCAATTTTTTTTATTTTTAAAATATGAAATTGCCCTGAAAGCCCTGAAAGGATTTAGTATAGTCTAATAAACATCAATAATATTTATTTAGTATATTCCTATACAAGAATTATTCTTATACACAAATAAGCAGCAGGTGTCTCCATATCTTTAGTTTTTATGGTTATTTCTTTTAAAATTCCTTTACATGTACAGTTCCACTCAAAGTGACCGTCAGCCAGTTTGAATTGAAGGATTAAAATGGTAGAAATGACAGTTCAGCTATATAGGTAAACATCATCTTTTTTAAGTTGGAAAAAAACAAACTCCATCAAACAGTCGTTGCAATATATTCCCAGGGTCTTCCGCTGTATATCATGTCTGCATATTGGAAATCCCAAGGCACTCGACGGCCATCGGCACTACAAGGGTTCAGTCGCCATGGCAATCAGGGATTTTGCCTGAATATTCCACGTTCTAAAATCTAAATATAATTTGGTTAGCCTTCTAGTCTTAGCAGCGGTGATCGATGTAAAAATAGCTGGATACTCTACTCTACTCTACCATGCATGCACAAGGTCTACTTTCACTACTGTCCCACATGTACTAAATTATGTAAGTGATGTCACGCATGAGTTGAAATGAAGTCGAGGCATCATGGACTTCAAAGACCCCTTGTCACGCTTTGAGGTCGAATGATGACTTGTACCTATTTGCCTGCCCTTGGGGCACACACAACGCTATGCAACTTCAACAGACTGTGTTCATACCCAACGTAAAACATCAATCTGAACATTTTTTGTGTGTTGCAGTAGAACATGATACATTTGAAATGATGTTTGAAAACATTGGATTTACTGATTAACCAATTACCCTGCGCATATTGAGTATCTGAAAAGATCTCTGAGAAGATAGGATTTACCAGTCAACAAAGCTCTAGGCAAATTGAGTTGTGTGTTCATGCTTCTTGGGTCATTTGTACCTCAAAATCATGAATTCGTCGTTTGCTGCATTCACAATGAACCTTTTTGTACATCCATCATGAATTTTTCATGAATTTTGCTATCTGCAAATGTCATACTGATTAAATTTCTCTATCAGAAAAAAAGTTATAGTGCATGCTTTGATAAACCGCAACATGACATGTCCACTGCAAATTGGTTGTTGTCTATCAACGAGGCGAGGTACACACACTTTTACAGGTGTACGTGTGATTCTAGAAGTACATAATGTAGATATAATTTATAAGGAATTCTAAATTCCTGATTTTTTTGCTCCCACACTGTCCCTGAGAAAAAAAGGAAAATCTCCTCTTGTTGATCAAACTTACAAAGAACAATTCTACAAGCTTTTATTATAGTATGTTTACATTACAGAGAAGTGTTATAACCCATCCTCATCGTCACACTGCATGAAAAACAATTTAGAAATAGATCAGTAGCATTTTTGTGATCATATCAAGCAAGTTTGTCTCAAAATACAACTCCATGCATCACTATAACTAAGGATCAAAAATAATTATATCAATACCTTTGTAAATCTTGATTATAGTTACGAAAATGCTAAGAACTTTGGAATTTTAGAGTGCTGATAAGGGTTGGAATTGTAAAGCAATTTTTGAGAGGATGACTGGGTGTTGAATCTAAGTGTGAATGCAGATGGCAAGTGCCTGCCTTGGGGGCACCCGGACTGCATTAGAGGGTGGTTTCATTGGAAAGCTGTTAAAAAGTCCAACCAGGAAACTGTTAACACAGCTGCAATGGGTAAAAAGGTGACTGCATTCTTGCATTGATCAGAAGCCCTTTTTACCATTTACTCAGAGCCAAAAGGACGCTAGCTCACATACACTGACATGGAGTTAACGCCCTTCTGGCTCTTCGCGGATGTTATGATCTGACGAGGGGAGTGCATCGGTGGAGATCGACTTTATCCGGGTGCAAAGAGCGGAAAGAAATTTGAGATCGCTGTGGCAGAATTTGTCTTGTTTGTGTCCGTTTCCACTTTCTTTCAGCTGACTGAATAAAATCCACTCAGGATGGTTTAAATGAATTGCAAACTATGCCCGTAGTATTAGACAGAAGTCCAGTCTGGAGGAACATTAAAGTGACTCGGTAACATTGCCACAGATTCTGAAACAAAATCCTGGATTTAGCTCATGCTTCAATGATAATTATAAACCTTTAGGTCAGTCAGGAATCCCATGACTTTTACAAGCCAATCGCCAGTCTGATTATCAAAATATTCATGATTGGAAGTCGAAATTTCTTGTTTGTTTTCCTAACGGTTTTTATAACACTACAATCTAATAAGGAAAAATGAGTATGGTAAAAAGCGGTCACACAAAGATTTCTACTTTTTTGAGGCACTTCTTAATCATTTTGAAGTGCAATTTTTTTAGGGCTTCAATATTATACTATATCACGACGCTGATAACACGTAGGGCCATGCATCTCAGATTTATCATTGTTAAACGATGCCTTTAAGCCTCGTTCAGATCGGCAGGGGTAAACCGGGGTGTTTTTTATGATGACATGATACCCATCACATTTGTGTTTGTTAATAACATGGGGCTCTGTGAAAATGCCTAGGACCATTGTTACGCGCAGTTACTTTGCCATTCATTCAATGTTGTTGTCACAATACAAGATTTTTATAAAAAATCAATTGTCTCTCTTTTCCTTTTTCAATGAATTGATTTGAAAACTTTAGTTATGTTTAAACCATTTGTATATATTAATTAATATTCTTCTTTCTCTTCTTTTTATTTTCTTTCATGCTATTCTCCTGCCATTTTCTTGGATATGTGGAACATCAGGTAAGTTTATTTGATAGAGTTTTTGCATGAAGAGGGGTTGACCCATCATAGAAAGCTAGCCAGGTCATCTCTATGTATAAAGAGAATGAGTAGCTCAACAATTATTTTCACCTTTTGAATAACTCATCTTTCCCTTTAAAGACCTTGTTCTTGGGAGATACCTTTACAGCATTATTTGAATTACATGTAGTTTTGAATAGTTAAGTATTTTTCATATCATCTATATTGAGCGAAGGAGGGTAGTAGGCATTAAATCTGTTGTTAAATGGCTTGAGTTAATGCCCTTCTGGTTCTCACCTGATGATACTTTCACATCATCATTAGTTTCCTATTTTGTATGTTTTTTTCCCTTCTAAATTCACTAGTCTCTTACATAGATCATATTATCTGTTGAGAGAGAGAGAGAGAGAGAGAGAGAGAGAGAGAGGGGGGGGGGGGGCATTGAATCTGTGATCAGTGACATTAGTTAATGTTTATCAGCAGATAATAACTTCACATCATCATTAGATTCATATGTATTTAAACAAAAAATAGTTTCATTAGTTTCTTACATATTAGAAGTTGAGAACAAATAGGGCATCAAATCTTTAGTTAATGTCCTGATTATCAGATGATAATGTCATTAAATTTGTATTAATTTCTTAGTTGGTTAGTTTCTTACATATCATGATCACCTTTTGATATCAAGAAGGGCATCAAATCTTTAGTTAATGTCCTGGTTATCAGCAGATAATAACTTCATATCATTATTAGTTGATATGAATTTCTTAGTTGATTACTTTTTCTGATCTGTTGATAGTAAGATGGGCATCAAAGCTGATAAATGATTTCAGGGATCTGTTTCACAAAGCCATTTTTCATTGACAAATGACAAAAATCAGTGACAAATGTGCTGATTACCAATCAGAAGCAAGAAATTCACTAGCTTATAACAAAAACTGCAATTTTTCACTAATGACAAGTTTTGTGAACTGGGGCCCTGATATGTCTCTCTTGTTCTCAGGGGCGTTTGATGCATTCAGCTTGTTTTTTTTTTTTTTTTTTTACATAAAACGGTTTCACTGAATCATTGATAACAAATATTCTTCAAACATTATTCTAACAATATCATCAGTTTTCTGACAATTAATCCTCTAACTCTCCTTTTTGCTACCGCTTTCTCAAAGACATGTTTAAGTTCTATCCATTTGCTTAGTTCTTCCCCTTTCTGATTCTCTAAAGGTTTCATATTTCATTTTTTTTAGATTTATTGATCCTTTGACGTGTAATTGATACAATTTTGTCTGACTTTGATTTAAATGCCACCATTGATTTATATGTTACTCTGCCATCCATATACTGCTACAGTCCCATATGCCTTCTTTGCTGCGGTTGTATTAAATCTCTTTCAATTATTCAGCACCTTTATAGTATAGCTTTACAGTATTCCCCATTGAGTAGGGTTGTTCATTCCAAATGATTGATCTGTGGTCCCATAGGATGAAAGACAACATGCGGAGAGTCAGATAACAGAATGGGAATAAATAGCATGGAGCAGGATATTTTAAGAAGCAAAAGAAAGGAAGAAAAAGAAGATACAAAAAGAAAACAGAGGGAAGGGAGGAAAAGCTGGAAAAGAAGATGAGAGGGAAGGGAAGAAGGAAGAAGAGGGAAGATGGAGGAGGACGAGGAGAAAAAGAAGTAGAAAATAATAATTATGAAAATTAGAGACGGAAGTGTAGAAGAAGAGCTTGAGAGAATGAGAAAAGGTAAAAGAAGAATTAATGAGGAGAAAAGGAATTTCTTTAAAACAGCTATTTTGCAGAAATCTTTTTTTGCACAGTTACCGTTATTCATTAAAATATGGTGATTTCTATTCTGAGAGCTTAGAGTTTATCGCCCTGAAATTTTACAGACCTTTATATTTTTGTATTTACTTTTCTTACCCTGTCCTTCAGTTTCCACGGTTGTTTGTTTTATTCATAACGATGGTTCAGTGACACAAGACGTAACTCCATATTTTGCCAAAATGGGAATCAAAATGTTCAGAAAAATGTTTGCCTTCCAGGAAATACACCCCATCAAAGTCAATGGCTAGTGAAACATAGACTTAACTCCTTAAGGCTCAAGTGCTTAGTGAGACATAAACCACTTTTTTTTTTAAATTGAGTTACGTCTTTGTGTCACTGACCCCTCGATTAAGAAGCCATCAAAACTTTGTTGATTTTTATCATCACAGCTTAGAGTGTATTGCCTTGCAAGTTTAAAGACCTTTAGTTTTCTGTATTTCCTTTTCTTACCCTGTCCTTCTGTTTCAAGACTTACCTGTTGACTGTTACTCTCTTTCATGAAGAAGAAACTTAGTTGTCTAAATGGAAATGAGAGAATAATGATGTGCGTAGTTTTAATCAGAGATCCTCGTGGTTTGATTTCCGGCTTACACATTTTTTTCTCAACAATTTGAGGTTTTTGTCCCCTTTTTTTAAAGGAAGCTTTGACAAAAGCAATGTACCATAAAGCTTCTAGTAGTTTGATTTCCGGCTTTGACAAATTCTCAACATTTTGAGGTTTTTGTCTCCTTTCTTTTAAAAGGCAGCTTTGACAAAAGTAATTTACCATATTATTTTATTGCCTATTCTCATACAAGAGAGAAGAATAATTTATTACATACAAATTTAGAATAAAAATTATATTCAAAGCTAATCTTTGTCATGGTGATGAAACTGTACTTCGAAGGAAACTGACTCCTGTTGATTTTGAAATGCATATTTTCTACCTGAGAGTTAGCACATATTATTTACATTTATAGTCCTTTACATATATTTATTAATATCTTCTAATCTTTTGCCCAATTTCATTCAAACTTTCACCAGTCAACTCCTCAGATGTTTTCTGCTTTCCTCTAGAGCAGTTTGCTATCACAGTTGGAACTCCCTAATGCCCTTCTGGCTCTCCAGAGATGTCCTTTTTGTGCGCTTCCTGAGTGATTACCATATCGTATGCGCGGATAAATGCATGTCTCAAGAATGATTGCCATGGTTACGGTTATATCAGATTTGAGATGATGAACAGGAGCCCGCGGTCATCGCAAGAAAAACAGATTAATCTGTAATGGTAGTGGCATCCTCCATACATATCCGCTTTATTCTGCCCATGTATACAATATGATCAGAATCTCATTATGCATAATGTTTGCTGTACACTATGGAATTCTTGTGTTTAGTGTATAATAGAGTCTTCATTACCCATTTTTCTTTGCGTATGGGTTATTTTTTCCATTTGTTTGAACAGGAAAGAGTTTCATTTATCCATTTTGGGGGGATCGTTTCTGTTTCACTTTCTTCTCTTCTTTCAGCTTTGGTCTCTCTCTCTCTCTCTCTCTCTCTCTCTCTCTCTCCATCTCTCTTTCTCTCTCTCTCTCTCTCTCTCTTTCCTTCCATATAAGTTAAGTGGAAAATATGTAATTACAATTGTCAATCCCTTGTTTTTATGTATGTGGTCTTGTTTAAAATGCCAAAATGATTTCTTCTGCACTTTGAGGTTTAGACAAACATGTTTTTAATTAACTGCATGATAAATGCTTCAGGCTAAGAAGTACTTCTTAAAAAGTAATTTCTCTTTGAGTCCTCCAGAATATAAAAGGCACTAGAGATGCTAACTCGGCCTGGTTGTTTTGTAAGAGGAAAAGAATTGAGACACGAGAGTGGAATATAAAATGGATGATTTATAAAGAGGGAGCCTGAAAGTCAAGGCATTGAAGAGGTATATTATTATGATGGGGGAGGGTAGAGAGAGAGAGAGAGAGAGAGAGAGAGAGAGAGAGAGAGAGAGAGAGAGAGAGAGAGAGAGAGAGAGAGAGAGAGAGAGAGAGAGAGAGAGAGAGAGAGAGAGAGAGAGAGAGAGAGAGAGAGAGAGAGAGAGAGAGAGAGAGAGAGAGAGAGAGAGAGAGAGAGAGAGAGAGAGAGAGAGAGAGAGAGAGAGAGAGAGAGAGAGAGAGAGAGAGAGAGAGAGAGAGAGAGAGAGAGAGAGAGAGAGAGAGAGAGAGAGAGAGAGAGAGAGAGAGGAGGAGGGAGGGAGGGAGGGAGGGAGGGAGGGAAGAGAAAAATGTAAAGGGCTAATGAGTACTCAATAAAGAATTAAAGGAAGTTGCCACTCAAACATCAAGTTTGAACAATCTATTTTGGACAGAACATTTATCTATATTGTGTCAGGATTTTAAACAATCTTATAAACAATCACAGAAATTTAGAACCAAGTATGTACATGACTATTTCACATGAAGCAATGAAGATGATAGGCAAAAATAATAATGATTAAATAGAATAAAGCGAAGAAGGACAAAAAATGAGAAAAAAAACCAAAGAAAAGAAAACTACATCAACAAGAAATATATTTGAAAATTGGTCTCATGAAATTTGCTTTTGATACATGCATATCAACTTTCTACGAGGATTAATGTTACCATTTTGAATGCAAGTGTGGACTGGTCCACTGTTGGGCAGAGCATTGACCACTCTGCGGGAAAGGAAGGCCATTGTGAATTTAGCGAGGTGCATCAGACTGGACAGAAGCGGATCATTAAGAAGCGGTGAAAGCGATACTCTGGAGTTGTCGTGGCAGTCCTATCTCGAGGGAAGCTTTGAATTGTTAACTCCTCCAGTCCTGAGGGGAACAGAAAGGGGTATTATTACAGGCACCTGGGGGTACTGTGTTGGACCTCGAATGAGATTGTGATATTGCACAAATGTACAATCTGATTATTACACCTCAAAACAGAATCTTTTCATAAATGTCAGCTCAATTGAACTATTTCCTTTGCTGTATAAATTATTATTATTATTATTATTATAAAGCAAATCAAAACCAAAAGGGTATTTTTCAGATTACAGGCATAGTATGAAAAAAGCTATTTCTTGTATTTCAGAAAGAAGAAACAGGTACACATTTTGTAAAATGGGACGTGTAAATATGGTGGGATAGAGGATTGTTTTAAATAACATACAGTTGACAATTTAATTATTCACACCCCTTGTAAATTTGACGTTTTGTGTTTTCTTAATTCAAGAATGAAAAGTGGAAAGGGCCTTTGTTGGATACTTGAAATATAAGCTTTAAAATGCATAAAACGTCACATTCTCAAGAAACATAAATCGGGACAAATCATTCTTTCACATACTTCAACAATTACAAAACTTGTTAAGGGTATTTATAAATCATTTGTTAACTGTATGTAAAAAGTACAGGGAATAAGATTGTCTTGGATAACATATGTAAACAGGGTAGTGGATTTTTTAAAATATCAACCCACTTAGAGTCATTCCATCTCCTATTCCTGTTCCGCTCCGCTCATCTCTGTCTCTATCTACTTGTAAAATGACTCAAGATAATGGTCCGTTTCCATGGTAATGCCAAATTTAGCAGAATGTAGTTGGCCTTTAGCAGACCCTCGATATTGACGGATTGCCATGGCGATCTTTTGAAGTAGAATCTTATCCATTCTGCCTTCAGAGATTGTTGGATTGCCATGGAAAATTCTTGTGAAGAGGGATTTTATCCCATTCTGTTTTTGGAGATCTCAACAAGTTGTAAATTCAAAGCGCCCCCTCGTTGTTGAGTGTTGGCTCATGAAACTAACAGAATTGATAAGCCATTAGGTACAGTTGGTGTAGGTGCGTAAACATAGGTCTGGATATGAATGAGATTGCAAACATGCTGTGTCTCCTGATAGATGTTGATCCTGTGGTCGTTTAAGTCATAAGCTTTAATGGTAACTAGATATTTTGTCTTCCTTACTGCAATATCAACATTCCAATGAGATATGAGGGAGAAACGATCTCATGATTTCTGAGATCATTAAATTTGAAATTTGAAATTTATTTGATTTCCAGGTACATGTATAAACTAAATAGAAATGACAACACAGAGCATATAACATTAAGAGTTACAAGACAGTGAAAAAGCCACCAGCGGACGCCTGAGGATTACCTAAAAGAATTTCCATTGTGTCATGAGGTTCTCCACATCCACTGGTGTTACATATAAATAGATTTAAGAAGTAACGGTAAAATAACATAACATAATTCAAGTTCATCCATCAAGCATAATAACTAATAGAATGATTGCATGTATGTTGAACTTTGTGGCATGAAGAAAATAACAATCATGTACGGCATGTAACGGTAAAATAACATAACATAATTCAAGTTCATCCATCAAGCATAATAACTTATAGAATGATTGCATGTATGTTGAACTTTGTGGCATGAAGAAAATAACAATCATGTACGGCATGTAACGGTAAAATAAAATAACATAATTCAAGTTCGTTCATCTAGCATAATAACTAATAGAATGATTGCATGTATGTTGAACTTTGTGGCATGAAGAAAATAACAATGATGTACGGCATTTTAGATAATTTTTGTCATGCATAAACAATAATGCCAGACATTGAATACCAGCACTTTGATTTAAAATTTAAGCTTACATAAAACAAGGGGATTTCATAGTATCTACAATTTTTTTTTTTTTTGGGGGGGGGGGGGGAGGGGAGCAAAATACTTGTATTGACTTCTTTACAGTTACTGATAACTTGCAATTCTTTATTTTTTTCTATTTTTGTTTTCTTCAAATACACTCATATGTTGACACCACTTGTTTTGCAAGGCATACCGGAAAAAAAGAAGAGACATACAATTGCAAAATAAGCAACAAAAAGCACACAGCTTCTGAGACCCCAAACTCCTGTCAAATTTCTCCCGTTTTCAACAGCTTTGACGACAACTGTCCATAATTGGTAAATTACCTGGCGTTGATACACCTGGGGGTCTTCTCCACGTTCCCACCATAGACACACACATCTGTAATTACATCTCGGCTTCGAATGAGATCAAATTGGCAATAATCCTGGGAGTCCCACCAATAATGCTATCGACTGGCTCCTGCACTTTCATAACACAATAGAGTGTATCTGATGGATGTCCTCGATATGACTAGTGTTTACGACAAGAGTATAGAGATATTGAGAGTTGAGAGCCGAAAGGCGCTCTAGCTGTTACTTTCGTTCTGCAGCACGACCATTAATATCTTTTTGATAATGATGAAGTTAACTAAACGATGTCCTTAATATGACTGGTGTATAACGAGAGCATAGAGATATTGCTAGTTGAGAGCTAAAAGGGCTTTAGCAATTAGTTTTGCTCTGTATTTAAGAGTCTTTTGGTTGGCTCTCTGTAGCATGATCATTAATGTCTTTTTGATAATGAGGAGCTTAACAATATTTAAATATATGAGTTAAACCCTTATTGCTCCATACGGATGATTTTACACTATGATTTCAACATTGTGATTTTACAAATAATTATATTTCAGAGATTTTACAGGAGTTAGATGACTAGTGTAACAAGAGTATAACGTCGGTGGGGTGACAAAACCTTGTATCTCAAAAATCATGAATTTTCAGGAGAGCGAAAAAAACATTTCCGGTCTCAACAGATTTAGTGCTGTGCCACCGTCCTTTGTGTGGAATTTGTAAAAAAACCAGAGACAGGAGGCGTTCCATGGATTTATCAGGTGGTGTCGTAGGCCATTAGGTACACAATTATGCAAAAAAATCACAATCTCAAAAAAATGAGATATGAGGTTTTGTCACCCCACCAACGATAAAGATATTGCTATTTGAGAGCCCAAAAGACTTT
The DNA here is from genome assembly GCF_000002235.5 of Strongylocentrotus purpuratus. Classification (NCBI taxonomy): domain Eukaryota; kingdom Metazoa; phylum Echinodermata; class Echinoidea; order Camarodonta; family Strongylocentrotidae; genus Strongylocentrotus; species Strongylocentrotus purpuratus. Next base: position 10,645,305 of record NW_022145604.1, read on the forward strand.
ACCAGTTACATGTAGTTTTGCTCTGCATGCTCTCCAACGGAGTGGGGAGTGTGCACTGTAAAGAACAGAATCGTAACAGAATCCAGTGACCGGAGTAATAATGCGACTATTGTACCTAAGAAACAGTTATTATTAAAAAGTGCCTTTGATATGAAGCTAAAACTGGTTACAAGTTACCATAACCATCCATCAACACACATCTTAATATAGCTGAAACATGTTTTAACACTTTGCAGTGCATCTCATGAATTATTCAAAACCTAAGGGTATTTTGCGAACAACAACCTCTGAAGTCGCTCCCAAACTAACATTGTCATGTACCAGTATCACGTGCAATATCTTCAAGTCTTAGTTGACTAACAGCCTTTTCACACACAGCTAAAATTCTATAAGCATGATTAGTATAAACGTGTTTCGAACGTGTTTAAACTAATCACGAGCCTTTCACACACAGAAATTTCGGTGCGATCGTTAATATTTCGTGATTAACTACTGCTCGTAAAATGCACAGTAGTGCCATTGCGCATTGAAGGTCATGTCACATCAATCAAAGCGCATGCTCCATCCAGTTTAAACACGTCTGAAACACGTTTAAACACGAATAACCTTTCACACACAAAATGTCAAGCTCACTAGATACGAACTTCGTATCTGCAGCCTGCTTTTAGGGGCGTATGCATCGCGACTTCGTATCTATCCCAAAATCGTATAAACGATGTTCACACTGGGATATTTTGTCTATAAACATGTTTAAAACTGTTGAGTGATTCTAATTATCTCTAGATACGATGAATTTTAGCTGTGTGTGAAAAGGCTGTTAGTTGACTTGATTCTCCAATGCCCTCAGCTATGGTTCTAAATTTGCCATAATATAGGAATACATACAAGTCTGTTCGGAGCCAAAAGGATGTTAACCTATATACATAAACTTGAGTTTTGGTAAATATAGAAATAAATGTTCACAGGGTCCACCAAAACTTACACTGAATGTTACACTGAATGTTACACTGAATGATCAAGATTACAAATAAATGACAAGTGCAAAACGATTTTGGTAGAAAACGTATAGTAGCAGAGTAATGAGCATAGAAAGATAAGGAAATCCAGGTATATAAAGTAGGCCGACACCATGTGCTTAACACAGGTCACTTTATGCAAATGGGAATTGTGTTTTCTATCGAGGATGATGCCCTGTAAATTTTTGTGCATTTGTTTTTATTTCATTGGTTCAAACAACCAATCTACTGGAGGATAAACGATCCAGAAGAAATCATAGCAATATTTCTCTCAAATTATGATTCCCATACCCTAACTCAAGATTGACTTTTAACGCAAGGTTAGCATCGTTCTGACTATGAACAGGTGGCATGTAAGTGAGGGAGCCTAGAAAGAAATTCCTTGTACGCAATCAAAATATTAGATAGCTGCATGTAGGTTTTTCAGAATTACTTAATGAGAAAAACAACAATTGTATTTTATAAAGTAATGTTAATTTTTTGATATAAATGAATTCTTCTATATCTCTAGTTCCTTGAGCACTTTCTTATTTGCAGATGACACCAATATTTTTTTTTCTTACAGTAATATTTAGGTACTTAAACATTCATTTTATGAAGGAAAATATACTTGTCGAAGTGATTATTGCTAAACAACATAGTATTTCTGTAACAAAACAAAAGTTACTGTTTTTTATGATTTTGGGTCTTTATAAAAAAGGTATAAAACCTAGATTCCTTCATGTTTGCAGGAAACCTTTTTTGGTATAGGCCTACAGTAAAATAAATTCTATTCATAATTCTGCCCTTAGAGTTTTTAGAGTTTTGGAGTAGGAGCATGCATGACTCATTGGAGCCCTTCAGAACAGTTCTACAACTTCTCTCTTTCCTGTTATCTTTCCACAGGCACATCATTCCTTTGCAGTGTTTTGGTCGCTCCCGTCAAGAATGAGAACGAGGAGATCATCATGTGCATCCTCAACTTTGAGGACATCAGCGAAAACAAGTACGCCAGCACGCCAGAAGAAACCGCCACGCCGGCTGCGGCTGAAAATAATAGCGTCGGTTACAAGTGGAGGAGAGGGAGAAGTAAGTAGTCTTACTTCAGCCCCTTTTGATTTTTTAACTGGGTTTTATAATCAAGTACTAATGGAATTTCCTTGATATTTAATAGTGGGGAATGTTTACATTGTTGACTCATATAGAGGTTCCCTCCCAATATATTTTGTTTTCAGTTAGATATCTACTAATTGCATATATTCACAGAAAAGATGTTATTTTTCTTAACAGTAACCTACATCTCTTGTTATTATTTATTTTCTTCATATTCTTCAAATATTTCCATATAGAATGTACAGTTAACATTCAAATTATTAATACCCCTTGTGGATTTTTTTTAAATATCAACCCATTTAGAGTCACTCCATCTCCTATTTCTTTTTTGTATCTACTTGTAAAATGACTCAAGATAATGGTCCGTTACCATGGCAGTGCCATGGTTTAGCAGAATGTAGTTGGCCTTTAGCAGACCCTTGATGTTGGCGGATTGCCATAAGTTTAATACTTCCCATTCTCAAGAAACTAAAAATGGGACGAATCAAATTTATCACATGTTTCAACAATTACCAAACTTGTTATGGGTATGAATAATTTATTTGTTAACTGTAGGTATTATTGATTTAATATGTTTGATTTATGATTTTTCTTCTTAATGGTTCCCTTAACAGTCCCATGGGTGCAGTATGTTCTACCAATATTTCTTCTGTTTCTTATTTGTTATCGTCACATTCAAAACCAAATTTCTTGGCAACCATAAAATAATTGTCATACTATGTCCCAAGCCCCTTATTATATTCCTTTAAATGAACTATTCATAAATATTTAAGGATTAAGTTTACCTGTTGTTTGAATGATTTAGATTGACTAACGATGGTAGCTATAAAATGTAATAGCCTAACTGATTTCAATTTTTTTCTTCAATTCATATATTCTACTTAAGTTTTCCTGCGTTTATAAAATAAGTAAGATTGATTAACGACAGCAATTTTTTAAGTGAAAAAGATTATTTAAATGAATTATTATTTAATTTTGTATTATTTTTACATTTCCAATCCTCATTCTTTGAAACACATAAGGATTAAGTTTGCCTTTTGCTAGATTGGGTAAGATTGGATAACAATAGCAACACCTGTATGTCCAAATGAAGTCACCTAATCTATTGTTTCAAAGTTATTCTTGTAAATTTGTGATTAATCATATTTATATATATACATATATATATTTATAATTATATATATATATATACTAAAATATATTTATGCAATACAATAGATATTTACTAAAATCTGGAATAGGAACTATGAAAAATATATAAATTCAAAAACAGTATCTAAAGGCCTTTGTATGTATAGCCTAGGTATATTTAAATTGTGAATATCAAGTGATCATTGAAATGACTAAGGGTACTTGGAAGATTGCCAGAGGAATATTACATGCCATTCTTATAAGATAATGTTATATTCAGCAAGTTCTGTGTGATTTGTTTTGTTCTATTTGTTGTTCATTGAATATGTTCTAACATTGATTTTTATTTCAGAGTGGATTTTTCTTCCGCATTCAGCTGGTTATTATTTCATTTGTATTCCATTCTAAATTAACTAAATACTGTTGTTCATACATGAGTTATATGTTTTATAATTCAATAATGTGCATCCTCTTGAAGTCAGTACATTAACAACGATCATTAATATGATTTACATCTTGTAGATGTCACGGTATGTACATGAATGTTAACAGAGCTGTTTTTAAATGAGTTTGTGTTTTTTGTTGTTGATAGGTCTTGATCATGAAAGTTGTCCCGTTTTGAGCAAAATTAATAGTTCCTGGCTCAGTCATATCTATACGTTTAAAAAGAAATTCTTTATGGACCATGGGGTGAGCCTTGGAAATTGAATAATTTGAATCTTCAAATATGCTTTACGGTATTTGTAAAAAAGATTAAAAAAATTGTAAACAATTTTTTTTCAATGATGACAGAAAGTCATGTTTGCAGAGTCCATGAAACAGAGTAATTCAAACAAAACAAAAAACACAGTATAATATCTAAGAAATAGAAGGAAAATAATTAAAAAACCTGATTTTTGGAAATTAATTGAATTGTCATGCTTCATCCCCTCCATTTCCTTACTTTTAGACAAGCTCAAAATAGCAATGTCTCTTCAGCGATCTATGAATTCCCCTAGTCAAAACCAAGGTAAGAGAGAGGGAGCACTTCATCTTTCTGCAAACTTGGACGCTCCGTCCACCAATCTCTGTACTACACCATTTGTGGGCATTTGTCGCGTGTTCGTTTTTGTCTGGAGTGCTATACAACTGCTGCTATCCTATATATTACTTTCTATTTATTGTAACACCCTAGCTTATCCCTATAACTGCTTTTTCTTACTGTTAAAACTGCCAAGTCATATATAAAACTATAGTATTCTGCAATTTTACCCTTGATGCATTAGAGATAAACTTGAGTTCTGTTAATGCGATTGCATTGTGAAAGAAAAGGTGTGGAATGGATCAGAAAAGTTGATCATATAGCATGTAAGTAATGGTGTGTAATGCAAGGTTCTGGAGTCGTCAAAATCATCATAAATTTGGCAGAGTCTTAGTAAAGTAACAATCACTTACACAGAAAGATGTATATGGGACAACACACATGGTGTCGGGGCTAATACTACCCTGATTTCCTTATCTTTCTATGCTCATTACTCAGCCAGTATACATTTTCTTCCAAAATTGTTTGGCACATGACATTTATTTGTGATCTTGAACATTCAGTGTAAGTTTCGTTAGATTCTGTGAGAATTCATTTTCTTTTTTTTACCAGAACTCAAGGTTATCTTTAATTTATATAAGCAAGCAGCATTTGAAATGGTAAAATCCTGTTTAATCTCATTCTTGTAAATAATATCTTAAAAGAGGAAGTTCACCTGGACATGAAATTGATTGGTCAGTGGAGATGTGAGATTAATCTGAGACAAAATAGAACAATCCTTTGCCTACTGGAATCGGGCAGTATATTAAGCCAATGTGAATGAATGAATTTTAAGGTGACCATTTATTTGGCCATCATAGATGAAGTAATGTTTTGTTTTTGTTTTGTGACTATCGTTGGTCTGGTGTCGGTCATTAAGTAAGGACGGAACAGAACTAGACCTGTGAGATTCATCAGTTTTTCCAAACCTCAAAATGAGTTCAGACTCTCTACATACAGACATATTGTCCATCAAATGTAACACATAAAAATCCAATTGTGTCACTTTTCACACATTGTTGAGACCCACAAGGCCGCTATTCATAATTATACAAATGATTATAACACCCCTATGGCTCCTGATCAACACATGCCATATAATGGTTGTGTCATTTAGTTTCAATAAAACAACCTTTGAAACCAATAAAAGAATATTCATTTGTCAATCAAAAAAATTCATCAACACATTTCAATGTTCACCTTGCAATTTTTCCAAGTTCTTTTCTTTTTACTTCTCTACTAATTTTAATTGCATTTGATGATTTAACAGATTGCTGTGGATGCATGGAATTAATGAGAAATTTTTCTTTCATGAATCGACACAGGGATAACAATTAAAACAAGCAATGCATATATAATGTGATTCGTTCCCTTTCAACTTCTTGTATTAAAAAGAATTGATTAATTACTTTTATTACTTTATCCAAAAAAAACATTGGAAATTAAAGGTTAAACAAATCTTGTTGTCTGTTTAGAGGCAGATGGCCATTAACTCATTTAACACAAAGATAATGTCTTTCTGACTCTGGTATTGTCTATTGAGACCCAGAAGGGTATTAACCTTCTCTTGAATAATGTGCGTTAACCCATTGCAAACTGGAACCGGGGCCCCATTTCACAAAACTTGTCATCAGTGACACATGACAGTTTTTGTTATAAGCTACTGAAATCCTTGCTTCTGATTGGTTATCAGCAGGTGTGTCACTGATTTTTGTCATTTGTCATTGAAAAAAGGCTATGTGAAACGGGTCCCTGGTGGTTCTTGTGTTAATCCTATAAGGAATAAAAGAAGTCAATAGTCATAGGGTTAACACCCTTCTGACACTGAACAGACAATAATTATGTAAAACCAATCATTAGATTGACTAATATCATGATTAAAGTATCCAGTGATATGAAAGGAGGGTGGGAGGGGGGGGGGTCGTAGAGGAGGGGAGGCTATTAATAGAAGAATTTTTTGAAATTTCTTTTGAATGGTTTGAAATTAGAAGTTTAGGGATGATCTACCTATCTATGTCTTCTGTGTTATAATGTTGGTACTATGTTTTACAGTGTCACTTCATTCTTATCGCACAATAAAGGCGCATTCAGACTTTAGGCACTCAACCATTTCAAAGCACCTTAGTGGCAAAATGAAATTAAATAAGTGTATTCTACTTCATAAATGTATTTTTACCCCCACAATATTGCCCTGGAGACAACTCACAAGTTCTTTTACAAAGTCTGAACTGAGCCCAAGAGTTGTGATACATTTTTCTTTGCTGAGTGTCAAACAGCACCAATCTAATGTGTACAACACCAATCTAATGTGTACAACACCAATCTAATGTGTACAACACCAGTCTAATGTATACAACACCAATCTTATGTGTACAACACCAATCTAATGTGTACAACACCAATCTTATGTGTACAACACCATGTTTGGAGTGCTGTTTTGTTCCTTCACACCTTCGTCACCTCGTGGAATTTACTGAGTTGTATAACTATTTCATGCATCATATTTTCTTGAGTGAACTAACTTGACTTGAACACTTTCTTACTCTAAATCTGTCCTATTATGTGGTTTAATATCATGTCAGATTTCACTGGTTTGCTGTGCTTTTTTTGACCACCATTACAAGTATTTGTCACCTTGTGATGTATTTGATCCAGCCCCTGTCTGGGATTTGATGCACATGGATATTGTTTTGTCCTACTACAAATGTGATAATAAATTAAGGCACATGAAAATTTCTCAGCTGGTTTACTAGAAATTTTATTATTATTAATGATTGTTCTTTGGTGTAGCTGGTGTATATAATACTGCAGCAGCTATCTTAACTACTTGATATTTTATCTGTCTTATTTCTTTGGTATTTAAAATATGAAATTCAATTATAAAGCTAACTTTTTTAGATGGATGTTGGAGGTGTCAGCATATAATTTACTTGTCAACTACGGTATATTTAGATATGGTCATTGGTTGGGAATATTTCAAACCAGTTGAAATCCTTAATGTATATGTAACAGTTTTGTAATAGATGTGAGCAAAGCTTTAAAAATATATAAATGTGTAATCTTGACAAGCTTTTGTATAATTATGTGTACTAGCCACAAAAAATATTTATAGAAAATTACTCCTCACTGCTTTCCGCGTAGTATCTGCTTATTTGATATATAAAAAGCTGCAATTTTCATATATTTTAATATATATATATACAAAACCCCAGTCACGCCCCCAAAAGTCACCTACCTGCGAGCAATCTATAAAGACTTTTGGTCCTCCCGCAAACTGAAAGAAAATTCCCATTTAATGCTGGTGAAATTATAATGTACGACATTTAGTTATTTTGTGTAGCAGTGAGTTAAAATGTCGAGTCCTGGTAATGGAAATGAATTTTGACAGAAACTGGCTGAAAATAATTCAGTATTATTTGAGGAAGATGAATTTCCTTGACCAACAAATTATGTAGAAAAAACTAATCGATGGAAACTTGTTGCTAAGCATGACGAATTCCAATCACATTTTCCGCAACTGGTCGTGATTTTCTTAGCTTTCTTGACTTATTTTTACCATAACTTCAAGAAAAATGTTTTGGCATTCGTTGTCTTGAACATGCAGGATAACTGTCTTTAAATTCTGTCAAATTTCATTTTATCATTACATCATTACAGTGTTTCACAAAGACTAAGATCGACTTTAAGTTGGATTTATATATGGCAGGCCCTTCATGCCACTGTTTGCTCTCACCATTTACTGGCATTTGTCTCTCAAGAGAGGTACAAATCATGGTCACAAATCTAAAGAATTTGTATTTTTTTTAGATAATTCATTATTGAAGGAAAAAAAATATGATCTAAAGATCATAATGGTGAGAGCAAACAGTGGCATGAATGGCCTGCCATATTTAAAACCAACTTGAGTCGATCAAAGTCTTTGTGAAACACTCCCCAGGAATAAACCTAGTGAAATGTTACTGAAAAGCATCAATATATTTATCTTAGCTACACAGTGTATATATGCTTGCACTGCAGCGTTATGCATATTTTTTATCTGCGCATATTGTGTATATGCATTTTAACTACAGTTATTATTCTATATATACATGTATATGATAATTCCCCCTTTTTGCTTCCTATTTATCAGCATATAGCCTTATAGTGCCATACAGTATAACCAAGCACATTATTTATCCCTTAGATTTCTCATTATAAATAAAAAGCCATCTTTTTTACTTTATTCATTTATTTTTTAAATATTTATTATGAGATAATTGCAATTAGCTTCATTATTATAGTGCAGAAAAAGGCAATACCAGTGATGTTATTAGTGTACTGAAGTGTGTAATTTTCATTCAAATTTAATTTTTTTAAATTTTCTTCAATAGATATAGATGAATAAGATTTACATAGGGCTCATGCCTTTCAAGTACTAAGTTGGTGATAATAATAATAATATTTAGTTTTTATATAGCGCTTGATACAAATGTCTCTAAGCGCTTTACAAATATACTATTTGATAAGGACCTATTAGTTTAAGATATGACTAAAATATTTGAGGGAAATGATTGGTCGACAATGACGATTTGTCAAATCGTTTCTGTCATGGAGAAGGACAGTTCATGTATTTAGAATTTGATAAGAGAGATGCAATTTGATTGATAGTTTTATAAAAACAGTTAGACTAAAAAACTCACAAGAAAGTTTAGCACAAGGGGAAATAAAAGTGGGCAACAAAAGTAAAATTACTCTGATTTTTTTCTGATATTTTTTTTAGTGATTGTGGTGGTTTCAGTTACTGTAGAACTCTTAGCAGTGTGGTTGGATATCAAATATATTTTATTGTATTTATATGAATTTATATCATCGCTGTGATATATATATATATATATATATATATTGTTTTAAGTTGAATTATATAAGCAGTAGTATAGTAGTAGTAGTAATAGTAGCAGTAGTAGTAGTAGTAGTAGTAGTTTCTCAACACGTAGTTTTCTTTTTTAGTACCTTGCATATTATAAAAAAAAGGTAGTCTACCTAGATTCATATAAATTTAATCATGTCTAAAACAAAGTAAGTAAACTCATTTTTGGATAAGTTCGTGTATGGATTTAAGGAGTTGAAGAGAAATTTGCAATAAAATCTGAAAAATTACGCAGAGCATTTCCCTTGACTAAGCAGGTTTAAACCAGGTAATTTGTTAATGTTCTGTTGAGAATTTCATAAACAGGTAAGTCTTTAGATGAAGAGAGATGTGAGATCTTTCCCTTCATTTTCGGCATTGGTAATTGGTAAGGACTTGGGTTGCGCATGCGGTTATGTTGCATTTAGGGTCGTGCCTAGTGCTGCGTGCAGGGTTACATTTGAAATTTCGTCCTTGTTTTCACGAAGTGACGGTAGTGATGAAAATCGTAACGCAAAGTGAGTGCGATTTTTTTTCACTACCGTCACTTCGTGGAAACAGCGACGATTTGTCTAGCGCTACAAATTTACAGTGGAGCAACCGTTGCAGGGCCTGTGTCGTAAAATAATTTTGAGCATTGATAATGGGCAGGGCTTAACTCTAACTGGTGCCTTGGGTACATGCTTGTCCATTATCTCAGTCTTGACCCCAAAATTTGATCATGGAGCTCCTATATACATACCCTAAAATTCGAATCTGGACCCCCTATGAAAAAGTGAGTGTTGAGCCCTGAATATACAAGTTGGTATCATTCTAATAGGGTTTCTAAAAAATAGAGGTCAGGCCTTAGCTGACAGCTATAGTGAGATTGATTCAGGGAAATAAATATTTTAAACATTTTGGGGGCTACTGTTCAAGCTTGCTTGCATGAAAATAGTATTCTTTAATTTGTATTGCATTGAGCCCTATGCATTTTTTTTTTTTTTTTTTTTTTTTTTTTGGGGGGGGGGGGGGGGGGCTCTTTTATAACTTTCAAAGGCTTTTTTTGGCAATTCAGGGGCTGATTCGCCCTGAGCCCCCATGAATTTTTCCCTGGATTGATTATAACACCTCTGTCTTTTTTGTTCGGTTGCATCTCTCTTCATACAGACAACCATCGGACTTTCCGGCTCAAGCTTCCACAGATCTACCGCCAGCGGGACAACAACAACCAGCAGTCAGCCCCGCCAGAGGGAGATGGAGAAAGGAGCAAGTTGAAGGACAGTCAGGAGGGTGCCCTCAACGGGGTCAGCAGCCAGGGGGCGGGGTCATCGTCGACGGCGACCACGGAACCGGAGAGTTCCATGCCGCTGCTGAGTCTGAAGGAGGTTCCCTCCAACAACGACTTGCCGACGTCGTCGACCCAGTCAACGAAGTCGGTGCATTCGGATTCGTTTTCTGGGGGCGCTGGGGATCTGCATAGCACAGATTCTCTTCACTTGAGGTACATACCGTCTCTATGGAGCTAGAAGGACGTTAACTTCTGGCTACAAACAGACAATAAAGACTGTATACAGCTCTTTTGCTAGGAGCCAAAATGTCATACCACAATATATATAAAGTCAAACCTGCTTTAGTGACCACCTATCTACAAAGACCACATTTTTTGTTTGCCTTGAAAATGGTTTCTCATTAACACATAATGAATCTGTCTATAAAGACTACCTGTCTACAAAGACCACTTTCTGTGTTTCCCTTGGACAGTTGCTATAGACAGGTTTGACTGTATATATATATATATATATATATATATATATATATATATATATTTGGTGGTATTATATATTGGCTCCCTGCACAAAAGCTGTAACAGCTATGTATTGTTGAAGGTAGTCATTGCCTTCTTGCAAGCTGTCGATAATATGCTACTTTGATTGACAAATGATCTGTGGTAGTTCCTACAATTAACTAATTTCAGACTTCAACCCTGGACTAAAAACTATACCTAACCCTTACCCTAAACCTAACTCCAAGCCCAATTGCAACCCAAGAAGAAATAAAGCCAGAGTAATTGTCACCTAAAAAAAAAAAAAAATTTGAATCACTGTATATTTCATTTGACTCTCCTTGAAATACATGATGGAGGTGCAGGAAGGTATGGGAGAGGATTGAAGAAGGAATCAGATATTTGATGGATTAAACATTTATGTGATATTTAAAACAGTAAATTAGAAATGTAATAGGAGATTGCTCTCTGTACTCTGAGCTTATAATTATGTAGGGTTCGAAGAAACCATGAATAATTTAAACGACATTCATCAGATATTTGATGGATTAAACATTTATGTGATATTTAAAACAGCAAATTAGAAATGTAACAGGAGATTGCTCTCTGTACTTTGGGCTTATAATGTAGGGTTCGGAGAAACCATGAATAATTTAAACGACATTCATCTTATGATGATGCTAAAGGCTGACACTTCTCCACACGTCGGAAACACGATCATGCCGTAACTATCACAGACAGATCAATCTTGTTTAAAATTGGGTTTCTATTTTGGAAACTATGCCTGCATCGGAAGGGGGACAGGGGGTATACTTACCTAAGGTGTTTGGAATTTGCTGCCAGAATAATATCTGTCATGTATGACACGGGTGCCATTTATCAAATGACAAAAAGAAAAGAAAAGGAAAAAATATTGTTGGATATCAATGCTCAACTCTTTGGTTGCTTTCTTCACCTCTCTGTATAGTCGCTCGTTTGCTACACATGCATTTTGGCACAAAATAAGAGGCACCAATAAGGGAGTTTACAGATATCACATGGTACAAATGACCCCAAATATCCACAGATCTTTACACATGGAGAAGTTTCACTTTGAGCATCTTAGAATAATAACTGCCAAAGTCCTAGATGTGCTTCATGAATACCTTTTGTTTGACCTCTTGAAAATAATACTTCCACCTGCGTATCATAGAATGTACCATTGGTGCAAAAATGAATAATGTTACATAACTTTCATGAGCGCATATCCAGTATTCATCTCTGTAGGTTTTACTATTTTGGTACAAATGACCTTTATCTGCCCATGCGAAGATTGTATCTGTAAACTCCCTTATTGAGGAGGGAAGGATTGCTTTGTGCAACACGATGGCTTTTGAAAATGATCCATTTCCAGTCTTGAGTACAGGCACATGTAATTCAATGACAACCCTTTTAACACTTGTATTGATATGATCTTGCACTGGAAATATGGGCATCTTGAATATTTTGGTATCTGCTTGATTAAATGTGTCACAGGAAATTTTGTATATGGCATATCGATATGTCTATCGTCAGTCGAAATTCACTTCAACCGCCCCTCTTCTGAGAGAACTCCACTGGTTGCCAGTCCGTCAAAGAATCTCATTCAAAATATTGTTAATTGTCTATAAATCATTGAGTGGTCAAGCCCCTAATTACATCACAGAATTACTTCAACTCAAAGTCCAATCACACAGTCGTAGCCTGCGCAGTTCCACAGATAAAGTATTGTTTCAGATTCCCCGTGGCAAAACTAAAGTAACTCTTGGGGACCGTGCTTTTGCTATTGCTGCCCCCAAACTATGGAATAGCTTGCCAATAGAAATACGAAGCACTCCATCTCTCAATGTTTTTAAATCCAATTAAAAAACTTATTTGTTCAACTGAGTGATCTTATTTTGTAGAATTTAGTAAAAAGGAGCTCTTAACCAGCGCAGCTGAATATATTTTGTATAAAAGCTGCGCTATATAAATTTATTATTATTACTATATCAAGAGTTTCATTTATTTCCCCACCATATGACCAGGGCCCTGTTTCATGAAACCTGTTATCAATAACAAGTTCCAATAACTGTTATAAGCTACTGAAATCGTGGCATTTGATTGGCTGAAAGCAAATTTGTCATAGAAGTTTAGCATTCGTTATTGATAACACGTTTTATGAGACAGGACACGATAGCTCAGTTGGTAGAGCAGTGGTCTTGTAATCCGGCGACCCGGGTTCGAAACCGCGGCGATGTGCTAGTGCCCTTTTAGTAAGGCATTAATCCTCATTAAAAGGTCTCTCGGAGAGGACCTAAAGCCGTGGGTCATCTGGTTGCTTACTAACAAGCATTTATGCCTTCTAAAGCCTCGGTCACAAATGCCATTACGAACTGCTATGAACGCCGTACAAACGATTTTCAGACAATGGAAATTCGGGAAGACGATGAAAAACAGGGAGATTCGTACAAAATTATCGTTCGTACGAACGTTTGGACCGTAGCATTAGCTGTCCGATAAAATAACCACCACTACACAAACATTTCTACCCTTTCTTTAGAACACATGTACTTCTTTGAATATGTAGAATGCGATGTTAATATCACGATACTTTCTACCCTTTCAGAAGAGAATGCTCATTACGTGACGCAAACGAACACGAGACGAGCCTATCCGTGCACAACACCTTCCCCCGACACACCCCACTGGCCAAGACGTGGTCCAATCAGACGGCTCGGAGCGGAGTCAGCATCCGACGGGCATCGTCCCTAGAGACCACAGAGAGCATCTCGACAAGAAAGATGCGCAACTCCTACCTAAGTGACCTTGGTAAGATCATGTTAGAATGGTGGGTTTCTTTCAAACTTAATGAAAGAGTTAAAGGTATAGACCAGTTCTGGTCATGCGATTGTATTTTGAAAGAAACGTTGTGGAATCGATCAAAAAAGGCTGATCATTTAGCATATAAATATTGGTGTGTACTTCAAGGTTCTGGTATCATCAAAACGATAATATTTTTTGCCCAGTCTAGGTAAAGTTACAAGCACTGTACACAGAAAGATGTATATGGGACTACGTGATATCTATCCTAGCCGGATCGATATGACAATTTACCAAATATATCAATTAGTAGGCGGTTTCCCGGCAAAACTTGTATCATTAGGTATTATTCTTTCACATGATTGGTAATAAGAGCTTCCATTTCATATTTTGAGAGGGGGCGTTTCCAAAACTGGTCTATACCTTAAAGTGACCACAATGTCAGGAAGGTACACATACAGATGCATCTGGAGCGCAAAAAGCACAATAGTTAGTGATTTCAGGGAAAAACATTCTTTTTTGACATACCTCAATAAAAATATATGTAACCTCAATAAAAATGTAGGTATTTCTTAAAGTCTTCTGAAGGTAGTACATGCATTTGCCAGCTCCATATCCACCAATTTCTCTACTAACATTGTGGTTCTACCTGTACGCAATGAAATATTGGTCTTTCAGCAATTATACATTTGCATCCTGAAGATTGATTTATTTATATCAAAATGAACAAAAGACAAAAAACATGAGATTGTAATCAAAACATAAAATTGGAATAGATACGTGTAATTTTGTTATTCTAATACATGTTTGTAAATTGGAGGGCACCAGAAGGATTTAAAGGTAAAGACCAGTTATGGTCATGCGATTGCATTGTGAAAGAAACGTTGTGGAATCAATCAGAAAAGGTTGATCATCTAGCATCTAGCATCTGCAAGGTTCTGGAATCATCAAAATGATAAGAAATTTGGCCCATTCTTCATAAAGTTACAAGCACTATACACAGAAAGATGTATATGGGACTACCCTATATCTCTCACAGACCATGAGAGAAACAAATTTACCAAATATATGAATTAGTAGGCGGTTTCCCGGCAAATTTTTTATCATCATGTATTAGTCAAAACATATTTGTTCACATGATTGGTAATGAGAGCTTCCATTTCATTTTTTGAAATTGGGGCGTTTCCAATACTGGTCTTTACCTTTAAGTCCACAGACTTGATACACAAGATGTCTGGTATTGCCAGTGGAAGGGTTAAATGGCTTCATGAATAGCTAATATCATTATCAAGAGGGAAAGAAAGTCAATCTGCATGCTGATGTAACTTGGCAGTGTTATACGAGATGGGGCACATAGAAAATGTCGATTTTTCATTGGCATTGATGTTTAACCAGTCCTCGAGGTGCCGCAAGCCGTGACCAATCATAGAAATTGCATGAAAAATGCAAACGATGCATCCATGTTGACTCGATGGCATTGTATCGAGCCAGGGACGAAGGGAGGCAGAGAGAGAAAAATAGGGAGGGACAGTGTTTTACATTGAAGTGGTTCTAACCTAATTTCAAGGCCGAAGAATTTTTCTCTCTGATTTGCTGAAAGTAAATTGAACCATGTCTGGAGTATGATGACTACTACCAAATTTCTTGAAAGAGTTGAGAGATGAAGAGAGAGAGGGAGGGGGGGGGGGCTGGATGAGAGGTACAGAGAGAGAGAGAGAGAAAGAGGAGGGGCGGGGCGGTCAGAAGTGTTGCATTATAGTTTGTGATCTCTAGACTCAGTTTAATTTACACTAAAGGCTTTTTAAGATATGGCGCAGTAAACCACCGCAAAAAGCTGATGTGTTAATGAGTCGCAACTGCATGCAACAAAGGACTTACGCATATTCACTGAGATCTGTGTTATAAGATACAGAAATAGGAGGCTTATTACGCTTTACTCATAAAAAACTGCTACGAACTTGCGGCCTCATATCTAAAGGAGCCTTTATAAAAATAATGAAATAAATGGAGACTCTTTTTAGCTCAAATATGAGGATTTAGTGAACCTAGCCTGAATAAGCTACAATTTTTCATACTGCACCATTTCATTAAAGTTAAAATGACCTTTACCCCTGAAGGTAATTATATATTTTTTCTTTACAACAACATCAACAAGAAGAAAAAATACAAGAAAGTGGTAATGCCATTTTCACACACAAAAAAGTATATTACATCTTTGGCACCATTCGTGTCACATATTCATGAATATCAAAAAGAGCCACCTTGTTTACTAATTGGATGTCACATTTCAATGCCTTCTATACGATTCTCATAGTGTTGGTGTTTGGCGCCCTCGTGCATGAATAGTTAGCAAACACCATAGACGCCAAAATTAGTGAGGCATCACGTACCTCAAATTTGAAATGGTTTTGCTTAATTAGGCAGTGAAGTAGAACCGAGGTTGTATTCCAAGCAAAATAGGGTGGCAGTCTTGCTCAGAGGGCCTCATACAACTTTTTTTGAAACTTAAACAAAATTAAAGCCCAACTGCACTAGTTCTGCCAGGAGGGATTAGACCTTCCTGCATGGTCACTGACAGGTGGTTATCTCATCAAATCAGCTCTCAATTAACATAAGCAAAAGTGTATTATGGGGGACCAATGGTCACGGATTAGGCATTGTTTGCCATATAGAGGGCACAAGAAGTTATAAGTAGTGCAGGGGAGCTTTAAAAGATATAAGTATACAAAATTATATTTGCATTTATGTTTAAAAGAAAGTTGGATTGAGATCAATAAATATCTCATCCCTTGCAGGGCAAAATCATATGATATAGAAATTCATAGATTCATTTTTAATCCTTCATCAGATTTACTCCAATTTTACTTATTTGTTTATCTTTTCATATTTGTATTAACAATTTGCTTAATATCATTGTTTCAGTGGCCTTTTGCTACTTCCTAAAGCAAATCATGAAGTACTTGGTAACGTATTGTTGCTGTAAATCATGTTACGATTAATAGAATGGTTAATATTATATTTCAATTTCTCCACTCATTCTGTAGCAAAGTAAAATATGAAGGATGGTTTGAAATGAAGACTTTTCCAATTAATAAAAAACCTCCCATGGTTGCTACAGTTTTCTTTCTCAAGTTATAAGTCTTTCCCCCCTTCAAATTAAGAGTCACTGTACCATTACCGGGAGAGCGCAGATCATGGACAAGACGAAGAACTTGTAAATTGGATTGAATTGGAGACGGTGGTGGACTTTCCTTTAAAAAGTCATTCAAATATTATTGGGTAATTTTGTTGTTGTTGGCATGATGCGTATGAACACAGCCAGAAATGGATCAAATTGAAGTTGTCCCTTTTGGGTCAGGATAAAACCAAACGTTTTCAAACATTTTTTGCACGATGCATACGAACACAGCCAGAAAATTAGGTCAGATGTCAAGTTGTCCTTCCTGGGATAGGATAAAAACAAACATTTTCAAATTTTTTTTGCATGATGCATATGAACACAGCCAGAATGGATCAAATATGAAGTTGTCCATTTTGGCGCACAGGATAAAAACAAATGTTTTCAAACATTTTTTTGTGATTTTTGGGCAAATTGCGTATGAACACAGCCAGAATGGATCAGATATGATGTTGTCCCTCTTGGGGCAGAATAAGAACAAATGTTTTTTTTTTTTAATTTGGACGATGGGTATGAACACAGCCAGAAAATTAGGTCAGATGTCGTCCTTCTTGAGGTGTGATAAAAACCAATGTTTTCTGCTCGAGGAAACTGACCACTCATCCATGGATGGTCAGCTTTTGAGCAGAAACTGCAGTGACCAGTGAGATAATTGGATGCTGTAGATAGATGGATGGTGTTTGTCTCTAGTATTTGTGATACAGTTTCATCACGTCATTGGGGGGGGGGGGGGGGGTGGGGGGGGGTGTGATGACATCGTAACAGTCAAAATTGCTTTCTGCTCCTTTCTCAAAGAGGCTGCCTTGTGGACACCAGATTCAGAGTGGAATTGGAGTTTAAAGGGAAATACCACCCTTGATAGCAAACTAATCTAATAGAAAACAGAAAAATCAGAGAAGTACATGGGTGAAAGTGTGAACAAACTAGACATAAGATAAGAAAATCACTATAGGCACTGAAATTCAAATAGGCTGAATTGATCATGTCACTGTAACTTCTGTCATTCTTGCAGTTTGCTCGATGAGTGCATAGCAACAAATTTGCTTTACTTAACTATTTGAATGTTTTGTATTACCAATCATTCCTTTTCTTAAAGCTCATCTGTACTGGTTTATAGGATGGATTAGACCACCCTGCAAGGTCAATGGACAGGTGGTTATCTCATCAACTCAGCATTAACATAAGAAAAAGAGGATCATGGAGGACCAATGATCACCGATTAGGCATTGTTTTCTTTATAGAGGGAGCATGGAGCTACAAGTAGGACAGTGTGGCTTTAAATAGCAAACTGAAGAGAATGTGGATTTGTCTTGTTTAAAATTGTAAGAAATTTTTCAAAGATGTAATGAAAAGACATATTGACTCAAGGCCTTCATACCTGGACAAGCATCCCTTAAAATCTTTCTTCTGTTCAAAATTAGAATTTCATTCCCCCCCCCTCAATTTTACAGGAAACTTTGCAAAGAACCTACCCTCAGCAGCATCGGACTCTGATTTGGCGAGATATCGAGTGCTGCGCAAGGAACTATCAACTCACAGCCTCCGGAGCTTGGATGAACATCCCTTAGACAGTGGCCTTCATGCAGATGATCGGAGGGACTCCAGCTCATCGGCAGTCACCAAGAAGATTCTGAAACCGGTCCGAGATGCAACACAGGTCGTTGGCAACAGAGTGACGCAGGTTAGTTGGTATGGATGAATGAATGCTGGGGCACTGGGCAAGGTTTTGGGTGTGGTGGTTGGTGGAGATTGGTAGAGTTGGTTCGAGATGCCACTCGGTTGATTGGCAACAGAGTGACGCAGGTTAGTTGATCTGGGCAAGGCTTTGGGTGTGGTGGTTGGTGGAGATTGGTAGAGATGGTTGGTCCGAGATGCCACTCAGTTGGGGGCAACAGAGTGACGCTGGTTTGGCTAGGTGGTGGGGGAGTGTGTTAAGAGAAAGGGTGGTGCAGCGGGTGGGGCAGTAGGTGAGGTAGTGAGTGGGCTAGTGTGTTTGATGGTAGGTAGGGTAGTTAGTGGGGCTGTGGGCGGCGCTCTTGTTTGGGCAGCAGGTAGGAGTCCATTCATAGCTGATATTGTGTCAGTTGCATTACTATTTGGTAGAAGGTTTAGACATCAAGTTGGCAATCGGGGAAGATTTATGATAGTGGCGGTCATGTGATGGTGATGATGATGCTATTGTTGATTTTGGTTGTGATGATGATAGTTGTGATGATGCTCATATTGATCTTGGTGCCTTTGATAGTGTGAAAGTGGGTCAGTGTGGGAATGGTTAGGATATTGATGTTGCTGGTGATGATGATCAAAGGTAAAGACCAGTTATGGTCATGCGATTGCATTGTGAAAGAAACGTTGTGGAATTGATCAGAAAAGGTTGATCATCTAGCATCTAGCATCTGCAAGGTTCTGGAATCATCAAAATGATAAGAAATTTGGCCCATTCTTCGTAAAGTTACAAGCACTATACACAGAAAGACGTATATGGGACTACCCTATATCTCTCATAGACCATGAGAGAAACAAATTTACCAAATATATGAATTAGTAGGCGGTTTCCCGGCAAATTTTTTATCATCATGTATTAGTCAAAACATATTCTTTCACATGATTGGTAATGAGAGCTTCCATTTCATTTTTTGAAATTGGGGCGTTTCCAATACTGGTCTTTACCTTTAAGAAGAGAATGATGATAGTGATTATAGCAATAATGAGAAGGAGAGAATAATGATTGTTGTGATGATGATGACCAAAATTTGCCCTCTAGAAGACATGCAATGTACTTCTGTATATAGATTGTTAAATCCCTGTTGAAATCTTCAGCTATATTTTAACAATGATGGTACTATTAATACATAGTATTTGTATAATGCACATAATACAGTGTTACTAAGCTCTGGGAAATTTAAATGATGAGAATTTAAAGAGGGAGGGAGAAGCTTGGTGGTGATAGAAGACCGAAGGAATCTTGTAATGAAGTGAAGGTGTTATTGCTGATGATGACCTAAAGAGGGCAGTATTACCAGTTTGTAATCTTGTAACGTTGATTCATATCTACTGTAGATTAGGGAAAGGATCATAGCAAGCATTATATGACATTAGCCTAAAGAGGGCAGCATTTCAACTAGAGTTTCGCCTGAGGATGAGCAAGAAAATTATTGTAACCAATGTGCAACATGAGGCAAGAGAGGGCGACATTCCACTTTTGCTATCTACTGATGATGAGCAAGAAATGTGTAGGTACCATTGGGTGACATTAAGCAAGAGAGTTGGGCATACCACTCCCACATATACAAGTGCTTACTGCTGTTCAATGTTTGGCATTGGACAAAATGAGTATTGGCCAAAATGTATGTCAAGCGATATGACATGATCATTTTAAGGATAATTCCTAGGCATTTTTTTCGATCGCAGCTATTTTTACTTATGTAAATTCGTGTAAGTACATGTATCACTTATTTTCATGGAGATATGTTTAGAATTCATGAAAGCATATCAAGATATTCTGTAAACCAACTGTATTTTCTAAACATTTTTGTGACACAGCAAGATTTAATAGAACCAACAGGAATGGGAAAGCTTACGGGAAAAGGGGAAGGTTACATGTACATGTAAAATAGGCAAATAGAGGATAAGAGAGAGAAAGGGAGAGAGAGAGAGAGAGAGAGAGAGAGAGAGAAAGAGATAGAGAGAGAGAGAGAGAGAGAGAAAGAGAGAGAGAGAAAGAGGAAAAGAAAGAGAGAGAAAGAAAGAGAGGAAGAGAAAGAGAGAGAAAGAAAGAGAGAGAAAAAGAAAGAGAGATGATGTTGTTGGAGTGGAATCAGAAGGGGAAGAGAGGAAAGGAAAACATGATAAAGATTCAAAGAATGTATGAACAAGAAGATATGAATACAGTGGGTACAACTGATATTTTTAAGTAACCGTCATTTTAATGATACAGGGCAGCATTCTAACATTAATTAAAGACACTGATTCAGACAGGGAGATAGATAGTCAAGCACAAAGAATTACTTTCCTAGTTTGGTCTGTAGGGGGCAGCATACCTGTTTAGTAGAGCCTTGGGATGTAATCCAAGCCGCCAAGCTTGATGAATCAGGTGCTCTATCCAAGGTGGCTGGATGACTGCATGGTATGACTAATTAACACACCCTATCTTATTACTTAACTCTTGCTTGGTTGGGTGGTATCAAACTATAGATAATGTCTAGTCATAAATTCCAATCATTTTAATGTCGCAAAGCAGCATTCTAACATGAATTAGAGACACTCAGACAGGCAGACAGGGTATAGATAGTAATCCTATAGGAATTACTTTCCTAGTTTGGCCTCTAGGGGGCAGCAGAGCCTTGGGATGTAATTCGAGCCACCAAACTTGATGAATCAGGTGCTCTATCCAAGGCGGCTGGATGACTGCATGGTATGAATAATTACTACACCCTATCGCATTACTTAACTCTTGCTTGGGTGGTATCAAACTAAATAATGTCTAGTCATACATTTCCATCATTTTAATGTCACAAAGCAGCATTCTAACATGTATTAGAGACACTCAGACAGGCAGACAGGGTATAGATAGTAATCCTCAAAGAATTACTTTCCTAGTTTGGGCTCTAGGGGGCAGCATGCCTGTTTAGAGCCTCGGGATGTAATCCAAGCCACCAAACTTGATGAATCAGGTGCTCCGTCCAAGGTGGCTGGATGACTGCATAGTATGACTAATTAACACACCCTATCTTATTACTTAACTCTTGCTTGTGTGGTATCAAACTTGATTATGTCTAGGCGGACATTACCTTCACTAGAAAATCTGTGTAGTATTCAAATGAGGGAAGGAGGAGTAGGGAAAGAAGAAGGATACTTTGAATGGACAGTCTGCAGAAATTGTTAAAAGAGAGAGGAGTGAATGAACTGGGAGTGGCGCTAATAGAGAAGGTTAGGAGCCGAGGGTTGTGGAACAGCATGATCGCCAAAGTTAAACGATATGGCACTTAGAGAGAGAGAGAGAGATTTAATTAACATCAGTGTGAGCATAACTCAAGTATCCACAAAATATTACGTATGGTATCATAATTTTTTTTTCTTGAGAATAATGCAGATTCGAGGGGACCGTTTTTCAGTTTGGTTTTCAAGAATGCTTTTTGGATAATGAGGAGCAAAATACATAGGACTGAAAGTTATCTTGTCTCCACTCTATGATATTCTATATAATAAAGATATAACTAAGATGAAATTGTATGATGTCAAATTAGAGAGGGCGTTTGATTTTCTACTTCTTTTGTTCACACCCTTTTAGTATCCAAAGCATTTGAAAAGTTAGCATCATGCAAGATCATGCAATATATAGATGGCTCTGGGGGCTCTTTTTTGATTACTTTTAGGTATGCCAGGGCCCCGTCTTATAGAGTTGATATCGATCGCAACTATGTACATAGGAGATAGGAGACTGCAAACTTGCGATTGATTTGTATCAATCGTAACTCTTTGTAAGACTGGGCCCAGATTGGCGTTTGCGAGGTGGAGGGTGCTACACATGCCCCTCCTCCCCCCCCCCCCCCCCGCCATGGATACGCCTCTGTATTCCTACAAGTGTTTCCTTATGCTTTACCCACCTCTTGGCACCACACCTTGCATTCTTACCAGCCGCTAGCGACGGGAGCTGGCGCATCCGCGATTGCACACCTTGTGCTGGTGAGGGTGCCGCCCACGATGATGAATAAATAACACTCCTCTCAAGCTGGCCGTGTTGGTCTCCATGCATGAATTATAGATGGCAAGGGAGGCAGGCTTGTGAATCAGCAGCAGCGGCAGACAATTTGGAGAGAGAAAACCAGGAAGATTGTCTCGCTGTTAACACGTGCTGCCCTCAAAAGCAACAGATTGAAAATGAAAAGGAAGAGATTAAGTGGATTTTAGGAAAACTAATTAGACCTGGATGACCTACTTTGTGTAATTGGCACAGAGGGAAAACATTAATCAGCTGCTGAGAAACAGAACAGATTAACTCCTATATTCATGTAGTTGTGCATATGGGTTCTCAGCAGATAATATAAACTAGAAGTTTTTTCAAAGAAGATAGTGGCATTTATGTGTATACATGTACTAATAGCTTCTAGACAGAACATATTGGTCCAAGTGCAGCAGAGTTTTTCAAAACAGGGGCGTTTGTTTGATATTTGATGTTTTATATTTTTCTAGCACACTTTTTTGTTGTTGATAAGGTTAAGCTGTCTGTGAATTACAGACGCTCAAAACAATTTGAAGTTCTACTATTTAATGAAATAGGTAAGTGCATTGTGTTGATTTTTTTCTGGATCTTTATAATTCCATCTCATAACAGAGAAAGATATTCATCTAGCTTTATCCGAGCGACCTTAAAACATGATATTAGCATTCAAGGAATTTCCTTTTTGAATATTGCAGGTACCCAATTGCCTTAAAAAATAGAAAGCACTCCTTTCTTCAGATAAAGATTTTAAGGGTTGTTTTATACTCATAAAATGTAAATGTAGACATCTCTGTTTAAATTAAAAAGAATAACAAAAATTATTCTTTGATCCCTGGATTTTCTTAGCACCAGCATTCGTAAACTTTAACCTTAATTAGACTCAGTTCGTATATGTAGCCAAGTGCCCATTAGCCACTAGTACACATACAAATATACCTGGGATACACTTTCGCTTGTCAGCTTTGCTACCATAAATGTAGTGCAAATATCCAAGGTCAATATGCAATTTATCAAAGTGGCATGTCATGGAGTTTTAAATACATGTAGGACCATCAGGCAAAAAGCTTAGTCTTTAATCGTGCATGCTTGATAGGTTTTAATCTCATAAAGTAAAATTCTAATTGTCATCTTTCTTTCTGCCGTCCCATGTAGCTTGTGTACCATGAATTTTTAATCACGATCTTGGTCGATTGTATCATTTCATAATCAAAATTGTGGATGCCACTTTACGAAGACCAGTGGCATCCAATTTGAGGACTGCATCAACTTGCTATGAGATATTATATCTCAATAGTTTGCAGTTTAGTTTGATTGGTTGTTGCTTTGCCCGGCAAGCTTCAAGAGATATCTTTGGTTACAAAAAGCCTCTATTTTACTACACCCCAACTTGTAACTAACAAGATATCGTGCTATTAGTCTGTTAGTCATTGTTTAAGGCACACACTCCTGACTTTGTATAAAGGTAGAAAACTGAGCATTGCATTATAATGTTGCCCTAAAGTAAATGCATCAGGTTACGGTATATGTTAAAAGCAGAATAAAATATGATTAAGTAGTTGTTTTTCTTGAGGTCTTATTAAAAGGAACGCCTTCCACCGTGAATATTTTCTTGTACCTTGGTAATAGGTGATTCTAACAATGCACATACCTAAAATGCTATTTGCGAAATAGGCTAAAATTGCAAATCGTGCTATGTGCCCGTATGGCATCACCACAATAACCAGATATTCCTTAATTTTGCTATATTTAGCCTCGGACGTAGTCTCGGCGTCGAAAAAGGATCCAGGCATCGGAAAGCCGTCTGCGTCAAAACGTTTATAGCTTGCGGCTTATTACTGTCTCACATTCCCCGTCTTGCATTACGCGCCAAGTGTCAATGTAACTCCACCACCCCGAGTGCTAGCCTTCTCTGACAGCCACTTCATTAATTCAGGTGTGAGCTGTAAATTGTGTTTTTTTTTGGACGGATCATCTTGTTTGTCCATATCCTGATGCAGTGAGACCGCTCTGGTGACCACCTGTATATAAATAATCTATAAATAAGGACCATATTTTAAAAGCCATAACCTGTACATAAAGAACTCTTGCATTTTTTAGCGATCTTTATATACAGGTTTCACTGTATCCTGTATCTATAGTTAAGGACCATATTTTTTGTTTCCCTTGAACAGTATAGCTCGCTGGAGCCTGTACCAAATGAACCTTCACATAAAGACCTCCTGCTTATAACAATCACATTTCCTGCATTTTTTGAGCGGTCTTTGTATACAGGTTTCAGTGTATCCCATTTGCATGGTGAATACAAAAGATACAGAATATAATTTTAGAGGTAACTTTACAGGCTATTAATTCCCTTGATTGAATCAATGTCTTGTCTTTTGTATCATAACTTTATTGGCTAACTGGCATATTGTATATGAAGTATGCAATCAATCCACAAAAGATGCACATATGAAAGATGAAATACTTCCTGAAAAGTGATATATTTCCCAAAAAATAATTGTCAAAAGTGTGATAGACTCTTTCATCCAAAAAGTGAGAACGAATATCTTTCATGGAATGGATGACGTTATTACCCTAGATTCTAGATGTCCTCGTGAAACTTACTCCAAAGTGCATTGCCCCCCCCAAATGAAAACTACAATTGGTCTCTCATCTATATATAGAGCAAATGCCAGATCACTTTCATCCCTGCTTTCGTACATGCATGAATTGCTTGAAAATCCAAGCTTTAAAGGTACTATGTCCCTTTTGCAGCCAACCTCAAATTTGATAGAACTTTGCAGGAATTATGAATATGTCATGTATGTCCTATCTGTGGAATTTAAATGTTAGCTGTGTCCTAATATTCAAATTATGCAAGGAAACCTGTTTACTTGCTAGACTTCACTGTCAGACAATATTGAGTGACTGACTGGCTTTATTTCTTCTTTGATAATAACATACATAAAATGAGCTGTAAAGGGTACATGAGCATTTGTCTACATCAATAACCCACTTCTTGTGATGGCCGAAATTAAACTGATTGCATCTTTGCGCAGCATAAAACGTTTGATCATTCAGTACAATGGTCTGAAAATTAAGACTATTACTTATTGGCTCTATAGCTCCGAAGTCGATTTGACAACTAATAGTCGTTATTTTCCCCCTTGAAGACATTTTTAAGCCCCACCTTTTTTAGGTAAGTTCTAAATTAGTATTATCTTTCAAATGCCGTTGGAATTTAACCTTTTTATTTTTTGGGGCCTGCCAATGGGACATAGTACCTTTAATAACCCCTGATTCATTTCTTCTCCATTCTGAATACAAGTACGAATACAAATTTGAGTGCATGGTAATTAATTATCTAATTTGTAAGACAATGACAGATGTCTATTCTCCCTTTCTAATTCATCTCTAGTGGAAATTGCACATGAACGATTCTGAGATGTTCAGTTTGCAGGTGAAAGTCGTAAGTACTTTACGTAAGGAGATAATGAACCGACCACTCGCTTTGATGATTACCATTATGCACATTATACATGTTTGCAAGTGCATTAGTGAATGTGTACTGCATGCAGGTTGAGCCACAATAGGACTATGAATAAGACTTGTCAAGTTAATTGTCTGTCTAGGTTGAGTTCTGGGAGGAGATGAAAAATAATTTCCCCTCTCTCTCCCCCCTCTTTCCTCTCCCCCCTCTTTCCTCTCCCCCTCTCTCTCTCCCTCTCACCCCTTCTCTATGTCTCTCCATCCCCCTTTCCCCTCTCTCTTGCTCTCTCCCTTCTCTCTAACTTCTTAACTATCTGTCTTGATTTTCTCTAGCCCTTGCCCCCTCTCTCCCTCCCCTCTCTCTCCCTCTCTCCCCCTCTCTCTCTCCCTCCCCTCTCTCTCTCCCTCCCCCCCTCTCTCCCCTCTCTCTTCCTCCCCTCTCTCTCCCTCCACTCTCTCTCTCCCTTCCCCTCCCCTCTCTCTCCCTCCCCTCTCTCTCCCTCCCCCTCTCTCTCCCCTCTCTCTTCCTCCCCTCTCTCTCCCTCCACTCTCTCTCTCCCTTCCCCTCCCCTCTCTCTCTCTCCCCCTCTCTCTCCCCTTCCCCTCTCTCACTCCCTGCCTCCTCTTCTCTCTCCCCTTCCCTCTCTCTCTCAGTGATATAAAGCTCTCATGGCTAAACATCTCATAGTCATTCTCTAATTGGAACATCCCGACTCCACCCGTGTTCAGCCGTGAAGCAAAAGCAAAAGTAACCTCCCGACGAATAAATAGTGTGACTTATAAATTGCTTTCACACACACATGATAGGGGAATTCACACTTTTCTGACGGGCCAGTCTCTCGTAATGGATCCGATTACGCCCCTATTCCAAGTGATATAAAGTGTGCATACATACATATCTGGAATGGGTGAATGTACTTCTGCACGCCTTACTTCATTGTACTTACAATTTTCGGAAAATGCCAAAGGGCTTCTTTAAATTCCATCTTTACATTTTTAACCGATTTAATTTGTATTTTGTATGCAATATTTCAAAGTAAATTAGGTTATCAATAGTGCATGTCACACTCTTTCTATGTCATCTTACTTCACTGACTACTAGTCATAGATATACTTAGCATCTTTCACATTTAAAAGAAATCCCTATTAGTTGCCAATTTACACACCTCGTCTGAGCTCCAAGCTGTATAATTGTATAATTGATTGTTGTAAAGCGCATTTATTATTATGCGCTATATAAAAATGACTTTATTATTATTATTATTATTATATGTAGATTGCTTTGTTAAATGCACCAGAAAAACACATTTAAAAAAATAAACCAATCAAAAAAAAAAAAAAAAATGAAACTTCTTTTGATTGCTACCTCGGGATAAAACATAAGTTCATCAGTAGATGACAAAGACACAGCTGAATCACAGTATACAAGCAGCTAGTATACAATAATATATAATATAATGATAATGATAACAACAACAACCAAGATAGCAACAATGCGTAATATACGAGTAATAAAGAGATAATTGATATGCATGAGATAGATATTATCTATGACAGGAGAGAATATGCTTGTGCCTACCAGGATTCGTAAACTTAAAAGTGTCGAAATTCAACTTTGGGGGTTTTCTGATGGAAACAATAATCAAAAGTTTCATTGGTACATCAAAGTAACCAGTCAAAACAGATATTGAGTGAACGAGCATATGTACTATAAGAATAGAATGTGTACATAACGAACCATAATCATTTACTTATTTATTCAAAAGATGAGGAAACACAAAAAGGAGCAATGTATATTTCAGTGCACTGGAAAAGTGCTTGAAGTCTTTTAATCTGAAATTAGTGCAAAAAATGATCTCTTATCAGTTTAAGGTAGATTTGAGTTTTCATTTAGTACTAAAAAAAACCATTAATTAAAGATAACATCGAAGACTGAGCGAATGCCTATTTAAATGCACCAGAGAAACTTGTCTGAAATTTAACCACACATGTAATCTAATCATGTTTTACAAAGCATCAGCTAAATTGGATTTTGCACGATTCAGCAACATTTATTCTTAACAAATTATGTTAGATAGTCCTTTTAAAAAGCAGTCTGGAATACAGATAGAGAGAGAGGTCAGAAATGTACCCTACATGTTTTTAGAACACACTTTAGAGCACTGAGGATTGCAAATAGAATTCTGAATGCGTAGATATTGGAGATATCCGTCGATATCCATCTGATGATCCTAGGTAGATGGTTGCCATGGGGATAGTTTAAGTAGCTGATATGAAAGCTAAAAGACAAAATGCAGGCATGGGTTTTTCAGAGTTTTAATTACTTCATGAATATTTCAAACATCAACAGCAGCATAATGCCAAGAGTCTCGTGGCTTAAAGTGCCATTTCCAACACATCACTGTCCTGGACTTCAAACACTGGCTAATGTCCCTCGACAACCATGTGATGCGAAACAGTTAAATTTCACATCGATCTGTCTGCGACGTAGCAGGCTCCTCGTGGCGGACATCTTTTTTAAGCCGTGGAACAGGCTTAAGTGCTCTGGGCTGGGCGGCGGCCGCGCCGTGACTCGCGGCTGAGCAAACACTCAGGGATACGCCGCCAGACGGGAGGAACCACTCGCGCTTGAGAGAGCCCTGTGGCTTAACGTATTTAGTTGCATGCATAAGTAGGAGCGACTGTGGCTGTCTTAGAGGCACTGTCAGGGAGAGGGAGAGCTAGAGCTAGGGACGGCCATGATTTATATTCTCGAGTCTTGAGAGCTTGAGAATCTTTACAGCCCTTGATGAGGAAAAGGTGCTTCAAGCTGTCCTTTTAAGATGAGTTATTGTCTTAGGGACTTTTCGAGGGAGACAGAGATAGAGGGGAGAAAGATAGATGTAGATATTGGCGGACAGAGAGAGAGAGAAAGAGAGAGGTAGAGATATATAGACAGAGAGAGAGAGAGAGAGAGAGAGAGATAGAGAGAGGGATTAATGAGAGAGAGAGAGAGAGAGAGAGAGAGAGAGAGAAAGGCAGAAAAAGAGAGAGAAAGGCAGAGAGAAAGACATCTAGAGAGAAATAACGGGGAGGACCTAGATAAAAAGAGAGAGAGAGAGAGAGAGAGTAAGAAAGAAATGATATACATGTACACGTATATAATATGAAAGAGCTACATTGATGGTGGAATTATATTTGCATCTGTCAGTTAGAGATAATTTATTGTCAAAATGATAGAGAAAGAGAGAGAGAGAGAGAGATGGGGGAGAGAAAGAGATAGAATGCGAGAGACAGAAGTACGAGTTTAAAAGAAAAATTTTGAGAAAGACAGACAGAATGAAAGGAAATGACTTAGTCTTTGAGAGAGATAGAAAGAGAGAGTACAAACACCATCGGCTTCTCGTAAAAAGGCTGTAAGAGCTACGTTGTGTTGTCAGTAGCAGTAACAGCCTTATATTGCTGACAGCCAACGATGTATCAATGATTTATGAGTTACATGAAAGGGTTCCATAGTTTATTGATGATAAAATACCTGAGTCTCTCCATTGAAGATAACTTGTTGTCTAAGCGACACCATGAAGAGAGAGAGAGAGAGAGAGAGAACAAGAATGATATATAGCTGCTTGTCCAATGCATTAAACAATGTTCTGAATGACTTGAGGTAGTAAAATAGTAGTAGCAGCAGCAGTAGTAGCAGTAGGAATAGTACTCTATAACAAGATACTCTATTACTGCAAACCCCTTCACATCAAACAAAAATAACGTGGGGGAGATTGAGCACATGTCGTTCCTATTTTCACGAAGTGACGGTAGTGAGGAAAATCCACACGCAAATTGTATGCCATTTTTATTCACTACCGTCACTTCGTGAAAATAGGGACGATGTATGTGCAGGCCTGAAACTGGAATAACTTTCCGTTAGAAATCAGGAAATCTCTAACGTTAGGTACTTTTAAATAAAAACTATGACTTTATGTTGTAGTTTTTAAGCAAATCATGAGTTCTTGCAGCACAGTTGTGTTTGCATAGTACCTGTGCTTTATAAATTTTTATACAACACCTACGTGGATCCTTGTCATTTGATTGGACGATTGTTGGTCACATGATATTCAATAGATGGTATATTGCACGGTCGTGCATTTTTGGTTATATGCGCCGTGCATTTTTGGTTATATGCAGACTGCGTACCTCTCTGCTGCATGTGCGCGTATCCCTGCGTGTATCTGACGCGAAGGCAATCTGCATGTCATCGAGAAGGCTTGACTCGAACTTTAATTTATCTTTATAAGGAGTAAAGCATAATTTGTTGATTAACGTTGTATTAGGTCTTCTTCGATGTTGTATAAAACAAATAATGAATGTTTTTCATTCGTTTAATAGTGCAAATATTTTCATTCGTTGAAAGATTAACGTTAATTCTATTCAACTCGGCTGACGCCTCGTTGAATAGAATGTTAATCTTTCAACTCATGAAAATATTCGCACTATTGAACTCATAACCATTCATTATTTGTATAATATTATTATAGCATTATTATTTCTTCTTGATCAAATGTTATAATTGCCTATTTATGATGAGATACATATCGACTTATCTATTTCTTTGTACATCATTTTGGAAACACACTTACTTGTGGGACCCCCCACAAATGGAAATAAAATGTACTGATAACATTTTATCTTATATCTAACATGATATCCACCTGTCCAGGTAATGTGACCAAACATCAACAGTTCAATTGCACTATTCCACAGGCAGCCCAAGTGAAAAATAGATAAAAAAGCAAGGTAAAGAATTGCTTATCTTGTTGCGCCTTCCGCCTCCTAGCATAAAAAAAATCAATGCTCTTATTACCAACATGTTAGCGACAAGTTGTGATGTCTTTTCTTTAGAGGTGGGGGTAGGGGCTATGGGCCTTTAAACATTGTTCAGGTTAACGTACTTGCGCTTTGCTGTGCCTCTCATAGACTCTACACGACTCTCTTTTCCTATCTTTTTTTCTCTTCTAAATTACTCTTTCCTTTTCCAACGTGTACATATGATTCAATAACATATGTATTATTTAGATTGAATATAAATAACTTCAAATTAAAAAAGTGTATTTTGCTAAAAGGACATATTCTAGTTTACATCAGAGCGTTATATTTTGTCATTTACAAATATACATGGCTTAGGGACGATTAAGAAATGCGAAAATTAGTGAACGTGTTCATGAATTTTCCAAGAAAAGTATTTAAACCATGAAATATATTATCTGATTCCTACGCAATGTGGGAAGCCTGAGACTTGTTTATTATTTTTTACCTTTACCAGTCATAAGTGATGACATTTTATAGAGATATCATTGAGTTCATGGTAAAGAAAAACAAAAAACATCTGCACTTTGCCGATATCTCAGTCGAGCTTAGCACCTTGCACTTTAAAGTGCATTATGCAGCATATTTGTCCCATTATAACATCCATAACATTGGCAATATATGACAGCAATGATGTGTAATTTTGGGGCCATCAGTCGTACATTTCATCATCAAATCTTGTTTAGATTTGGTTAATCCTTAAAGATATATTGGATACCATGGACATTTTATTAATAATTGCTATAAGCTAGTTCCGTTGCTTAAAATAATGTCCCAAACAGCATGTTTATTATATTTTATTCAAAAGGGTGAATGTATGAACGATTGGTGTCTCTTTTCACAGTCATTAAATTTTCCTGATTTATCATTATTCATCTGAGCTGAATGGTCTATAGCGTGACGAGTAACGCACCTCTTTGAGTTGAAACGAGAGCCACATGTCTGTTCTGAAAGAATCATGTGGGATCGACCGTCAGACAATGAAGAAACACTCTGCCATTCTTCCGTCCCTTTCACTGATGCAGGGCGCTGCCTGAATAGAATACGTGGGCGCGCACTCTTCTCCAGATGCACAGTTTCTGACATTTTATGGCGACTGCCAGAGATAAACACAGTATCGATCAATTTGTTAGACTGGGCCCTGGCCTTGACGATCACCAGTGAAATGCTAGCTGGCTGGGATGGTGGCTCTTTTCTCTGAGGCTTGGGATATGCAATGCAGGATGTGTGTGTGCTTTGACTAGGTTGACGTGTTTAATAGTAATAGTAATAGTAGTTGCTCTACACAGAGCGAATTCATTTTCATTTCTTTCCACATAATATAAAGTACGATGACAGACAATGATAATGGTAATGATGTAACAGAAAATTAGCATTGGAATATCTTTGACATTGTTTTTTTAGTCTTGTATTGCAACATTATTTGGTAACAGGAAATGAAAAAACAATGATAATTCAACTTTATACGTTCATAACTACATTTTGAAAGAATTACGGAATAAAATAAACAAAACATGACAGACAAAAATGAATAAATACAAAAATTAACGGGACAAAAACAAACAAAACACAGTAGCAGGATGACAAGATGGGGATGATACATAAAGAAAATAAGAATGAAAGAGTCACAAACAGAAAAAGGGAGAATCAGCAGAAAGAGAAGAAGAAGACAGAGAGAGCGAGATACAGAAAGAGAAATGTATAAAGAGAGAGAGAGAGAGAGAGAGAGAGAGAAAGAAAGAGAGAGAGAGAGTTGTTTCCTATGGAGTAATGGGAGGTTTAGGCCTTTTGTAATGAATTTTCTTAGGATTAACATGCATATTTAGATTTAAGCTGACACTTTGCAACATTTTATTTCAGTAGATCTTCTCACCCATAATCATCCTGACCTAAAGCTGTTTAAGACTCTCCATATACACTAAGCATCTGCAGAGAATCTGCCGGAAATTGCAAAAGAGTATACAGGGAGGCTGGGTAGTAACTTGGTACATCTATATGCAGTGAATAACCACAACAGTCGAGAGAAGAAAAAATCAATAGTCCAATCGTCACAAATTGAGGCACAGTCTCAGGTCACCCTGACCTTTCACCTTAAAAACATTTGCACGTCATCATATCTGATAGGTCTTCTGAGAATTGGAATTGAATAAGGCATGGGTACATTTAATTTCTCAGTCAACTGCCCTTGGTTATATTTATCCCTGTGTATGCATATATACACCCTTTTATTTCATGTCCAAAATATGAGCACATTGTATCAAATTTTAATACTGTAGCACTGTCTCAGGATGCCCTGACCTTTCACCTGAAAACATTTGCGCGTCATCATATCTGATAGGTCTTCTGAGAATTGGAATTGATTAAGGCATGAGTACATTTCATTTCCCCGTCAACTGCCCTTGGTTATATTTATCCCTGTCTGTGCATATCCCCCCTCTTATATCATGTCCAAAATACAAGCACATTGTATCAAATTTTAATACTATAGCAAGTTTTTGAGGATGGATAGCACTGCGTCTGCCTCACTGGAATTTCAAAGATCCCAAAATTCAATTATAGCAATTGATAACATGTTTCAAGATATTCAATGGAAATTATTCTCGTGGTCCACCATTTTGATGGGCAATGTATTGCGCATTGGTACGTCGCTGAATTCATGAAGATTGTATTTTCTATTGATTGCAATTGATAACAAGCTTTGAAATAATTGATGGAAAATAACTTATATGATCGGAAATGTATAGTTTAGCAGTACCTATCTTGCTGAATTTATGAAAATTGTACTATTTAATGATAGCAAGTGATAACGCGCTTTGAAATAATTGATGAAATTTCTTTTTTATGATGTGCTGTTAAAATATAGTTGTAAAATTGAAGAGGCTTTGGCTGATTATTGCATACTGTATTACCATCTCCACCATTCATGTATCTAGCTGTATGGTGATTTGATCAGCTTTTCCCTACAGCTATATGAATTTTAAACAGCATTATCAAACAGTTGACTTTGTGTTAAATTATTATTTATTTTTTTTTGCTCACCTACTATGCAAAATATGTAGATAACCCTTTCAAGGTGACTTTGGATTGTTTGGAAAAAGACATTCTGTTAATGTTTTCTTATTCCTTGTGTATATTATCTCTGCATGAAAAAATATGAATTCAGTTCAATTTCAGTTCAATTTATTTCACATCCAATAACAGATTTACAACAATATAACAATCAAATACAATAATATAAAAAGCAATATGAGATAATAACAAATACAAAAACAACAGTAACACAGTAACAAAATAAAATAATAATGGTTTTAGAGTAATTAACACCTATCTGCCTCTCAGCCGACAAATAAATATATAAGGAAAGACCTCCCATTATCCATTCAATTTGTTGTCTTCAAGAAAATAGAGTGCCATCATACTTCAGTTGCTTTCATCGGTTGCACTATTATCAATGCCCTTCCACCCCAGTCTCCTATAACAATCAATTATTGAATTATTAAGGTATCCCTAAGGATAATAACTTATTCAAGAAGTCATTTGTAAGCCTGAGTGAGAGGTCAGCAAGAAGAGACAGGAGAAGTCGTTAAGTGAGGCCTTGATCTTAATTTGGGGTCCCTGTAGGCATTTATAATAATAATTACAACCTAAAGCGCTTAGAAGTGTAGTATTAAGCGCTATATAATTGTGACTATTCGTCGCTGTTTTCACGAAGTGACGGTAGTGAAAAAAAATTGCATTCACTTTGCGTTACGATTTTCCTCACTACCTTTACTTCGTGAAAACAAGGACGTATTATTTAGTATGGTTTACTATATCATATGTTTAGATTCCATGTTCACTCTAAAATTCAAATACAATACTGCTGTCCAAAACTGCTGTCCAAAACTGCTTTACAGAAACTATTAACTTTGTTAAATTTGTCAAAATTCAAGTAGAAAGATAAGTTCAAAAGTGATAGAAAACAAAGTTAATGGGTAGCAACAATGGGATGGTATTCCTTCTAAACTACTCCTTTACTTATGATTATATATCATTTGTTATTTTAGGGTTGCTCGTACTGCAATACTGAGACATATTCTCAGTAATGACAATAATTACTGAGAAAGTTAATAATCCTTTTGGAAACTTTCCTTCTCAGTGGTCTTGTTGGCTATACTATCTTCCCATGCCTTTGAAACTACTCCTCTACTTATGATTATATATTATTTATTATTTTAGGGTTGTTTTTATTGCATTAGTGAGACATATTCTTAGTTATGAGAATACTTCCTGAGAAAGTTAATAATTTTTTGGAAAACTTTCCGCTTCAGTGGTCTTGTGGGCTATACTATCTTTCCATGCCATGGGCGGGTCGGGAAGACAGTACTTAGCCCTAAGATAGTTTGTTCCACCGCCCCCGCAATCATTGTTTGCTTATTACTCAATATTGCATGACAGCGACGAGGCTGAATCAGTCCAGGGTGTTATGGGCACATGTTTAATGAGGAGCCGTGATGAGGAAAATATGGACTGGGCGGAGCTTGATTAAGGATGGGATGGATTCGTAGAGAGAATCTTTGATTAAACAGATTAAATATGAATGACTTGGACTCTACTGATCTAATTATCAATGAATGGAGAACAAATAAAGGGTGTGGAGGGCCACAGCAAAGCAGAAAAGTAGTCTGCAAGCATGTAACCGGAGCAGGGGGAAGGGGGTAGGGGGAGGGGGCATTGAATATAATATCTGAAACATGTTGAAACTTGAATCGGATAGTATGACACAATACAAAAAAATCAACACAGTTTATGACAGCAAAAGGTAGGGTTTTGTAAATATGACATAAGAAAAGCTGATAATCTTATACTGATATGCATGGAATGTGAAAAATAGATGAAAAAGTAACTACATTGATTCGCAACCAGTAAACATAGATTTGTTTGACTACATTAATAGAATAATTGTTCTCATGCATGAATGTTACAATTTTATGAAGCATATTGAATTGTTTCCTTTACCTTCAAAAAATAATTTCTTTTATCACATATTCGACTGTTCACATCTATATTTCATATTTAAAACCCATCAATATTTAGCCGGAAGCATCCATCCATACATTTCTTGGATTTATAAGGCCTCCGCAATTCAACTGAAATATCACACCATACAGTGATCAATCTTTTTCTCTTTCTCATCCTATAACCCCGCTCTAGATCTCCCCTCTTTCTCGTTCTCTGTGCCCCGATCTCTAATTCTCTCTCTGTCACCGTCTCTCTCTATTGCTCTTATTTTCTCCTTTTGTATCTCTCTTTCTGTCTCTGCCCCCCTCTTTCTCCCCCTCTATCTCTCTCTCCCCCTCTATCTCTCTCTCTCTCCCTCCCTCTCTCTATATCCCTCTCAATTTGCTAAAATTTGATCAATCTTTTTCTCTTTCTCGTCCTAACCCTGCTCTACATCTCCCCTCTTTCTTGTTCTCTGCACCCCAATCTCTAATTCTCTGTCTGTCACCGTCTCTCTCTTGTGCTTATATTCTCCCTTTGTATCTCTCTTTTTGTCTCTGCCCCCCCCTCTCTCTCTCTCCCCCCCCTCTCTCTCTCTCTCCCCCCCCCCCTCTCTCTCTCTCTCTTCATCCCTCTCCCTCTCCCTCTCCCCCTCTCCCTCCCTCCCTCGCTCTATCCCTCTCAATTCGCTATAATTTGAGTATAGTGGAGTTGAACAAACTATGTGATATCATACTCTGCCTTTTTTATATTTAAAAGCATCTTTTTCATATTAATTCTGGGAAATCCAGCACTCTCACGATATGGTGAGAAAAGTTTGATTGAAATCAATGTTTAGTCAGAGGCATCCTTCCATATTTGTTGGAGTTATAAAAGCCTCTAGAATTCAACAAAAATATCACCCTTTTTTATCCAGATTTTTAAAAACCAATTCTTGGAAAGCTCTCCGCCCCTTTCTTTTATTCTCTCTCTGTCACCCTGTCTCTCTCTCTCTCTCTCTCTCCTGCTCTTATTTTCTCCCTTTGTATCTCTCTCTCTCTCTCTCTCTCTGTCTCTGCCCCCCTCTCTCCCTCTCTGTCTCTCTGAATTCAACTGAAATTTCACACTTTTTTATCCAGATTTTTTTCCAAACTAATTCTTAGAAAGCTCATTTCCATGATACAATATGAAAGGTTCGCTGAAGGTGAGGAGTAATGTTTCATCTCTTATGCTACAGTCACACGGCCATGTTACGGACCTGCGGATGCCTGCGTATATTTGGATAATGAAAATGCGTAATTTTTAACCCCAATACGGAAATTTGAGCAAAAGTTACCTATATTCTGCGGACGATACGGATTAGTTACTGATGTTACGTATGAATTACGGATGTTACGGGTAAAACCTGCGGATGAACCCATCCGCTGCCAACCCGCTGACACATGTTACTGACGACTTACGGATGACTTACGGATTTTACGGATGACTTACGGACGATACGGATGACTTACGGACGATACGGATGACTTACGGACGATACGGATAAGTTACGCTCGTGTCTGCGCATGTCGGCTTCCTCTGGCGTCCGCACCATCCGCATATAAACCCACGTGGATCGGAGCTTGCTTCAGTCGCATTTCATCAAGTCTGAGATCTAGTTCCAGTTATTCAACAGTTTCTTCTCCATCTTTTTGGACTTTCGTGTGCATCATGTCTGGCAGAAGAAGTAGCAGAAAAACCAGGAAGAATCCTCCAGTGAGTGAGCAGCCACAACAGCCTCCCCAGGCAGAGGAAGAGGCTCAAAAGGTAGAAGAAGAGGGACCATCCCTGGCAGAGCTGACGGTTCCCCCACCCCCCTTTTGAGAGTGTATTTTTCAAAATCATCTAAAAATCGACGATTGAAGGGGCATTCCCAAAATAAATGGGCAATAGTTTCAGAGTGTTTTGAACAAAAAGAACACAAATTTAATATACCAACAGTTTTCAGATACTTGTTAACACCAAGGATATTATGAAGAATTTTATATCGTAAATATTTAAGTTTTTTTGATAAAGAACATTTAAAAGGAATCGTATAAATTTTGTCCCAAGTAACAATTGGTTTTTAAACAATGTTCCTCCATTTGTTTTGTGAAATAGGAGTTTTAAAGATTTTCTCAACACAGATTTTATAAATAAATTTACATCCTTTCGTTACCTTGTTCAATTTTTTTGTTGTCAAATTTAAGCATCAAGAGTTGCATGATTTGTCTGTTTGTTATGTTTGGCCAACTGCTTAGGCCATGCGCTGCTGCCAGGGAACTGCTCCGGCGGTGCCATTGTAGTAATGCTTGAGGTACAGGCGCTGGCGCTTGGCAATCTTGGTGGTGTAGTTGCCAGCAAGCCTCTGTTGCATGTCATCCAGCACGCCCCCCTCTCTCCATGCACCCGGGATGATGTTGTGCTGGTCGTCCTCTCTGTCCATCATGCCATTCTGCTCAGCGGATGCCTGGTCTCTCAGGAGGTTGTGGATGCACAGGCAGGCGAGGACGATGGTCTCCACTGTGGAAGGCACCTGTGCCATAGCACTCAGAAGACACCGGAATCTGTTTGCAAGAATGCCAAAGGCATTCTCCACACATCTCCTGGCTCTGGAAAGTCTATAGTTAAATATCCTCTCCTCCATGGTCAGTGGCTTGGCACCAAAAGGCTTCATCAGGGTGGTGCGTAGTGCAAATGCAGCGTCAGCAATCACGAAATAAGGGATGTCTCGATCGTCATGAGGCAGTGGCTCATCTGGTGGTATTCCAATGTTCTCATCGTCAATTGCCTCTTTCAGACTGCACGTGTTCCAAATCTGGGCATCAGAACTCGCACCACCTGCTCCCACCTCCACCCACCGGAACTTGTAGTTGCCATCAACCAGGGCAAGGAGTACAATCGAGTTGTACCCCTTATAGTTGTAGAACTGGGAGCCACAGTTCGCGGGTGCCTTGATGCGGATGTGCTTGCCATCTAAGGCTCCCAGGCAATGGTGGAAGTTCCACTGGTCGGAGAAGGTCTGGGCAATGCCCTTCCACCCCTCTGGAGTAGATGGGTTGCTGATGGTCTCCTCGCCATACTCAGCGTAGATGGCCTGACACACGTCCAACACCAAGAGTGAGATGGTGTTGTGGGGTACATAGAATAGGTACATCAGGCTGTGGTAGGAGTCCCCACTGGCAAGGTAGCGCATGGTGATGGCGACCTTCAAGCATACTGGAAGGGCCTTCCTGTACCAGGTATCATACTTCTGTAAGCGAGGAGTGAGGCGGGTGACCATTTCGGCAAACATGGCAGGTGTGATGCGGGTGAAGTTGCGGAAGCCCTGAACATCCTCATTGCGTAGCAGGTGCATCAGGTTACCATAGGCACCCTGGTGTGGTCGCAATGTGATCCAGTGACGAACCCAACACATCCTCTCTTTTCTCCTTTCAAGGATGGCTTGCATCTTGGCCATCAGGATCTTCATCTGCATCTGATTGTGTTGGATGGCCATCAAACAATCCAGCAACACAAGGCGGCGTTCTCTCTCCATCTTGAGTGACCTGTGAAAGTCTACAGTTGAAGAACTGACAATGATGAGGATGCTGGCAGCATCCAGGGTTGCATACCCAAGTGAAGACCATTTGGCATGGGCGACATCCGCCGAAATGAAAGAAGACATAGGTAAAAATTCCGCATATTATCCGTATCTCAACCGTAACATACATATCTAATCCGTAACATCCGTATCCCATCCGTAATATTCGTATCCCATCCGCAAGCATACGCAATTACCGCAAGTCCTATCGTAAGATCCGCAATATATATGTCAAAAATACGTTAAACATACGTAACTCCTACGTAATAGTGTTTACGTACCCCTATGTATCCGCAGGCATCCGCACACCCGACAAAGTGTGCGGATCAGTTACGTATCTAACGTATCCTGCGGATGAGTTTACGTATCTTACGTATGAGTTACGTATTTTACGTATGGATAACGTATATTCTGCGGATGCTTACGTATATTTCATCCGCAGCAAAATTTTGAGATTTTCAAAATTCCGCTGCGGATCTGCGTATGTCTGCGGATCCTGCGGATTGAATTACGGATGGATACGGATGCTTACGGATGATACGGATCCTTGCGGATGCTTACGGACTTTTATCCGTAAGCATCCGCAGCTACCGTAAGTGGCCGTGTGACTGTGCCATTAAGAGCAAGGCAAACCTCATTTCTATTATTATGTTTATACCTTTCTAACTCTTGACGGACTAGTTCTTAAGTACCCTAAAGTTTTTTTGTATAATTTGGCTTCTATTATGAAACCTTATTTTCAATTCAATTCAATTCAATTCAATGTATTATTTCATAAAAAATCACATACAATATATATACATTGAGAATTGTACGGGATCATATACCTTTACAAATATTAATACCTTAATACGCGTATTAGAATCCACACCAACTCAGCCTGGACCAATTCCTGGCCCTTTAGGAGAGTCTTTTTGTTCTGGTTTTAAGGGGGTCTTTTGTTAGTTAATTGTTGGTGTGACTGTGGTTTAAAATGGCTTGTATTAGCAAAGAGACATAGGAAATGCCTTGCAAAATACCAAAGTGCCTTTTGTGAGCTAAAGAATACCGGTAATTCTTTTTTTTTTTTTTTTTTTTTAAAACCAATTTCGATTTTTATTGAAAATATACCAAATAAAAAGTCCAAGACTAACAATAATTGGTTCACATTGTGTCATGTAAAAATGCATGAAAAACAGTAGATTTGAAAATTTGGTAATGACTTAAATTAGGAAAAACATCACACAAAAAAAAACGTTTGTAAATTATAAAGTGGTATGTTAAAATAAATACTACATTATAATTATATCGATTAAAATTGATATTTGATATATTTAATGTGAAGGATAAGCTTACTATATATTTGAAGATAATGTTTACAATAGATGAATGATGCTGCAAAAAGGAGATTTTTTCTTCTTCTTTTTTAATCAGTCTTGTATGTAAATAACAGCTCTGATGATAATAATCTGCAGTACTAGTGATCTATTTCACATTGTAGAAAGTATTTTGAAATGGGGTTCAATCACTAGCACTACATCTGTGTCAATTATGTGTTTGTATCCACTCCATATATTTGGATAGGACTACTCCATACATCATTAAGTGCCTACTTGGCCTTTATAAAACATGCCCTCTTGCCATGCAGCAGTCTGATTTGTTTACATAACTATTTCTCATTCATTCTCTATGTAAATGAGGTGTCGCTTTTCTTACTGATTTGTCTTTTTCTATATAAGATTCCGTTCTCCTACCATTGCTCCAATGACAGAATAGTACAGATATAATTAGAATATCGAAGCAGTAATAGTTGAACGATATTCTGAATTTTTAGGAGTATTCAGAGTAGAATTCATTTTGAAATGCTCTCTAAAATGCTCTCTAAAAGTTGTTGTGAAATATTATTTACATAGGAAACAAGAAGAACTGTGTATTATTAAGGTGTGTTTGAAGTTTAGAAAACACTGTAATGAAATATCTTGTTGTAGGCAATATCACAAA
This sequence comes from Strongylocentrotus purpuratus, assembly GCF_000002235.5. Classification (NCBI taxonomy): domain Eukaryota; kingdom Metazoa; phylum Echinodermata; class Echinoidea; order Camarodonta; family Strongylocentrotidae; genus Strongylocentrotus; species Strongylocentrotus purpuratus. Next base: position 10,686,824 of record NW_022145604.1, read on the forward strand.
CATCAAAATGGACAAATGGGATTACCAAATTTGTTTGTGAAAAATGGGAAAACGTTTTCAATTGCATTTGAAATACAGAAGCATTTAGTAACTTCACCTCGTTTATTAAAGTTCTACCACAAGAGAATAAAAGCGCATACCTTCTCCTTTGTCAGTAAAAAGAGAATGAAAATAGAAGCAATATTAGTTGACTTTTCCTTCCCAAGAAAAAAAAAAAAAATCTTTATAGGAAATTATTCCCCACTAGCTCATACAAAACATGGAGACCTAGATATTAAGCAGATTGCTCCATTGCTTTCAAGAAGGTAGTATCAACCAAATTTTTGATCATCTACATGTAAGCAAAATTGTCACCCCAAGCCCTAAACATTTATTTAAGTGCTGCAGGAAAAAGAAAGCAGTGAAAATAGATTTTTTGCATTCATTTATTTCATTGGCATCAGTAGACCATTTTCATAATGTAACCAAATCTAATGCATACATCTTTGTGGCGTGCCTCATTCATATTTCATTCATCTGTTACAAATAATTGTATTTCAATAGTCAGAATGCGAACTGCATACATTAGTTGCTGCGATGTAGAACAGCCATTATGGCATGTCCTACCTAACAACACGCAATATTTGTATTTTGGATGTTGACTATTCAAATACAATTATTAATTTACAGGTGAATGAAATATATTTGTATTGAGGCACGTTAAGAAGGTGCATGCATTAAATTTGGTTACATTACGAAAATGGTTAATTGTATCACTTTACTTCACCATTTCAGTCCCTCTCTTAGACCCCGTTCTCACTCACTTTGAAAGTGGTCTTAGTTAGACCGTTCCAGACCGCTCCAGAGGAACGGGTCTTGAGGAACGGTTTGCGAGCGTTCACACTCCGAGCAGTTTTTATGGCTCAAACCGCTCCATGAGTCAAAGTGGTCTTGTTGCTATGGCAGCTCAGGTAGGCGGGTCGATTTTTTCGCGCGCGGAATCCAAACCCTATGCCACCTGATGTCCCGTTCGCGGCGCGTCCCGTATACATGTATATGTGTAGTGTCTGCCCTATCGCTCATCGCGCGGAACGTCACTTCCGTTCAAAGTACGCTTTCCGTTCACATTGCACGTTAGAGCGCTCTGGAGCGCTCTTAATAAGACCCGCTCCTCAAGACCACCTCGGAAGGTGGACTTCTCGAGCGGTCCAGAAGTCCGCTTCCTGGACCACTTTGAGCGTTCTCACTCACCTAAGAACCGCTCCTGAGGAGCGGGTCTTAGTTAGAGCGCTCCAGAGCGCTCCAACGAAGTGAGTGAGAACGGGGTCTTATTTGTTTCTCTGTTTTTCACTCTCCTCCCCAAATCAAGTTTCCCCCTTCTTGTTCACTTGATTCTTTATGGTGATCTTAATGCTTGTGAGTTGTGATAGATGATCCCATTATGTCTCATTAGCAACGTGATTCTGCAGGGAATTCCAATTTTCATTAGAAACTCTCCAAGCTGTACCTAATTAAAATCCCATACACGTGTACACTAGGAGACAGAGCAGACGATTAACATCCAAATACACAAAACACATATTTGTGCCACTCATGCCGAGTTCATGGCTAAAAAATAATGTGTTTTAAATTTGTGATTGATTTCTTTCTGTCCGTATGCAGTGAATTGTCTGATTTAGAAGCAGAAGAGGCCGACAAGGCAGACAAGGCAGAGTAAAAACAGAAGGGAGAAAAAAGAAGAGACATACACATTTTGCTGGCATGTTGAATCGTCTTACGAATATAGGTGGTATTATTGAAAAATCATATCAGTATGCAGTCTGCACAGTGAATTGTCTGATTTAGAAGCAGATGAGTTAGAAGGGAGAAGAGTAAAAATAGAAGAAATACAAAGAAGAGACATGCACATTTTGCTGGCATGTTGAATCATATTACCGAAGTACTAAGAAAGGTGGTATTACTGAAAAATCTATGACTAGCAAGGAAAGAAAATAAACGATCACCCTCATACTGTCAACATTTTCAGGTGTCTTTTGATATTTTGATTTGGAATTCGCAAAAGAAGGGGGGATGAGGGGGGAACATGCTTTGATATTCCAAGTACGAACTAGAAATGATCGACACCTTTGGACCTAACATAGTTTTTCACCGATGAGTATTATGAATAAAAACCAAATGCAGTTTACTCTATTAATGATGTACTAAATAATCATGTTGTCCAAATACTTCTATTCCGTCTAAATGAAATCATATGATCATTGTCCAACTATATCTTGTAATATGTTAGATTTGACTGTGTTTGTAGTAACATAATTAGTGAAAGGAAAGTATGTTAAAATTGGAAAAAATTTTGAGAAAGAATCTATGGCACAGAACCCATTTGCAGTTGATATAATTTGAATACTTTGTAAACCCATTGAAGTAACTTTCTTATTTTTAAGACATAACACAGAAGAAACAAATAATATATAAAACAATGGATTGAAAAATGAGGGGAAAATTGGAGTTTGAGAAAGAATAAGGAGATGAAATTGGAGGGACAGAAAAGAAGAAATTATTTTAATATTGTCGTAAGTACCTAGAGAAAAGAGTTGGCTCTTATTTACAGAATATGATTAAAAGCATTTCATGAAAAGGAGAGAAAATACCAAGCAATGCAGATGTCTTCTACATATAAATCTCCCATCCTCTGTCCACATTGCGTTGAATGTATGAATTCCCCGAGGTTAGCGCATGGTGCACTGGAGGGCATATATATTACACACTGTTACACTCTTTTACTTTCTACCATAGCTAGCACAGCACCTAAGCAGCATTGGCACACACACACACACACACTCTCGGAGCACACCCACTCAAAGCTCTCACACACAGCACCCAGCACCCACACACACATGCATGCTATCCCCAAGACATACACTCTCTCTATATCCCACACACAATCCCCCCACACACATTTCCATCATTGATAGCTCAACACCGCCACTTGCAATACATTCCCTTTCAAGCAAGCTCCTGAAAAGAGAGAGAGAGAGAGAGAGAAAGAGAGAGGTGGAGTTAGCGAAGTGCAGCATTTTAGCTGAATTGCTGGATCGGCTGTAGCTCTGACTAGTCGCATTCGGCATATTTTTTTTCAAACAAACAGCAATGAAGCAAGCATTTGCAAAGAGCATGATTATGCCATCGTATATGATGCATCGACGGGTGCATTAGACATGATTTGGATAACGACAACGAAGCGAGCATCATCAGTGCCACGGCAATATTTCTTGATAAGGTTCGATCGTCGTTATTACTGCCAGCAGTAAGTGGATGCATTGTTGATGTTGCTTACTAGTGGATGAAAAAGATACCGTCACAAAAGCAAACAAAGTGTAATTGTTACCGGTTAGCACGGAGCCTCTGATTGTTTTATCTGAAAAAAGTGATTGTTTCTTGCTCGTTCTTTGTTCCTTTCATGTTGGGATCCTTTGTGAATGTGTCAAACTCTTAGGTGATGTCTTCAAAGGATTTAATCAAAGGATGCTTGGCCCCATTTTGAGCCTAATCTATCGTCACCCTGTGATTCATATTCAATGCAGATATGTGGATTATCCATTATCTATCTTGAAACCAGGACCAGGAAGAGAGATCGAAGTCTGCCTCGCAATCGCTTTCCATTTCCCCGCTAAACGATCGCCTCTGGTTTTCTCCACATAATGAGGATTCCGAGACGCATAACTACGCTGCCAGGTTCTGCCTTTCGTCGGTAGCAGGTAGCGCAATCTTGTGTCGTTTAGCGGTGTCACTCTTCATCTGGCGTTGGCCATCAGACTGTGCCTCTCTCAAAGCACACAAACCCTGGCTTTCCAGGATTCCCTAGCCTAATAAAGAAGCCTGGTGATCGTGATTGCTTTGTACCAATCCAATTTGTTTTCATCTTCCCCTTCCTGTTGTGCAAGGGTAGCCCTTAAAGCCAACATTTCTTCCATGGAACAGAATGTTACGCAGATGATAGAATCTTTCTGTCTGCCTGTATCTTGATTTTAAACAATAGACCTAAACCAAAACCTTCTGCTTGAAGTTTTAGGAACGATATGTTTTCTTGAAAACGGAATATTTGTATTTTTTGTGTCAGTTCTATTTCTTCCTCGCATAGATTCCAGTCGATGTATTTTGGTGATATTTCAATTCCAATTATATGATCAAAAGAAGCAACTATAAGGGTCATCTCTTGTATGGATATTGGCAACACCTGTTAGTGTTTCATCCTGCACTGGTAAACAATAGATGCCTGTATATGACAAATTTCTTTTTAAAGCTAGAATTCGGCACTTCAGGGATCAATAAAAGAAGAAGAGGGGAAAAAAATCAATTTAAATTGAAATTAGTAGACTGTAGTAGAACAGAATTTACCATTCTGTTGCAGTTTTTTGATATTCCATAATGATATATGTAGGAGAATAAAGTAGGGCTTCAAAAAAGGGGAATTTTTCTATTAGACATAAATCTACTCCTACTTGTTTATTACTCTACATCAGTATAGATTCAAGTAAAAGGTATAAAAAGAAGTATTACTTAAACATAGACATAGCCTTATTTGTTGAACATTTATCAGGCATTAAATTTAATGCCCCAGCAAAATCTGGGGGAGAGAAACCTTTAAAGATTACCTTGTCAAATCTCTTCCTGTTCTCCCAATATCAATCTTGATCAATCTTGATGAGCTTGTTAAATATTAGAACATGCTTGAAAATGTTTCAATAGTCTCCAGAATTAAGCATCCATTCAGGTAGGAATATACATTCTAAATGTTTAAAATCTCGGATAGTATTATTTAGATGCATAATTTCTGTTGCTGAAAAGCAGTACAAAAAAATCTTCAGCTGTTTGTATGTCGTCTTGTACATTGCCTAAAAATTCCTCTAGGTAGCGAGATTCGAGATGTTTAAAGTCCTGAATTGTGATATTTAAATGAATTATTTTTGTTTTCTGAAAATAGATTTTTTTTAAATTTGGCTGTTTATGTTTCCTCGTTCCAATCCAGAAAATCCCTCCAGGTAGCGAATTTCAAAATGTTAAAAAGCTCTGGATAGCAATAGCCAAATGCATTTCTTTTTTCTGAAATATTTTTGTTTTCCCCAGCTGTTTATGTCTTCGCGTACCTTTCCTGAAAATTCCTTCAAGTAGCGAGATCTTAAATGTTTAAATGCATGGATAGTAATTTCCAAATGCATGATTTCTGTTTCTAAAAAGCAGTATAATTTTTGTCAGGTGTTTGTTACTTCTTATATACATCATGAAAATTCCTCCAGGTAGCGATAAATAAATGTTTATGTTTCTGGATAATAATATGCAAATGCATGATTTTTCTTTTCTGAAAAGCAATCAGGTTTTTATTTGCAGCTGTTTAGTTCTTCCTCCACCTTTCATGAAAATTCCTCCAGGTAGCAAGACCATGAATATTTAAACTCCTTCCTAGTATAATTAAGATGCATAATTTCTGTTTCTCAAAAGCAATCAATTTAGTTTTCATCTGCTAATGCAAATTAACGTCTCTCTATCTTGAAATCTGTCCAGGTACGCTGATCCTAAATCTTTAGGAATAGTAAACTAGTAAAAAAAAAAGTAGAATTGAGATGCATAATTTCTGTGTCTGCGAATCAAATTAGTTTAGTTTTTAGCTGATAATGCCTACCCCTCTCTATTTTGAAATCCATCCAAGTAACCTGATTCTTTAAGAAAATTATTTAAAAAAGTAAAATTGAAATGTATAATTTCTGTTTCTGAAAAGCGATAAGAATAGTTTTCAGCTGTTTATGAAAAAACATTTTCTTCTGATGATTGCCATGGTGCCTTGGTTGAATTATAGCATGGAATAAGTCATTCATTGTCGGGCCCATTCATTCCTTGTCGATCAAGAACAGGTGACTGTCATTTTCTTTGAAACAGGATTCTTTTGTCTGCTTCTGTTTTATTAACGATCTTCAGCCATGCTTTTCATCCATGTTTTCCATCCAAAATTCACCTGTCATTTGTCAGGATGTAATTTAGTCATGTAATGCCATTGAAAACATGCAAGAGGATTGCCAGACGGGAAGACAAAGCAGGCTTATTGATCAGTTTTGTTCGGACGAAATTTGTTTGTTAGATTATCCATCTCTCTCTGCAGTACTTTTTGTACCAAAAATATGTCCCCATGTCTTTTGGTGAAACAGAGTTGGGAATACATTGTAGTATGATTTTTCTGTCTTTTCTCAGACCAATGCAGGATTAAGTATAGCTGGATTGATGCAATGGCATGGAGATACTACCCTTCAAAGATAAATGGATTCTTCTTTTGAATGAAAGCAAAAGGATTTAAGTCCAGCTCTTTATATCCTGGAAAGGATTCATGAAGTCTAAATGATTCATGAAATTGGAAGCTTTGACTGATGATTGGTGCAGTAAGGATTTACCTACACGTAATTGTGTAACTGTAAATTACTTAATGACATTGCATCATCGCTTGCACAGATTTTATTGCAAAGTCATCCAAGAATGTCATTACTAGGTGTGGATTTTTAGCATCTACTCTGAAAGTAGAGAGGTCAGAATGTTTTGATCCATTCACAACATGATAAGTTTTGAATCTAATCATTGACTTTTACATGTAAATCCTGCTTCTTGTATCAATATACCTTTTATTGAGAACTCACTTCCATATGCAGGTATAACATTTGCAGAACAGTCGCAGAACTTTGACACAGCGGAATACTCTCTGAATGTGTGCTCTTTGGGGCTTTATATAAAATATACATTGAAGACAGCACTTGAATATGTAAAAGCACTTAAAGACAAGCTTTCAAATCTGACCGATTTAAGCTCTTGTCCAGTCCTGGAGTGCTAACGACGAGCGGGGGAGAACTCTATGCAACCTCATGGAAAACATGGAGAATATACGGAATAAATTTCGCAAGAAGTCCATCTCAAATTCCAAGAACAACAGCACCGAATTTCAGAATGCAGATCCTAAGAGGGAGAACGTAAGTACCTCTCATAATCTTTTTCAAATATACTGTTCAATCTTTTTATTTCACTTTAAGAAAATATTAGAGTCTCCAGGATTTTGCATAATGGGTTACTTCTGTCAAGAAAGTGTCTTTGAAGTGTAATGACTAGAAAGTATCGCTCTTGTGCCTGTTTTTTTAAAACCCTTTACGTTTGTTGTAAGTACTTCTCATAATCCTTTTCAAATATACTGTTCAATCTTTTTTTTTTATTTAACTTCAAGAAAATATTAGAATCACCAGGAATTTTTTCATGGGAGCAGGATTTTGCATAATGGGTTACCTCTGTCAAGAATTTGTTTTTCGAAGTGTAATGACTAAACAGTATCGCTCATGTGCCTGTGGTTTTCGTTTACTCGTTACGTTTGTTTTAAACTTGTAAAGAATAGAATGTTAAAAATAATTATTCATAAAGATTTATTGACTTTACTCAAACCCACGACTTCCGTCATTTATTATCTTTAAAAAAAATCCTTTCAAATTATTGAGAAGAAAGTGTAAAATTTTACGTAGGACTTTATTCAAGCAAACTGGATTTGTATAATACTGATGCACATATCACAGTTTTTCTTTTCCGCATGAGAAAGTATGATATGAAGATCGCTTCTCCATTTAAATAAGACGATGTACTGCTAGGATATCTTTTCATACGGATCGGATTTGCATATAATTCAGCCACACGTTCAGTAGTTTGTGGTTTAACCCATCAGCTACGGGAAAAGTATTGCTCCTGTATTAAAGCCTATGGGAATGGGAGAAGTCGGTAGTCAATCGGTTAACCCTAATGTCTTAGTTTTGTAAATGTTGGTAGATTTAGATTTTAATTATCTCCTGCAGATACGAATGTATTGGTTCTATTTAGTATGGTAACCCGACATTTGCTTCTGCAACAGTTGTTCTGGCATGTACATGCCTATGGTAGAAGTATGTAAACACAAGCCTTAGAAGCACTTTACAGGCACATGTTCATGTATTGCTCATGAGCTAACCATTCTTTATTAGCTACCAGTGATGTAGACATCTACCAAAGATATGAACACATTAAGTTCAGCTTATAAGCAAACAACAGCCAACTACAAGGGTGATAGTAAAAAAATATATATATATAAACAAAGGCTTTATGTAACAACAGTGTCCCTCCCCATGTTACATGTCGAATAGAGTAATTGTGCTAAAAGCATATTCTATTAGTATTATCTTGGGAGGCCCCCATCCAACCCAAGTGTGTTTTTTTTTTTTTTTACAAAAATATTACACATATCTCAGCAGACCCCATCGCCACAAAAAAAAAACCCTTTTTATAAATTTGACTCCTTTTTATGACGACTTTTGCATGAGTATTAATCTTGCAAAAGTTAGATACATGAATTTTATCAGTCACTCCATGTATATGTCATGAAACGTACATGTATTATACACATTTTTTTTTAGGTTGATGAACTTCGTATATTGAAAAGATAGCGATCAAGAGAGATTTGTTTTGACGTTTCTCAAAATAGAAATCTTAATGTTCGAGGTGGGAATGCTCCCTTACCTCAGCAGTTCTATTTCCATAAATGTCACATCCTATTAAGGATGTTTTCTGCTTCATACTTTGAAATGTTAAGCCCCCGATGATGAGCGTCTGGAAATATATCAACATAATGTCCGTTATTAATAGATGCCATTCCATTTACGGCTATATATGGTTCTTGTGTTTTAACCTCAACAGACAGTGATTTGAGCCGTATTTTCGTCGTGTTTGATATTAGAAGCACATCGCAGCATAAACAATGGTTACATTTAGCTCTGGACAGTATCGGTTGGGGGGGGGGGCAGATTGGATGGGGGTGCGAATTTATCTACAGCCATTTATTTACAGCCATATATGATGGTTCTTGTGTTTTAACCTCATCAGACTGTGATTTGAGCCGTATTTTCGACATGTTTGATATTAGAAGCACATCGCAGCATAAACAATGATTAAACTTAGCTCTTGAAAGTATCGGCTGGGGGGAGGGGGCAGAGTGGATGGGGGAGCAAATCTATCTATCTACAGCCCTCTATTTAAAGCCATACATGGTTCTTGTGTTTTAATCTCATCAGACAGTGATTTGAGCCGTATTTTCGACATGTTTGATATTAGAAGCACATCGCAGCATAAACAATGATTAAATTTAGCTCTTGAAAGTGTCGGCGTCGTGGGCAGAATGGATGGGGGTGCAAATCTATCATCTTATAAATTCAGATCATGCCGTTCCGGGACTTCTTCTCATTCAACACCGCCTCAGCCAGGGAACGTCTGGTTCCGATTTGATAACGGTGATGCTATCCAAATGATGGATTATGAGAGTTACGGGATGATGGCATGATGGAGCATGGCATGGTGATGGAAAATAGAAAGACAGAGGAAAGGACGAGGGGGATAGAAAGAGAAAGGAAGGGATTGAGAATGGTAGGGTTATAGAAAATGGAGGAATGGAGGTTGGCGTAGGGAAAGAAAGATGAAAGGACGGAGGAGGGGTGGCGTGAGATAGAGTTTTATAGAGAGATAGATGGAGAGAAATATATGATACAAAGAAAAGAAGAGACAGAGAAATACGGAATGAGAGAGACAGACACACACAGACAGAGACAGACAGACACACGTACAGGGAGAGAGAGAGAGAGAGAGAGAGAGAGAGAGACAGAGAGACAGAGACAGAGACATATATACAGAAAAGGCATTGGAGAGAGGGGAATATAAGGGAGACATGCAATAATCAGAGACAATACAGAGACAGAGGCAACATAGGATTGCAAACAGATTCAAGTAGACAAAACGACAGACATGAAAATAGAGTTTGAGGGAATGATACAGATAGAGAGATAGAGGGATAAATAAGAAGAGTAAATACTAACCTATTGCAGAATGCTTCCAATTCCTTACATAATTAGGGCATAAAGTGGGCAGATTAGATTGAGCTGTAGATAATGCAATATGAGGAAATTTCGATTTCGGTCTGGGAAAAGGTCAATTTAGAGAGAGGCGACTGTTTTCTAAAGAGTAAATCATTTTGAGCTATCTAGCATGCCTTCTTCGTTTAACTATCCCGAAACTGTATTTTCAGCAGATCTAACTTGTTCAGAAAATCTTCTGGCCTTCTCGCTGGCCAAAATATATTTTTCGCATCAATAACTAGTACGCTTTCAAAGTAGTCATGTTTAAATAGCAGGAAGTGAAATTGGAAAAGACAAAGAGGTCTATTGATATCACCATGAATAGTTTGTTGCTTTTTATTTTAGATTGAAGAGATGATGTGATGATAACGTGTGTAATTAGAAGAAGAAATGAAGAAGAAGAAGACAAGAGGAAAGGAAAAATGATGAGATTAGGAAGAAGAATTAATAGAAGAATGTATGGGTAGTGATGTTAGATAATTTTCATCTATTGTTATCATAACCTCTGTTAAACAAACTAACAATGTCTATCAATTGACAAAGTGTAAAATGAACAGTGCCGTAAGGGTCATATTTTATTGCACTGATATCTATATCAAGGAAATTATGGTGACAAATACTCTTTAATTTTACATAATGTAAATGAAGCTAGTTATGAATATTGATAATCTCATTCCCATCTGACCAATCACCTTTTTGTCATCATCCAACCGATCGCTTTAGCCCCACTCTCGGACATACCAGATATAATGAATGAATGATGGAGTACTATATACTTCCTGTACATGACATATTAATAGGACTACGGTGGCGCTATACCCCGGGGAAGGGTACAAGATGGAAATATCTTTTATTATCCAATAATGGATGATGGATGTATATCATGCTTGGCATACCGCTCTATAGATGCTGTAATCCCAGGAGGGGGAGAGTTAATAACCTTCAGTCATATAGCCTCGATGACGGTTAGGTGTGAACAAATAATACTTGATGCTGTGCGTATCGAGCTACAGGTATAATTATGAATTAGATTTCATGAAGTAAGATTTTTATTGTATTTTGGAGCACTTGAGTCCTTGAAGCTCTGCATGATAATAATAATAATAATAATGATTATAATAAGACTACAACATTGATTGTAGTAATGTTATTCAGTTCAGTTCAGTTAAATCTTTTTTTGCATGGCACCAACTCCAGCCAAAGGCTGCTCTTCAGCAGGTCCATGCACAATAAAAAATATATGTACAATTATAAGATAACACATATTATAACATACAAATATTTAAAAAAATTCGGAACATAATTATAAAGAAGAAAAAAAGAAAATGTACAAACCAAGGGAAGCCTACTGAGGTAGAGATGAAATGAAAAATTATGATCACAAAGACGTTCAAGAAAAGGACACAAGGGGCAATTTCAATCCCTATCTTCTCGGGAATAGAAAACATGTTTGGATTTTGTAATGTGTCATAATGTTGGCATACTGTTGGTATAGATGATTATGTATGCACAAGGCTATGGCCTTGCCTTCAGGTTGATTTATCATGAATCTTTGTGATCGTGCTGTGCGTAGACAAAGTGCCACAGAGGAATATCGAATATGTCCGCAGGAATTAAACATTCATGTGTATGAAAAACAAGGCAAACTTTTACACTGCCGCAGATGCGTCAGTGAATTTTGCAGTTTTAAAATGTTAACATCTTTTAATTTTTGTAGTTTTAACCAATCCTTTTTCCTTAATGGCATTTGATATAAAGTAATATTTTTTAAATGTACATATTAGAGAATGTACATACTGAAATGTTGTATAGATTATTAGATATGGTCACTGAAATGGCAAAGCTTTGAAATGCTTATTTTTGGAAATCTACATTCACTCACCTAGATGTGTCTTTCTAATGGCCATATTGCAAAGTGAAAGCTAAGCTATGGCCAGAAATTTAACATTCATGTGTATGAAAAGCAAGGTAACCTTTCACACTGCTTTAGATGTGTCTGTACCAACTTTGAATTTTTCAAATGTAAAACAGATTTTCACTTTTGTAGTCTTAACCATGCCTTTTATCTCATGACATTTGATATAAAGTAACATTTTTTAAATCCAGTTTTTCGATAAATATATCAGACAAAAATCCACATTTTTAAAGCCCCCAAAATGTACAGTTGGTAGACTTTATTGATAATGATCAAAACATTTACCTATTCAACTATGGATGCATCTAAAATTGGCAATAACTTAATTGGACTTGCCTATGGAAGGCCATTCTTGCCACTGGTTGCTCTCACCATTGGTCTTTCAATTATGATCTTTAGATAATATTTTTTCCTTCAATAATGAACTATCAAAAAATGTAAATTCTGTAGATTGTGACCATGATTTGTACGTCCCTTCAGAGACCAATGCCAGTAAATGGTGAGAGCAAACAGTGGCATGAACAGCCTGCCATAGTTAAGTCCAACTTAAAGTCGATCTAAGTCTTTGTGAAACACTCCCCTGTACATGCACATATAAAGCCTCTGCCTGGGCATGCATTAAAGAATAGAGAGACATACGTTTGCCCCGTCTCTCTCGATAAAAGGGTGAGGTGTCTTTCGTGCCAAGCAGAATCAACATCATCCAAGCAACTATACAGGAACGCGTGTTTGAGAGTGGTGGCGAGGAAATTAGAATATATTCCGCTACACTGTGGAAAATTTGAGCATGAGGTACTGTCTATGGCTGCAGGTTTCCTAAAGAGATATTATGTTACAGGGGCTGTGGAAAAGGGAGGTTGAGTTGACGTATTTGAGTAGAAATTAGTGGTTAAAGTGCACGGAAAGAGCAATTAGGAAATTGTTTCGACTAGACTGAGCGTGTTAATGGAATTTTCAAGTACATAATTTTTTTTCTTGGGTGGGGGGGGGGGGGGGATAAAATATGCATCATACACAAATTGTATGGACATAGGATTTGTATACAAGCATACAAGCAATGCTGATATTATTTGATGGATCGATTAAGAGATTAAAAATAAATTTTTAATCTCTTCTATTTTACTTGCATTGAATGAGAAAGTGCTATATATTTAAAGTATGGACTAGATGGTCTGTATAAAATGGAAGGGTAAAAGTGTAACACATATAATTTTTTTGAAATATTAGGTTTCACTTTTTAATCAAGGTAATGTGCAGATTGATCGACTGCAATTTGATTTGTAGATGTATCTCTCTTTTCTTTCCCCTCTCTCTCTCTCTCTCTCTCTCTTTCTCTCTCTATCCTCCCTCTCTTTTCTCTCTTTCACTCTCTCTTCTCGCCTCTCACTATTCTCTCCTCTCTCTATTCTCTCCCTTCCTCTTTCTCTTTCTTTCCCTCCTCTTTCACTCTCTCTCTCTCTCTCTCTCTCTCTCTTATCTCTCTCTCGCTCTCCTCTCTCTTCTATTTATCTAATAATGTCAAAAAATACATTTAAAGAATACATCAAATTTGATAACAAAATGAAACTGACAGAATGCCTAAAGAGTGAGAATCACTCTCTTCTCTCTCTCGCTCTCCTCTCTCTTTTTTTCCTCTCTCTTCTATTTATCTAATAATGTCAAAAAATACATTTAAAGAATACATCAAATTTGATAACAAAATGAAACTGAGAGAATGCCTAAAGAGTGAGAATCACTCTCTTCTGTCTCTCTCTCTCTTTCTTCTGTCTCTCACTCTCTTCTATCTCTCTTTCACCCATCTTCTGCAAGATGATTCTCACTCTGTAGGCATTCTCCAAATTTAATTTTGTAATCAATTGTCATGCATTGTTAAGGTATTGTCTAACATTATTTTTGTTAAAGGCTTCTCCCATGTGCTGCAGTTCTATGGATTTATTTCAGAATATTGGAAAAACATGAAAGATTGCAATTTTTTGTAAGTCTGATAAACAAAGAATTGACCCGCCTCTTTCATTTTCAAATATGTGGTATATTTGCAGAATGTGACAAACAAGTGTGCAAGCTAGTTTTGTGATAAACGTAGGAAAGTTCTTTTAAAGAACCTTTCACTGACATTAGGTCTTTAGGATGATTCTCTGTTTATTTGGTTTTACAAGTGTTACAATATCAAAAATATTCAACATGGGGATGATATGTGTCTAGCCAAATTTGGGGGCAATTATATGCCGAACTCGGGTGATTTATTTTTTACTCAGTTGTAACAATAGGTGATTGTGAATCGACAAAACATTATCAAAATCGGGCAGAAAACTGTCCAAGTTGGTCAGACACGTAATTCAGCTCATATTTCCATATTTCCCTGCAGTAGTTTTAAAATGAGTTCAAACTTAATCGTGTCTGCCCGCCGGTATTCGAAGCACAAGGTTTTCTGGCCAAGAATCAATGCCCTTGCTATGTGATATGGGAAATTTCCTTCGTTTCTTCTTTAATTCAATTCCATGCAGCGGTCTAGTAGCATGGGTTACACTTGCAGTGACGTCAATTTGAAACTTAGAATACCTGTTGCCGGCGCAGGGTGCGGCTAGAATTAGCTATAAGAAAGAACTAAGGAATGAAGAGACTTGATTTATTCCTCATTCAGGCTGCAACACGATTGCAAGTAAATCTGGAGCAGTGAAAAGGTTACCTTTTTTATGTACAAGCTTAAAAAAGAAACTCTCCTATGGAGCACTATACTCTGCATGATCACAAAGACTTACAGAAATATTAACGAAATGCAATTTGAATCACCTTGTGCATAAGGTATTGACAAATGTGAACATGGTGAAAATGAAATATCATTTAATGTGAACATGATTTCCATAGGCATTACAATGAGGTATTGGAATTGCCTAAATATATTGAACGGTGATTTATTGAAAATCTTTTAATACAAACTCATTCTATGTTCCTCTCATTCCTCATTGATATGGTTATTGTTAGAGCCCAATCTCAATGCAGGGCTGAAATGCATAGGGATAAGAATCTCTTTATCCTGAAATTTATTTACCCTTTAGCATCAGATATGATGAAAGCATTTTTATGTTTCTTTGTTACATATCCAATTAACTATCTTTATTCTAAGATAAGAGGATCGCTTCAGAATAACATTTAGTCAATCGCTAAAATTATTTAATTGCCAACCTGATTCAAGTGGCATGGTTAAAAATTATATGTAAGTGACTAATAAAGTCCCAGTTAGAATTACATGTCCACTGCAGACAGCCAGTAAAGTGTTCAATAAAATAATATGTTTGCGAAGGTTTTTTAAAAAATCAAAACAAATACTCCCCATGCGCTGTTAAGATATTGGTGGGGCAAATGCACAGCCTTCCATATTTCCCCATCCTCCATATTTGCCCAATTTGGCCTGAAAATGCCCCCAAGGGTGATAAAAGTTCAGTATAAAAGGTCATTATCCTTTTTGAGGGGGCAGCACAAAAAATATGGCGGTCAATTTCTTCAGTGCTGTGTTTGTTTAAAGCCAGAGGCACACCATCTCATTTTTTCACATTATCTAATAGCTTTGCTCTCATTATTACTTCTCACAATTTATTTAATAGAGACATACTAGAAGATATATAAACATCAGCATTTTCTGTTCTACTATTAAATACTACTCAGGATTTCTCAGAAGTTCTTGGTCTTTTGCTACCCCCCAACACAGGATATATTTTTGCTGGAAGAGGGACACTAAATTTAGACCTCCCCATTTTATTACTGTATAAGTATTTCAGTGAAAATTAACCAGGATCCAGTTGGGAATGGGTTAAATAAATAGTTTATTATGATTAAATGTTATTGAAACAGGCATTTTCCATAGACCACAACCTCTTGTATCTCAAATACACTCATTGATATTATCATCCAAATTCCAAATTGGGTACATTTCATTTGGAATTTCTCATGTTCATTTACATTGTTATGGTCAAATAAATAATATTCTGACCTGATATCAAAATCTGTATTTGAAAATCCTTATTGCTCAGACATGGGGTAGGGAGTATATATTCAGAATCTCTTTTCTCAAAAAATGTAAATTTCTTGAAAGCTTTTCGTGCAAACATGTCTCAATTTCAAACATGCAAAGACAAAATCTGAAAACATTACTAGAAGCCATCCCCTAGCATTTGAATATATTTTGCTGAGCTAGACTTACCGAACCAAAGGGCAAAGGTGTGAACAAATGTCTAGAGATGATATTTTTAGAAGATAGTTTTCATGTAAATATGTCTGAATTTCAATCATGCAGGGAAAAAACCTGACAATATTACCAAATTCAGTCCCATAACAGATAATATTTTGGAAAGCTAGGCTATATTACTGATGTGTAGAAAATATATTATTAGAAGGTACTTTAAAGTGTGAACATGTCTGAATTTCAATGGTGTGAGAGCAAAAACCTTTCAACATTACTAGATGCTATCTTACAACAAAAGAGCGTATTCTGCCGAGCTTCGCTAATGCCGGCAGAGGTGTGAGGTGTAAATTTTCTTTTCATAAGAGAGCTTTGGTGTAAACATGTCTGCATTTTAATCAGGCAGGGAAGAAACCTGACAACATTACCAAATTCAGGCTCATGCATAACAGACAATATTCTGCACAGCTAGACCATTACCAGCAAAAGGTTTTAGGTGTGAATGATTATATTTTTAGAAAGTACTTTAAAGTGTAAACACATCTGAATTTCAATCGTGTGAGGGCAAAAACCTTTCAGCATTACCAGATGCTTTCTTATAACAATAGAGCGTATTAATGCTGAGATCTCCTGGCATTTTCATTTGCAGAAGAGAACTTTAGTGTAAACATGTCTGCATTTCAATTATGCAAAGGAAAAACCTGGCAACATTATCAATTCAGGCTCATAACTGACAATATTTGACTGAGCTAGACTTCTAACAGCAGAGGTTTTAGGTGTAAATGATGTCTTGAAATTATATTTCTACAAGATAGCGTTTCATGTGGATGAGGGAATAATCTGTAAATATTACTAGATACATTCTGATAGTATAAGAGTATATTCTGCTCAACTATGTACAGGCTAACACAGCCGGAGGTATAAGGATAATGTCTATATATATCATATTTTGAAAAGATTACAGCAGTGCAAACGTTTCTGAATTTCATGCTCATGAGGGATAAGAAAACAACCTTCCACATAACGTCACATAATATTCCGCTAAGCTAGATGAAATCTTCCAAAGGCTTAGGGTGTGAATAATGTAATATTTTTAGAAGATAGCCTTAGCCTTATGTCCTTGTAAGGTAGAAATCCTGTAAACATTACCAGATGCCATTCCATAGCATTAGAGTATATACTGCTGAACAGGGCTGTTTTAGTGCCATCACATAGAGATTCAAGGTGTGAATAATGGTTGAACTGTTGAGAGGAATCGTCTAGATCCCCGTAATCTTGAGCGGAGATTGCTCATACCTTGCTGCATCATTGATGCCGACATACTCTTTGTTTGTTTGTCTGTCTCTCTTTCTGTTACTATCATACTGTCTCTGTCCCCCCCCCCCCCCCCCCCCCGTCTCTCTCTTTATATCACTCTCACTTTGTCTTTGTCTCTGTCATTCTCTTTAGGTCTCCCACTCTCATTCTGTCTCAACCTCTAGCTCTCTCTGTCTGTCTCTTTCTCTCATGCTACCCTCTCCTCCCTCTCTCTGTCTTTATATCTGTCTGTTTGTCTGTCTGTTTTTCTCTTTCTCTGTCTCTGTCAACCTCTTCCTCTCTCTCTCTCTCTCTCTCTCTCTCTCTCTCTCTAACACATGGCCATGAAGATAACATAATGATTTCTTAATTCTAGTGTAAGGAAGTGAAAATCAATTTAGTGTTGTTGTTTTTGTTTTATAGTCGTGTCATTCTATTTCTTTCTTCAAAAAAATGTATTTACCGGGATTTATATATTGTAGGTATTGGGGAATCATAGCATATATTACATCATGTGCTTGCAAAGATTTTATCATTCTAAATATGTATTTCACAGAGTTTAGAATGTCCACTGGTAGCATATCTGCCTTAATTGTTCCTGTTGTACATTGCATGTTTGTATTTTAGTTTGTTTATTTTACCTTACTGCTAAGAAAGCAAGTGTATGCTTGTAAGTAAGCAACCAGGGGACCGATGGCTTTAAGTCCTCTCAAAGGGACATGGTAATGAGCATTAATGCCTCACCGCAGGTTACGAACGCATCGACTTGGCTTCGAACCCGGGACCTCTCCCGGTAACAATTAGACCACTGCTCTACCACCGAGCCATAATACCTCCTATAGGATATAGATAAAATCCATATCATGACCTATTCATATAAATTACCAATTAAAAGCCTTGGGATGTGCACTTGCAGTTATCGCTTTAACACTGCTATACTTCACCTTTTACAGCAATTACTGCTAATTTCCCATTATGCTGATTGCCTAGACCTACAAGGCCAGATATGGGTTTGACAGTTTATCTGAGTCTAATGGATGTATAATTACAACAAATGACACCATCCCTTTTAACAAATATATTTTTGGAGCCAGATGGGTGGTAATTCCTATCATTTTACACAGAGATAATGCCTACCTGGCTCCAAACTGACAAATTGCACGTTTTCTAAAATTTTGTGGTAAAAAGTGTCTGACATATAAAGCCAGTTAAGTATTTGACTGTTATTATGATGATTATGCCATATGGGTGATATCTTCATGATAAATCACGTCTTTATTCGAGAGCATACACAAACAATCAGACCCGTCTTCCCAGTGGGTTAGAATCAACAATATAAACAATAGTATGCAATTATAAAATGATGGTTTATAACATGATTTTACTAATGACCGGTCATTAGCATTTGATAATGACCGGTGAATGAAATTACGTGTTAGGAAAAATAAATTGCTGGTCATGTGTACGCTCTCAACCAATCATTTGATTAGGATCCACGTCATCTTATACAATATAAATTACAATGTAATAATATATGTGTTAACAAGGAGCACTGGGATAGAGAAAAAGGGAAAGGGAACAGGTGAAAAGGTGAAAAGGAGAGGGAAAAAAGAAGTGGTATAGTACAGAACAGGATAAAGGAAGAAGCTTGTCGCATTATAATGAGGAAGGAAAGACCCCCATTCATGATACATTAATCAATAATGATATAATTAAATAGAAATAAATGACGTCTTACGGTACATATTACCAGTTTGGTACAGAAAAGTTTCAAGTTCATCAATAAACACGCTGTAGTACTTTACCCCTTTTGACCACAAAATATCTGGAGTATAGATCAAAGAGAAAGAAAGGAGATTAATGACAAATTAATGTATAGAGATTGACAAATTACACTGTAAGGTATTGATCAATTTGCCATGCTCACTCACTCGATATACTGACATCTCTTTATCAAAAATGAGTAGCTATGTACATGAACATGTAGAACATGTAGAACAGGTAAGAACCCCCTACTTATTATTTACCCCTAAAAGTACCCAGGTTTTTTTTTTTTAATAATGTGGAACTTAATAAATGAGAGCAGAAAGGATTACTGCACAAAGCTTTGATAATAGCATTAACGACCTTATGTTTATAAGCAGACATTTAAGTGTTGCAATATACTGTACTTCTCTAAAATATCGCTTTGTATGACGTCTGGCGATGTTGAAGTTCGGTACAAGGTCATTAATATATCAATATCCAAGCTATTTATAAACACATTTTGCTGGAAATAACAGTCTGGGAAGGAAAGCAATGATTAATCATTATGACTAGATATTGATTTAATATGATGTCAATACAATTGTCACAATTGTTTGCATATGACGAAGCAAGGTCATGATGAGTTTTAAAGCTCTTTTTAAAAATTAATTTGCATGTACTTATTGCAATTTAGATTTGAATGTATGGATTTTTGTGCAGGTTTTGTTTGGTTAAGCTGTTGTACTTGATGAGGTTGTGTTGCCACTCAAAAAGTTGATACTTGCATAATAGATGTAGAAAAATATTTAATCATGTGAAATTAAATCTTGCAATCCCAACTTTTTGTATCATTAAAAGGGGGGAGGGAGAGAGCAGTCAAAGTTGAAAATATTTGACAAGCTACACTCAAACAATGTTATTTCAGGGTGGGGAAGCATTTGAACTGTAATGTGGTAATAGAGCAAAATATACAGTAGTGCAAATATACCTAATAAAAGCATTAACAACCTACTCTTTATAAAAGCAGACTGCATTAAGCTTTTCCAAGTACTGTATTTCTGTACAATGTTGCTTTTTATGACGTCAGATGATGTTGAAGTTCAATACAAGCTCAATATTATATCAATATTCAAGCTATTTATAAACAAATTTAGCTGGAAGTACAGTCTGGGAAGGAAAGCAACAATTAATAATTATGAGTAGATATCGATTATGATGTCAGTGCAATTTTTAGCCTATGACCAAACAAGGTCATGATGACTTCTAAAGCTCTTTTTATTAGTTTACATGCACTTTTTTCAATTCAGATTTAACCGTATGGATTTTGTTTAATTAAGCTGTGCTACTTGTAAAGGTTGTGTGCCACTCTTAAAATATTTGTTCTAGAAAATAGATATGAGAAAATCCCAACTTATTGTATCATGCATGAAAGGGGGGGGGGACACCCAAAGTTGCAGATCGTTGACAATCAACAATCTAACAATGTTATCACATGTTTGGGGCATTTTAACTCCAAAATTGCTCGGGGGGGGGGGATAATATTATTAAAGTAAAGCCAGATTGGGTTTTGCCTGGGGGAGGGGTGATGTTCCCCTGGAATCATGATTACCTGAGAGAATGAAAGAAAACATGAAAGTAAGAAGAAGAGCACAATATATTTCAAGGAAAGAAAGAGAAAGTAGAGATAAAGAAGGCCCCGGGGAGGGGGGGGGGGGGGGGGGGGGGGTGGGTGGGGGGAATATGTGCTTTTCCTGCCAAGATCGATCAGTTGAATGAGGATCATCTAAGAAGACAGGAAAAACTGGGGAATTAAGAAGGAGAGAGGTCACCAAATAAACATGAGAGATTGCAATGAATTTCTTGGTGAGGAAGATATGGGAGGAGAGATGGGAAGATGGAGAGAGCAATGGGGGAGATGAAGAAGAAACGATGGATATTGAAATGGTGTTGGACCGTCTCCCATCCAGTGGCTCGTCAATAATCGGACTCGCTGGGGCAGACCTCTAACCAAATCAACATGTTGTCTAGAAGATGTAAGATTAGGCAGCGCCTTACACTTGACTGCGTCCCTATGCCTGATTGGAGAGGGGCCAAGTGCCTATAGGGGGGAAAGGAAGGATCGGAGTAAAGGTATGTCTTCATCAGCTCAAGATTGCCAAAAAGCCCGCGATTTCTGATTTGGGAAATAAGCCCGAAGTTACAAATCGCGTCTTCATCAGCTCGAGACTTAAAACTAGAGCTCGAGAGATTAGCTCAAGATATTTTGCTCAGCGTTCGTGCATAGTGCGACTCTTCGAGCTGGTGAAAACGCACTGGACAAATAGTGGGATATTTTGCAAACTAGCCCAAGATATCTTGGGACGATTATCTCGACCAAATATCCCGCTAATTGCAACTGCGGGCTGATGAAGACGCGAATTAGCTGGATAATTTGCGATTTGGATAGTTAAAATAGCGGGTTATTTGGCAATCTTGAGCTGATGAAGACAGGCCTTAAGAGGAGGAGGAGGAGACGTCCCCCCAAGGGCGAGTAAGGTAGCCTGTCTCACAGGATGAAAAATTAATTGGTCTGTGCCTGATGGAGAAGGATAGGATCGAGGTTGGCAAGGATAGTGCAGCAATGGTGATTCATAGCAACCTTTCACAACATTCATGGGCGAGACTATGGTATTTTTATCCCCAGTGTTATGGATTGAAATCAATGATATTAGTATATCTGATAATTGTATTAAGATGATAGTCATACTGAAGCATGAATCAGACCAAATAGCAAGTAACATAATACTTGTAATCCACGATTTGAGGCTTTCGGCAATCTCTAATACTTGCAAAGTTAAGTCATGTTCATCCGGCATTATATTTTGTAAACGGTTTGTGTGAACCTATTTAGATTTGATTTAGATTTAACATACAGTTTCTATAGACTTAAGGCGTTTTGTTAGGAATCCGTGGGCCAAGGTTAAGATTTGAATATAGGGTCAGATTTTTGTAAAATGGGTCGAGGGTGGAAGTTTGGAATAATTTTACTCTGAGAGATATAGCTACTGAGGAATTGTTGTCTTATTACCATAGATGTATGGCCTAGAAGAAGAAAATCTAATAATCTCTTTCACTTTCTCGCTCTCGCGCAAACTCTTCTTCTCTGAATTTCTTTCCTGTTATATCTTTCTCTCTCTCTCTCTCTCTCTCTCTCTCTCTCACTCTCTTTCTCTCTCTCTCTCTCCCTCTCGTCACTCTCTTTCCCTTCCTTCTAAGCTTCGAAACCATGCCTCATAAAGGGCTTGTTTTGTCATCTCTGAGAAGTTGCATGAGGAAATGAAAAGTGTCATGTGTCTCCATGCGGGATTGATTGGAAAGAGAGTAAGGTGACGAGAGAATTTGGGCAAAGGGAGAGAGAGAGAGGGAGAGGGAGGAGGCCTGCAGTGAGTGGAATGGGTGCCATTACAAACAGGTGTAAAGTATTTTCTTCCATTGTTTGAAAATTTTCGTTATTTCTTACAATTATAACTGAATGGGGAAATATAGCGATGAAAGGACAAATAAATGTTTCATGCAGAGAATAAAACTGTTAGCAATATCCCTCGTGTAAATGATATAATAGGAAAGCAATTAGAGAGAGTTTTTGTATCATGAGAGAGAGAGAGAGGGAGAGAGAGAGAAAGAGAAGGAGAGAGGGAGAGAGGGGAGAAAGAGAGGGAGAGAGAGAGAAAGAGAGATAGATAGACAGGGAGATAGGGGAAGAAGTGAGAAATAGAAAGAGAGAGAGAGACAGACATAGGGGACGGGAGTGAAAGAAAGAGAGAGGGAAAGAGAAAAAAGAGAAAGAAAGAAAGAATGAAAGAGAAAAGACAGAGGAGAGGAGAAGTAGAGTATTGTATTTTGGAACAAATTTTGTATATAAAAATGTGCATAGTGCTTTATTACACTATAAAAATATCAATTGAATAATTTCATGAAAGACCCTTTGATTTGACATAGACAAAATATGATTAACAGAAATAAATCTTTGAAAAAAATACAGGATTCAATGAAAAATTGTGAAATATTGTTATTTTTTGTTATAAGTATGAGGTAATTGTAATCGATACGTTTCAGACAATCTTCAGATATCCATTGGCATCTGTACAATTGTATACATGTAAAATAACATGTATGGTTTCATTATGTATAAATGCCAGCAACCGTTGATCTTACTACTAATATCTTGGGAAGATATGAAACAATTCTTCGCAATGGGAAGAATACCCTCACATACACATACCTGCCAACCCTTCCGAATAATCCGGAATATTCTGTTTTTCTGGATTTTTAGGATTTATATTCTGGATTTTCATTTTTAATTTTTTTTTGTGTTGCTTAAGCCAAATTAAGCTTGTTTTATCATATGCCACGATGTGAGGGTTCACCTATTGCGTGCGATGAAGGGCTGCATGATTGAGCAGCGAATTTGTATTCGCTTTTTTGCACAGATTTACCGCGTATTGCCAGTTACACTGCCGCTGCATGTGCGAACACCTGTTAAGGGTACAGATTTCTTATTTTCGAAGACATACCATGTTAAAAATTCTTAATTCTCATTTTCAAATGTTGGCAGGTATGCATACATGTAGTTCTGTTCTGTAAATTGCAGCTTATCAAGGATGATATTTTTGGAGGGATTAGAAAATAGATTGGAGGTGGAACATTAGTTGCCAGCAACCATTGATTCTAAAGTACTGTCTTGGGAAGATATGAAATAATTCTTTGCACTGTGAATAATTACCTCCCACAGTTCTATTCTGTAAAGTGCAGCTTATCAAGGATTTTATTTTGGGGGAGATTAGAAATAGATTGGGTGTGGAACATTAGTTGCCAGCAACCTTTAATCCTACCAGTACCATCTCGGGAAGATATGAAACAAGTCTTTGCATTGGGAAGAAAAACCTCTCACATAGTTCTGTTCTGTAAAGTGCAGCTTATAAAGGAAGATATTTTTTAGAGGAGGGGTGGAGAGATAAGAAAATAGATTGGGCTGGAACATTAGTTGCCAGCAAGCTTTGATCCTGTCAGTACTATCTTGGGGAGATATAAAACAAGTCTTTGCATTGGGAGGAATGATCTCACACATTTATGTTCTTTAAAATGCAGCATGTCAAGAATTTTAATTTTCAGTAGTGCAGTGGAGGTTTGAGGGATTAAAAAATAGATTGGGGGTTGAACAGTAGTTGCCAGCAACCTTTAATCCTACCAGTACCATCTTGGGAAGATATGAAACAAGTCTTTACATTGGGAAGAATAACCTCTCACATAGTTCTGTTCTGTAAAGTGCAGCTTATCAAGGATGATATTTTTGGAGGGATTAGAAAATAGATTGGGGGTGGAACATTAGTTGCCAGCAACCTTTGATTCTAAAGTACTATCTTGGGAAGATATGAAATAATTCTTTGCACTGTGAATAATTACCTCCCACAGTTCTATTCTGTAAAGTGCAGCTTATCAAGGATTTTATTTTGGAGAGATTAGAAAACAGATTGGAGGTGGAACATTAGTTGCCAGCAACCATTGATTCTAAAGTACTGTCTTGGGAAGATATGAAATAATTCTTTGCACTGTGAATAATTACCTCCCACAGTCTTGTTCTGTAAAATGAAGCATATTGTTTGCTTTTTCATTGGTGGAGGGGGAGGGGGAGGGGGGGGGGGGGGGGGGGGGAGAACATCATCTGTGGAGGATTACTAGATGAGCTAGTGTCAATGGGATAGAGAGGGTGGGAGTACTAGAAGTGAGTACTAGAAGTGTGCGGGTGGGGGGGGGGGAGCATTAAGATATCTCTTTCAAGATTATTTAATTATAATCCGGATGCCATGGTGATTGTAACTGTACCTTGGGCCACGGCAATCTTATGGTCTGCACAATCATTGCCATAGCTCTTCAATCTGTATTTATATCAACCAATAATGAGAGCAGGTTGTCCTTACTAAGTAGATGAGCAAAATATACACAAGCACATTGATTTTAAGGACATCTATGGTATGCTGTCTGCATATCATCTGCTATTAAGAGTCAGAAGAGAATTAACTGTGAGTTACAGTGTATGAGTCAACACCCTTGTTGCTCCACAGGGAGGGAATATTAAATTCCAATTTGTATTTAATGGGGGGGGGGGGGGGAGGCTTATAATCACTGAAGCAATTAATGTACGCTGTCTCATTGACCTCATATTCGAGACCTTTTATTCTTATCTGGCAGTGCCAACCCTTACCAAACGTGAATGTATTCCTGTTGTATTCGAAGACATGTATCTGAATACAACCAACCACTTATTCTGTATGAAAATTAGTGGTTTGAATACACATGATTGTATTCAAACCACTTGTAATAGTATTCCTTTGTATTCCTATAAGCCGAAATATGTAAATGAGGAATACAAACAAGTATTCAAACCACTAGTATGCAAATTAAAAGACGAATACTAGCTACAAATTAGTATTCGAACCACCTATTTAGTATTCCTGTCAGCTCAAATTATTCGAACCACTTTGTTAGTATTCCTTTGTATTCCTATAGGCCGAAATATTTAAATGAGGAATACAAACAAGTATTCGTACTACTAGTATGCAAATTAGAAGATGAATACTAGCTACAAATTAGTATTCTGACCACTTGTCATCTGAAATATGCAATGCTGGAATTAGTATTCCGACCAACACCAAAATCCCACAATGCAGCAGAATTATACCCCAATAATAATCACCTCATACAACATACAAATTGCAGTGTAGACCCTACATAACATACCAATTAACAGTCATCAACTACAGTACGTGTATATTTCTGCTGTATTTTTAAATTGACATACAGGCCTACACTGTTTCACCCAAAGTACTAGGATGTTCATGCTAGATATTAACTCTTATTTCAGTGCGTGCTGTTTAGCAGTTCTAATAGTGCTTTCTGAAAACAAACTGGGGTCAAAATCTGCGATATTACTTGATAAGTATTAATTAGCCCATGTTCATACTACAAATGTATAATGTATCATGACTTATATAGCACACTTTATACAACTTCACAATGTAGGTTCAAATGCATAAAAATACATCAAGTCTATAGACAATTATACCCCCTTGTGTAATATTGGTCCTATGTAGACAACTGGTCCTGGACCAGCTTTGAGGGAATAGACCTTCGATCCTGTACGTGACTCAACCAAAAGGAATGAAGTTACCACGGACCACTGTTTCAGTATTTGGTCTACCAGTATCATCATGCACATACTCAAAAGTTAGACATTTCTAGACTTAGATCCAGGGTCCACATGTAGAAATTGGACTTAGGCCTATAGATCTATTATCTAGATCTACTTAGGCTACTTGTATAATTATGTTAAACACATCCTAACTGAGTCCAATTCGAAACATTATAGGCTATGTCTTAGGTAATTAACCTGTTAGGTCTAGAGTCTAGACCTAGTCCTTTCAGACTAGGACATAGAGTCTAATCTAGTTTTCACTCCACAATCAGATCAATCAAGTCCAGCAATTAGTCCTGGATCTACTTGCACGGTCCACTCATTTCTAATCGCAACGTGACGCGCTCTGAGCGGCTCAATTCCAAAACCAAAACCAAACTGCAGTGCTATACTGTTCTGGTCCTGGTCAAGCCTAGGCTCTCGTCCTGGTGATCTAGGCTCTGGTCATGGCGAGCCTCTAGGCTCTGCATGGTTCTGCCTCTGCATCAGTTCTGGTCCTGAATGTAACTGTAGGGCTCGATCTGACAGTCAATACATTGTGTGCCCGTCGGTCATACTCCTAATGCCCCACATAATACAGTCCACAGGTGACACATGCAGATTTACTCAACTGGCTGTGATTGCATGTCAGCAGTTCAAAAACGTTGCTTGAATCCAAGGTCATGCAAGATTTTTGCTGGCTCAATGTAATTTGCAGTTTAATATGGCAATCCTTTTGACCGCTGCCACCATGTTAAATGATCAGATCTACAGATCAATAAGATCATTGCTGGAGACACTGTTCATGTATAAGTGGCCATCTTGGAAGTGCTTTATTCTGGTATTCCTCCGCCAATCACAGCCTCATTACGCACATCAATGAACTATTGGTGTTGTTAATATAGTACCACAACAAACATCAGATTTTTAGTATTCAAATTGGAGGAATACTAATAATCAAAGACTCAATACTACTTGTATTCAAACCAACTGCAGGTTTTGAATATTAGTATTTTCATGGAAAATGTTTGTATATTCAGAATACTAATGATCGAAGACTAAAATTCCTTTGTATGGATTTTAGTATTCGAACCACAACAATTTGAATACTTAAATTGATTTTAGTGGTTGTGACAATCAGATTTTTAGTATTCAATTTGGAGGAATACTTATAATCAAAGACTCAATTCTACTAGTATTCAAACCAACCAGTTTTGAATACTAGTACATTCAGAATACTAATAATCGAAGACTAACATTCCTTATAATGGATTTTAGTATTCCAAGCACAACAATTTGAATACTTAAATTGATTTTAGTGGTTCTGACAATGAGATTTTTAGTATTCAAATTGGAGGAATACATGCAACCACTAAAATACCACTTATTTTGTATTCTGAATATTAAGCGAATATATTCAGAAGACTTATTTTGTATTCCTGTTTGGTAAGGGAATGATTGACATGTCCCCAGCTGTATGTTTGTCAGACTGCTCGGTACGCATCCCCATTACCGCTCCCCAAGTTCCGCTGTATATCCAATGAAGAGCGATTAGGATGCTCTTGTTTATTTCATGCCTTGTCTCTGCCTCTTTCCTTATCGGTTATCTATGAAAGGAAGCACTTCGCTTTGATGACATTGTGGTGTTGTTTGTTCCTTGTCTTGTGGCTTCTGCTGTCCTCCTGTGTCCTCAGCATGATGAGAGATACTTGCTTGGGCGGAAAGAAGTACTGTCTAGGTGTGGTTGTATGAATATTTGATTACATCTATATATATATATAGCAGTTATCTGTACATTGTCCTATTTGTTGAATTGATTGCATTTTAATTCATCAAACAAAGCTCAATGTAAACAGTTCAATAATTTGACGTTTCAAGAATTTTTGCCAGGCAGTGAGAATCGTAAAACATGCTTGAAAAGAGATAAATGCTAAATATTTGTGACGATGTAGGAATAATTCATTATTAAAACTCATTATCCAAATCCTTATTCCTTCTCAAATGAATAACGTACTTGCTATTTCCTTTTCATATTTTAGTTACTCTGTTTTTCTCATGCTTGAAATGGGCAATGAATCACACACGTTTATAATGTCATGTCTGACTTGATCTGCGGTATCCGCTGCAACTCCAACATCATTTGCTAATACACTGTCCCTGAGCGAATCTCTTCTCGTCACCCTGTCCTTAAACATGATCTCCTTCAGCAACACGTACCCTAATGGATCTTAATATTCCAGATTGGTTTCCCGCAAAGTGAAACAGAATCCGAAGCCCGTCTTTATTTCTTTTACCAGCTCCCCGTCTCCCCCTGGGGGATTTCGGGCAGATGGACTAGTGAGAGATAGAGCGCAGTGTTTCACCCCAACGCAAACAGCGCCATGTTTTCTCTGTTTTCTTGGTGTTCAGTGCGACTGTCCCTAGCGGCACTCCCCACCATATTTATGAAGAGAGGCTGGATATGGAAGTCTATGTACACCTTGCTTTCGTAGACTGGAAACATTTTTTTCAATTACTCACTGACACGCCTCCAATCACCATTACCCCACTTCTGTCTTTCAATTTCTGCCCCTTTTCAGAGAAAAGTGAGAATCTCACTTTTGAGGGTTTCTCGTGCAATCCAATCCTTTAGGAAATGAACATATTAAATGGATTCTTAAATTGCATATTTAGCCTGAAGCTGTGTATAGATTTGTATCCGTTCTGTTAAATGGCAAACCGTCATGAAAACTTGTATTCTACAGAATTATGTAGCATACTTTGAGAGCCAGGACTTAAGTTTATCTATGCATCGTGGCAGGCCTTATGTGTAGGGTTTGTGTGCACTGAGTTTAGAGGAACACATCAGCCAGTCAATACACTATTAAAATGAATCTGGCTTACTACACATACACAAAGAGGAGAAGTGTGCCCTCCCCTCCCATCATGAACTTGTGCTCCCCATTCAAATTTTACATCCCATGCATAAGCATCAAAATAAATGTGAGAACTTCTTTTTTTTTTGTCCTGTCACATGTATTTCAGAATTTTCCCCCCTCCCTTTTTATAGAATCTTGAATCCGCCCCAGTAGTTACATGGCTTTTGTTTTCCCTTCTGTAGGTTTTCCCCCATCTTTTATGTTTGTCAAATTTTCATGTTTGTCAAAGAAACAAGACAGCCTGGCTGAATTTGAAAAAGGTGTATTAATCAACAACAACAAAAACATCAACATCACCAGTTTTTTTGTTATCATCATCATTTTCTCTTCATTTTATCAAAGATATAGGTTAGAGTTATTTGTATCTGTATAATAATACATCCATGTATCAGGTTGTATTAGAAAGGGATAACGCATCAACACATTGCTAATATAGCCAAATTAAAAGAAAATCGAAATGAAAGATGTACTTTGTCCATTTTCATAAAGTAGTATCATTAGCAGAGTGGTTTGGTATATATTTTCCCTATGTACATCACCATGGTAATTTCCTGAAATTAAAGTTAATGAGTTCCACTGCTCCAATATTAATATTTAATTTAATTTTCATTAAAAAAATTGTATTACATTAATGTATAATCTATATAGGAATTGGGTATCATTATTGTATATTAATATATTAATATTTAATTTAATTTTCATTAAAAAATTTGTATTACCTGAATGTAAAATCTATATAGGAATTAGGTATCATTATTGTTCATTATTTTCATGTATTTTATTGTGCCCTAGCTATCTCCATTTCCTTCTTTTTTAAGCGCCTATAGAATTTCTTTGTGTTAGTGATATGCACTATACAAATAATGTTCATTTTCATTATTATTATTGGACCTCACTCATACTCCAGTATAAATTATGACGCTATCATTCTCTGTGAATACTGAAAGTTTCATTTTCCTTTCCATCCTCCTCCATAAACATGATATCGAAACCGAAATTACATGTGCCATGCGGGCCTCTAGGGGGACGCATTACCGATGTATCTGCATGTGATTCTATACATCACATGTTTTCATTGTCACGAGAACAGCGCATGTACTTGCGTTGCCGGTGGCGTTCAAATCCATTTATGAAGATGAGCCACGCAAGATAAGTATGTTGCAAGGGCAGTTATATGGAGGGGAATGCTAGCTTCTATGCAACGTTTTGATAGAGCTAGTGTTAGGTTGTGGAAATTCCTCTTTACATGCCAGTTAAGTACGTATACTGGCCAGGCTCTAAGGGTTAGATTAACCCTGCTTTTAGTGCTGTGTCACATATATATCTTCTATGGGGATATTATTGAAGAAAGTCCATCTTGTTTTTTTTATGTTCCTTGAATGTTATTGATGAGTATTCCATATCAAGTAGGTTAAATATATCTTGTTAACGTATGAAATCTAAATGAAAAACAATTACCTTTTAAAGAAGTAGTATTTGGTTGTTGCCAATATGTGTGCATTCATTGAACATATTTATCACAGCACATATTGTGATAGCTAATTTTCCTATTTATTCTCTGCTTAACATAGAAATAAATGAGGATTCAATTAACTTTTAGCGAAGTACATGTATTTACTTTAACCCTGATCGATATTTGAGTAAGATTGATAAATTAGACAAATAAAACCAAGCCCAGTAAACATATTAAAGTATGAAAATGAAGACAAATTTGCATAATTACATACATGTACAACGTCTGCAAATATACATGTACATCTATTTACTATTTCAAATTAATCTCTTTTATTCGAAGCACATGAACTATGACATGTGTACATGTACATAGCTCTATTTCTACTTGTACTATGTAGTTGGAATATGGCTCTTAAAATCTACATGCTCAATATATCTCAATGCAATATGCAGCTGATACATATTTCTTCTCCAGCCTAGCTATAACTGCCCCACTCCTAATTGAATCATTACACTGGCAAAATCCTGGACTGGCCTTTTCCCTGATTCGATTTGGCGAGTGTGACACACAAGGAATTTCATTTCATTTCATTTTTCTCCTCCCCCCCCCCTCCCCCCTCCCTCCCCCTCTGCTAAGGTACATGTACATAGGTGGGTCGTACTGTCTAAATGATGTGTCTTTCCTCTTGATATCAAATTTAATTCAATTTGAAATGGTATTTTTTTTTGGTTTAATTAAGGATCGCAATATAATATTGAATTGTGCATGATTTACAATCTAAATGATGAAACATAACAAGACACATAATGTACAGTCAAAAGAACAATCTACGTGAGTGATTGCTTACAATGAAAATGATAATAGAAACATACTTGTATGTTCAAGTGAATAATTATGATTGGATAACTGGCCAAGTCGTCTTATTCATGCCAGGATACACCATGCTATTGATATTTATAGAAGTTATTGTAGAGTTGGTCAGATTATATTTTAGAAATATAGCAAATATTCTTTATCATGTAAGTGGAATATTAAGTCACAGTCATAACAATCACTACAAAATCAGAGTAATGACCCCCCCCCCCCTAAACAAAACAGAGTTTCCATTGATCTCCCATCTCCTCTATTGCTATTTGTTCATTATTTACAGCTTTTAAGTACAACTCAAAGAGCTCTCCAAAGGAATTCAGTCCCAGCACTTAAGATTATTAGATTATCAATTTGAAAGGAAGCCTATATTAAAAATAAAAGTACAAGTGCATTAAGCAGTGCACTCATACATGCATGTCCTTCATGCTATTGTACTATGGTAATACCCCATTCACATCGGAAAACCGACTCCACTCCGACTCTAAAATGACCGATTCTAAGCCGTTCGATGTAATGTTATTTGGTTCGGTCTGTTGTCGTCTGATGTTGGTCTCTTTGATGTGACTGAGGTATTGGCCACATAGCCAAAGCGGCTCTAAACTGACCGAATCTTTGCCATTTGGAGGGCGAGGGGGGGGGGGGGGGGGTGATGTAATATTTTTTTCTATTTTTGTCTGTTTTCGGTCTGATGATGTCGTTCTCATTAGTGTGAATGAGCTAATAGTACTGGGTATATATATAGATATATATATATATATATATATATATGACCAATGCCACTTTTCAAAGTATTCCATGTACATTGTGTATGGAGACCTTGAAGCTTGGGTTAATTAGGAGTTTGTCTGTGCATGGAAGCTAGAGAGCTAATTAAGCATGCTTTGCCTAGCATGTTAATGCTGCAGCTGCATTGCGTTTTGTCTTTCCATCCCTCCCTCCCCCTATCCGACGTTCTATCAATCTAAATATATATTTCTTCCCTTGGTCCTTTTTTCTGTCGTTATTCTTTCATTCCCTCTCCTTTCTTTCTTTTTCTGTCTTGCACTTTTCCCCCTCTCCATCCCTCTTCATCTCCCTCTCTCTTATTCAGATATGTCTTCTCTTTTCTGTTTCATAGAGTATATAGGTCCATAAGTCAAAAGTAAACATCAATCTATCTGTTTCCATTTTGTTATGAATACATTTTTTAAGAAGTAGATTATTTTTCCCTTTCCCTCTCCTCTCTTTCTTTTTTTCTTCTCTCTTTTACTTTCTTCCTCTCTCCCTCTTTCTATCTCGATCCCTCTCTCCTATTCAGATATTTATTCTCTTTCTGCTTCATACAATAGTTCAATAAATCAAATGTAATCATCAATCTATCTGTTTCTATTCTGTTTAATGTAAGAACATGTTTCAAAAGTAGATTATGTGTCTTTATGATTTAAACAAAAGAAGGCCTATTGCTGGCTATGTTTGTATACAGATGCACTTGACAATTCTATTCCATTACATTTAATACCCTCTTCTTCTACGCCACAAACTTCACTCTTACGTAGATTATCCCAATGCTTATCAGGCAATTATTTATATAAATGTTGATTTTAAAAATCGTGTTATAAGCACCATTTCAAAAAGCAACTTTTTATGCATGTTGTGTGCAAAAATATATTGTCTGTTGAGAGTGAGATGGGCTTCAACTACATTTTAATGTATTTAAGCACAGATTTTATGTCTTTCTTGTACAATCAACGGACAATATCACAAGATGCTACCATTTGACATTGTACAAGATGGGAAAAATTTATTTTAAAGCTGACACCCTTCAAAATGTGCTAAAGAAGCCCCTTTGCTATCTCACTACAGGTAATTAGACTCATCTTCAAGGATGAACCCTGATAAAGTTAACCAATTAGATGCGTTCATGTAACACATGGCAGTCATTTACTTGTTGTCGATGGATGTCTGCATGCATAACTGTCCACTGGGCATATATACAAGATCTGCATTCACACTGCAATAAAGAATTGTCGATTTGTCTGGTGTTATGTTGGAAGTTGCTGGACAACTACAGATAAACCCACCCCGGGACTGTGGTTTTTTAAAACGCCAGCAGAAATTTCACAGATTTTTTCAGTGTAAATGCTCGCTCTCAAAACATTGGTGAATAATTCAGGTTTTGGGTCACGTGACTCTCCTTGTTTCTGTGTGATCGCGTGCACAGCAAGCAGCGACAAGTCGCGAATGTTCACTACTTACCCCAGACCCAGTATGAGCAAACACCAACGTTTTTTTCTTGGGTTTTATCAGTAGTGTAAACGGCAGTAAAAAAACATGTTTTTTTTAAACATCGTTTTGGAGCTGTGTGAATGGGCCTAAGGTCTGTTTTGCCACCTAGCTGCCGTTTCTATTACGTGCCTGATTACTTGCACAAATTGGCGAGGTCTGGCAAAGCCACTATGTTTTTGAGGTATAAGGGTGTGAAAACAAGCCGCCTGTATTCATGTTTCATGTTTAATTATTTTCTGCATTCGCTCAAGCAAACAACCCAAGTTTGTACACTCTGATTCGCTAGCTTGAAACTGTAATTAGCTGTGAAATATCGAAGCCTGCTGCCACTAATGTCAACATTTTTGATAATTGTGGCTGGGTTGGCTAGATTTGATGCGTGCTGCTAAATGCATCCACACTTGAGGAAAGCTGGGGCCGGTACATGATGTTATTTAGATAATGATAGATGTGGGGATTTATGCATATAGGAGACAGAATTAGATTTCTAAGATAGTAATGGATAGTGAAGAAGCTGTATGATTGATTTAGACCATGATAATGATACTACGTTGTTTGATGATTTGTATTTCTTTTATGCCCCACAAAAGTTTGAAGTGGGCATATTACAAGTCATTCAATGGTTGTGTGGTCTGTTGCGATTTCTTTTTTTTAGAGTGAACTTTAATATACAGCCATGTTTTAAAGATTACTGATTCTTCAGAAACTTGATCACTATGAAATATACATAGGTAGTTTACTTTGATAGTGATAGTGGAGGCGGATGTTACAATGTTGCCTAGCAACTATGTATCGTCGGTTGAGAGCCAGAAGGGTGTTTAACTCAGTATGAAACTACAGTGGAACCTTGTCATTACAAAATAATTTGGACCAAGGATATTAGCTTCAAGTTGTAATAATAAACTTTGTTATATCAGGGCAAAAATACAACAAAAGAAAAAGAACTGCAAGGGACTAGCAATTAAAATTACCTTGTTATGACGAGGGCTTGTTATATCAGTTTTCTTTATGATGAATTCCACTGAAAATGGGTTTAATGCCATTCTGGGCCTCCGCAGATAATATTTTATGTAAGGAATACAGATCATCGGTGATCCAGTTCTACTTTCACTCTGCATTTTTAATACCACTAACATACCTCCCTTCCATTTGCACTAACATTTCGCAGTCTGTTGAAGATATAGTGAAAGTGTTTTTTTTCATAGTAAGTAATGGCCTGATGATGTGCATTATGTATGTGTGTGTAGGTGGGTGGGGCCAAGGTGAGTTTGATTGACACCTGTCAAGGGAGTAAAAATGCCAGCGATGTTCATGTTGGATGATGATGCTAGTAATATTGATGGTGTTGGTTTCACTGGTGGTGATGATGGTTAGGTAATGGAAATGTGATGAGAATGAGGATTAGGATGAGGATGAAGATGAGGATGATGAGGATGATGATGATGATGATGATGATGATGATGTTGTTGTTGAGGGTGATGATGATGATGATGAAGATGATGATGATGATGATGATGATGATGATGATGATGATGATGATGAGGGTGATGATGAAGATGATGATGATGACAGTGATGATGATGATGATGAGGATGATGAGGATGATGATGATGATGATGATGATGATGATGATGATGATGATGATGAGGATCATGATGATGATGATGATGATGATACTGATGATGATGGCTATGATGATGGTGATCGACGAGGATCTTTGGTAATGATTATGTTTAGGTAATGGTGGTCTGATTAAGGAGATGGTTTTTATTGATAATGATGACTATCAGAAAATGGGAAGTAAGAAAAATGATGATTACGATAGAGTGGGGGATACATAAAATCATTTAAAATCATCAGTCATAACATTTGAATGAATGTGAATAAATAAGCATTAAATTGAAAATTTAGATCCAATTTCATGTGTTAAGTAGACCTAAATGTTATTATATAATACCTCCCACATTTACCACCAACCTTGTCTTATGGTTGAGTAGATTTGTAATCATTAATAGATCAAGGATGGAAATATTTGATAATTTTCTAAGCCAATCATTTTACTGCTAATTAAGATCCTGTTTACATTTTCACATGGGTGAATATGAAGGTCAAAATGAATATTGATGCAGGCATCAAATGTTAACACTTAAATTGATTAGAACCAGGCTTGGGCTTTTAAACCAAGTGCAAGCAACAACAAAAAACCCAAAAAACAATAACAAACTATTTTTTTACCAAATTCAAGCCCAGATCAAAAACAAAAAAGGTTTTTGGCTTTCTGCATGCTTGCATGAAATATCTCTGAGCATTTCAGTGCATTGCTGTTAATAACCTGCATGTCCCAGCACCACCGGTTTCAGTTCACTAGCAAATTAGATCCTCCCATCTTTTTCAGAAAAAAAAAAACTGTCCTTGTCTTTTATCCCTATCCAATACATGTAGATGAATTATTAATAATCAATAAGTCGTTTGGACATTTGGGTCAAGAATGGGTAGTCAATTATCTTTTGTTATTTCCAGGGTCTTTTGGGTAGAAAATGAGCAGCTCTCGGTATTATTGAATTGAAGCAGGTGCTAGCTAGTGGGAACTTGAGGATGATGTATGCTTAAAGGGAAATCATTTTTATTTTTAAGTCAAAATTGACAAACAAGAAAACGGTCAAATTGTTTGTAAGCCTACTATATATAGAATGCTGGGGAAATCTTGTAGATTATAAGGTGGAAAGCACAAAGAATATTGATTATTCTCATTTTTGTTTCTCCACACTTATGTCATATCCATGAGAGAGTTTTTTTTTAAAGAAGAAAGAGTTTGCATAAATATATCAAACCATTCAGTTTGGACTAATGGTGCAAAGCCAGAATATATGTAGACTTCATTTATCTGCTTTTTAATAAGAGTGAAGTATTTGACCGGTGAAGTATTTGAGTATCTGAAAATGGATGCAAAATACTTTTGCCCCTTAAAAATATATTAATAAACATCTCTGGACTATTTCTGAATATCCAGAAAAATTGTTCCCAAAAATCCTGATTTATTATCCTTGTTTGCAATTGAATTCATTGTTCTTTTTCATTTTATTCAAATATTGTCTAAATAATTTGATTCTGAAATGTAGCCCCCAAATGATCCCATCATAGATTATCTTCTCTTGTCCAGATTGTTCACTCATATGTACATCTGTTATCGTCGATATTATGAACAGATGAACATATGATTATATGCATGTATAATTATATATGCACCAGTGATATATATATATATATGACAGATTTGTCATTCATAAAAACGCGATGGTATATGCACTCATCAGTTTTGTTATATTATTGTAAGGCAGAAGATTTTTTGAAGAAGATTATTCTACCATATTGACTCATTGTAAATATTTTTGTTTATATTGCATTTTCTTACCTGCATGCAAGAATCTTCAGTATTGAAGGAGGCAGCTTATCTATAAGAAGAAGAAGAAGTGTATCTTTTTTAATTATTCGAAACACTGGAAATATAACCCACCTCCATTATACAAATGCATGCATTCAATATGAAACCATTTATAAACCCCTCTACACTATAGACAAAAGGCAACAAGCAATCCAACGCTGAGCAAACGACTGTAAGTAAAATTCACTACGAGGGAGTCCTTTCATAACTAACTAGCTAACCAAGTAGACTCCAGCACCCTTGACTAACATTAACGTGTATACTAATCACCCCCAAAATACTTTTAATCTGACTGTTATGGTCTTTATATCACTGTACTCCATTCAAAATATGAGCTTCATTAATAAGATATTGCTAATTTGAATACAGTCAATTATCAAAAACACTAGATTAACAAATATATATAATTAAAAAGAAAAAAATATGTAACCCAAATCTAACTTGGTTTTTTTTGTGAAAGTTCATTTTCATTCTTTATTTCCTTCATTTTTTTATAGTTTGATTTTATACATTCCAGCTGAACACATTTTGTTTTTTTAAGGTGATGAGTACACTTAAACAAATTTTTCCATCCCATCTAACACACCATCTTACTAAATATAGGTTGATTAACAGGAAATTTAACATAGTAATGATTTCAAGTTTTTAACATTCAAATAGAAAGATGAAGGTTCTGTCTTTGAGCCATCATCCTTTAGGTTCATGTCTGTGTCCTTAAGAAATGCACTTCATTTTATTGCTGCTTTCTACCCCGGTATAATAAATGGATACCCAAGAGTAAGTTTGAATTAACATATGAAGGCTAGTAACTTGCCAACTGGCTAAACTGCATTTGCGAAGGGATTCGACTAGTCACTGAACAAGGCATTATGTGAAGAAAGCGAGCTAATAATATTTTATTTTCTTAAAGCAGGCATTTTTCTATAAGCCAGTTCATAGTTGCAGTCTGAGCATGAGCAGATAAAGGTCATTGCGAACCAAATTGTGAAACACAGGGACACAAAATACTGGATAAGTGCTCATGAAAGTTATGTAATCACTCATTTATGCACAAGCAGTGCACTCCATGATACATAGGTGGAAGTATTCTTTGAAAAGGGGAAACAAAGGCTATTTATGTAGCACCTCCATCGCTCTAAGAGTGATTATTTCAAAAATGTACAAAGTGGAAGCTCTTCATGTTTTGAAGATCTGGGGATATTCAGGGTCATTTGGGACATGTGCTAAATGTGAACTGATCTATTGATGTGTCTCTTTATTTACTGTATAACACATTAAACCATCAACTTTACCAAAGTTTCTTCGGGGTATCTGTCTGGAGGTCTGCAAAAAGGGTGCAGAAAACACAGACAAAACTAAGTTAAAGACATCACCTTGCTCTACAGAATCGTTGTTACTTAATGTAATAACAAGGTATATATTGTAATATCCATAAACCTATTGTTTTCACCTTTGTGTAGTATTAACACAAGTCATCCATCAATATTTTGTAACAAATGAAATCATCAACATTAACTAAAATATACTGTTGTACATGTACGGTATATGTACAATTATAGGAAACTAGTTGTGTGTTAATTTTCAATTTTTAAGTTCATGCAGACATTGTACCATAACATCTAAAGTGTACATTTATTTTTATAATTCATTTAAAGTATTTTTATTTTAACATACAAGTTTTTCTCTTCTCTGTTGAACACATGTTAGGACCATTGACAAAAGTTTGATTTCATAAACGACGTAGAGCCCTTGATGTAAAAGTTGATATGTATATTGAGGTAAAAGAACTGCATGGACATGTGTACTAAATTGGCAACACATTCTATATTTTAAAGGAATAGCTTTTTATACATGGCAAATCCAAACACAGCTCCCAATAACATGTATTGTCAGTAATAGTCCCATATGCATTTATGTCTATCTATCTATGTAAGTATCTTCTCCCAGTTCCGGAGGTTGATTACATCATCTTTCCATTTCACTCTATATTCTGCCATTCTGGTGCACTCTTGCAGTTTTAGTCCACTCCAGTTCTTGACATTCTCTTCCCAGTTGATTCTGGGTCTCCCTCTAGGTCTACTTCCTTCCACTCTTCCTTCCAATACATCCTTTAAGAGGCTTTGGTACCTTCTAACATGACCAACATATTGACTGTATGTATTTTCTTCTTCGTTCTTCAGGTGTTGTCATTAGGCCCAGATGTCCTCCCCGAGTACAAGCTGCAGTCCCCTCGGATCCACAAATGGACCATCCTCCACTACTCGCCCTTCAAGGCGGTCTGGGACTGGGTCATCCTCCTCCTGGTCATCTACACGGCCATCATCACCCCCTACAAC
The DNA here is from genome assembly GCF_000002235.5 of Strongylocentrotus purpuratus. Taxonomy (NCBI): domain Eukaryota; kingdom Metazoa; phylum Echinodermata; class Echinoidea; order Camarodonta; family Strongylocentrotidae; genus Strongylocentrotus; species Strongylocentrotus purpuratus. The sequence goes on from NW_022145604.1 coordinate 10,726,381, forward strand.
GCTGCCTTTCTCCTCAAGAGGGACTCCCCCACCCCGACGCCCCCACCCAGCGATGACACCGCCTCGGCGTCGACCACGGGTTCAAACAGCGCTGACTACAATCAGCCGCTCACCATCATCGATCTCATAGTCGACGTCATGTTCATCATAGACATCCTCATCAACTTTCGGACGACTTACGTCAACAAGAATGACGAAGTGGTCTCGCATCCCGGAAAGATTGCTGTGCATTACTTTAAAGGCTGGTTTCTTATTGACGTGGTCGCAGCTATTCCATTTGATCTTCTCCTCTTTGGGTCAGAAAGTGATCAGGTTAGTTGCTCTTTCTTGGTTTAATAAACTCATATCCTGCCATAAAGCCGCATGCATGCTACCGTTATATTGCTTTGAACACGCGAGCACGCTATCGATTGGCTGCTTAATTCTTGTGAGCGAGCCACAGCTTAGCTGCTTTATGCATGCATGCTCGCATTCGTAATAGCAGTTATTGTTCATGCTCATTGTACTGTGCCAAGTGCTTCGCAGGCGCTATTGATCGCACCATCAGATTTTCTCAAAATAAACTTGGCACAGGGGGGATTTGTGCCTTGGCACTGGGCTGTACTTGTTACGGCAGGATAAGAGTTTTAAAAAAAATATTATGTGGAGGTGTCTTGGTCTAGTGGATACGTCACCGGACTGTGGATCACATGGTTTGCGGTTCAAGTCCTGCCACGGCACTAATGTCCTTTGGCAAGACATTAATTTACATTTGCCACACTCAACCGAAGTGAGATAGAAGGGTACCTGGCAGGAATTAATTCCTAGAAATGCGAGAGCACCATAAAGGCATCCATGCTAAAACCAGGTTAATCATTGTGGTGTGCTAGTAAAGTCAAGTTTGACAGACATCAGTGCTGTACAAGAACCCACTGCCATTATATTATCATTATATTGTAAATTTTGTTGAATAACAAATGGAGAAAGACTGAAACATGTGTACCTTAATGTTATTTGATAGATTTTGTAAAACCAATATTCTTTTAGATTAAGTAGATTGGCATTTAGGTGTTTTATTTTGCCTTGACCCTTAAATGTTATATTTCTGAGTGTCTATTGTGTGCATTCCGCAGTGACCCTCACAGCTTTCTCTTGAAGCACCTGCTTCTTACAATATACACTTTGTCCTTCACACTGTCACTGTGTATCTTTGTCCTTTCCATCAATGGGTTTTTATATACACCTCTATATGAAACATGAATCTCTGAAATTCAACTTTTTTTTATTCTGTTTATTTTCTCTTGATATTCTCTGTCTCTTGTAGTCAACAACTCTCATAGGCCTTCTAAAAACTGCCGTCTTCAATGGGTATTTATATACACCTCTATATGAAACGGCCATCTCTAAAATTCAACCTTTTATTCTGTACATTTTCTCTTAATATATTCTCTGTCTCTTGTAGTCGACAACTCTCATAGGCCTTCTAAAAACATCAATGGGTTTTTATATAAACCTCTATAAGAAACGGCCATCTCTGAAATCTAACCTTATATTCTGTTTATTTTCTCTTGTAGTCAACAACTCTCATAGGCCTTTTAAAAACAGCGCGTCTTCTCCGCCTGGTGCGAGTCGCCCGGAAGCTGGACCGCTACTCGGAGTACGGGGCGGCCGTCCTCCTTCTCCTCATGGCAACCTTTGCCCTGATAGCCCACTGGCTGGCGTGCATCTGGTACGCGATCGGGTCGGCAGAGCGACAGCAACTCGAGCATCAGATCGGGTGGCTGGATCACCTTGCCAACGAGACGCACCAGTATTACGTGGACAATGTCACCAGCAGTGGGCCCACCATCAAGTCCAAGTACATTACAGCGCTTTACTTCACGTTCAGCAGTCTCACCAGCGTAGGGTTCGGCAACGTCTCCCCGAACACCAATGCGGAGAAAATCTTCTCGATCTGCGTGATGTTGATAGGATGTAAGTTTGGAGCTAGGGTTTCACGTTTTCATTAGTTAATTAGTTGTAGCTTAGTATTTGTGAGAAAATAAGAAAATAAGTTGTGAAAAGAAGGTTTATGAATAAAGAACATTAAAGCCCATCTGAACTAGTGTACAGGAGGATTAGACCACCCTGCAAGGTCACTGGACAGGTGGTTATGTCATCAACTCAGCTCTCAATTAATATAAGGAAAAGAGGATCATGGGGGACCAATGGTCAGCAATTATGTATTGTTTGTTATATAGAGGGCGCAAGTAACTATAAGTAGTCCAGTGGGCCTTTAAGCTTTATTATCATGATAAACAAAGTGTACTTTGATATCAAACTTTGTGATCCTGGAACACAAACAGAATTTCATGAAGAAAATAAAGATTACTTAAATACAGTATCCTAGTGTAAGTAGTCAATGTTCTTGGTCCGTTTCCATTCAGTATTGTTGGCCATTCAGCAGTTATGAATCGTTTCCTGTTTTACATTTTTTTTGGGGGGTGGGGGGCAGTTTGTTTGGGACTTTTGTTGGGCTTGTTGCTGTGACTTGGTATGAAATGAAATAATTTTGTCACTACAAGTATTCATAACCAGTCTGTAATTTTACCACCTATCCATCCGCTTCTCCATCTATAGCACTCATGTATGCCAGCATCTTTGGTAATGTCTCGGCCATCATCCAGCGACTCTACTCAGGCACCGCCCGCTACCACACCCAAATGTTGAGGGTCAAAGAATTCATCCGTTTCCATCAGATTCCCAACCCCCTACGGCAGAGATTAGAGGAGTACTTCCAGCATGCCTGGTCGTACACCAACGGCATTGACATGAACATGGTAAGTGATGAATGATAAAGATGATGCTAGTAATACTGGTGGTGTTGATTTCACTGGTGGTGGTGGTGGTGGTGGTGGTGATGATGATGATAATAAAAGTAATATTGTATTTGTTATGATAAAAGAAATATAAAGATGAAGAAAAGAAGAAAAAGGATCAGAAATAAAGGAAAAATAAAGAAAGAAAGAAGGAAAAATGATTGATAGATAGATAAAATGGATTATAATTGATGTGTTATAAAACATGTCTACAAGGTTTCACTATTACCCTGGTTGAAGCAAGGCTGACTTAAGGCCATGATAGCATTTAGAAGAAAACAAACTCTGAATGTACCAGGGACTCGTTACTACACCAGGGATGTTTTGCCAACGGACAAAATATAGACATCGATACTTCTTCTCCCCTCACATGAATTCATGCGAATGTTGGTTTTAAATGTGACATACATAAACACAGTGTTTTCTTACATTTTCTTTGCTTTTGTGATAAGTTGTTTTGAAATGTTTTGAAAACATTAGGATCTCAGTTCAGCAACACAAATCCCACACTAATGCCTAGTGAATTATGTTTCTTGAAAACAATATGTGGTTCTTACCTTTAGGGGATAAACATGATTTATGTCATGGATCTGAGAATGCATTTGATTAAGCAAGACAATTCTGTTTGGTTGTATAAAATGATATATTCCATATAAATAAATTAACAGTGAGTGGGATTTTGTTGTTGTTGATTGTTAGACCCAGATATTTGAATATGGAAAGCAGGCCCTTTTTCATCAAGTGTATGTAAACTTTTGGGCTTACTGTATTTATATATATGTATATATATATTACAAAAAGTGACAGAAATTGTATGTAAATGTAACTTTCTTTATAATTCATTTGGAAGGGAATGATAGGATTAAGGTATCTGGGGTGATTGCGTGTGAGACGTAGTTTTGCAGCTGGGTTTTGTTATGGGGAGAAAAGCACTCTCAAGTCCATTTTAGATTCAGCTTCAATACAGCTTAGAATTTCTTGAATAATTCTCCCCTGGCCACATTCTCACTACCGGATATCTTCTAGTTTTCCATGCATTAGATTTTTTTTGTTTTATTCATTGCTCAAATCAAGGGAGTTCTTTTTACTTTCAATAAACAGAGATTAGCTCAGTATGAGAATAATAATGTGGTATATTTTGAGATTTTATTTCCATGATGCCAATGGCAGCTCTGAAAGCAGGAGATATATGGAAAGGGAACAAAAAAATGCCCCAAATTGTCTTTGGTGTGCCCGGGCTATAATCAAGGATGCCAGTTTTCATTCTATAGTTAAAGAGGTATACACATTGAATAACAGCATCAAATAATTCAAAATAATAGCAAAAAGCCAGTTTTAAGAGGTCAGGGGGGTGTTTCACAAAGATCCTAAGTTGAACTTATCTCTAAGTTGGACTTAAAAATTATGGAAGGCCATTAGCATCTTTGAAAATATTTTGTAAAAGTTATTTTGAAAGGCATTAATTGTTTATTCAAATCATTCATATTGTCTATCATCAAGGAGATTTCATGTTCTGGATGTGGAATTCATAAAAAGTCTAAAATACTTGAATTTCTGCTTTTGAATATATTTCATTTTAAGACTCCAATGGCTCTCCATAATATTTAAGTCCAACTTAGAGTTAAGTTCTACTTAGGATCTTTGTGAAACACCCCCCTGTTCAGATAACAGCTGGCCAATCAGCTTTGCTTGCTCACGATAAGCCCTGCCCAGTTAAATTTATACACCAAGTTATACTTTGTATGATACGACTGTCGGATGAAAAAGGACCCTGATTTTTTGTAACACAACATTCAGACTAGAACAAGAACTTATCATGTAGCTATATAGTTTTTGTATAGCTATTCAATGAATGTTGGTAGTCTGAAGGAGGGTTCAGCTGTAAGAACAGTTGCAGCACAGAAAGGTGAAGGACTGGTGTGTTTTTGTCTCTGCATGGTGATGCAATGTTCGGGGCACCAGTACCACTCAGAATTTCATGAGCTTTGAGAGGGGGTCGGATTTCACGTCGTATTTGTCACGTCCCGAGTGCTCTAAGCCGGTTCTCCTCCATTTCACCTACCCCTGGAATATTTTAAGGCATGTTAGAGAGAGAGAGACAGAGAGACAGAGAGACAGACAGAGATTGAGACACTGAGTAAACATGAGTGAGAGAGAGAGTGAGAGAGAGAGAGACAGACATACAGACAGAGATTGAGACACCGAGTAAACATGAGTGAGAGAGAGAGAGAGAGAGAGAGAGAGATGGAGAAAGAGAAAGTTAAAAGAGATGGTGGGGAACATGTTCCGGAAGATACTAAAGAAAGAAAGAGAGATCATACACACTCACATGCACCCACACTCATATGGAGACACAGGGATTGTGAGAGAGAGACAAACTGAAAGAGATACATTGTACAGCAAAAGATCAAGACAGAAAGAGACATGGACAGAGTAAAAAGAAAGAAAGTGATAAATCGAGCAGGAAAGATAGGTAGATAGACTGAGAAAGATAAAGAAAGGAAATAGAGAAAAGAATGGAAGGAATTAGAGCAACAAAGAAGGAAAAAGAAAAAGAAAGAGGAATTAAGCAAAACAAGAACTTCTGTTGCATGGTTAGCTGGATATTCTTTGTGTCTTTCAAAAATTTATAGAGCTAGATATATGCATTGTGGTCATAAAAGAAGGAGAGATAAGTAAATAGAACTTACAGGGTTTCATTGTATTTGATTTATTAAGTAATTTCACATTAAATTAGTAAAAAAAAAAATGGGAAATGGTTGAATAGTTTGTATGAATGCAAAGTCAAATAGATGAAAGCGGAAGAGGGGTATTGACACTTGAGCGAAAAGAAGAAGAAAAGATGACAGAGATGGATGGAAGTTCAGAAGTAATGGAAATCAAAGAAGTGGGGCAACAAGGAGACTGTTGAATTAGAAATCGTTAGAAGTGGGTATATAAGAGCTTCCCATAAGGGCTGAAAAAATAAACACTTCTCCGGAAAAAATAAAGGGAGAATTGTATAGATCTGCTGAAAGTGGCAGCGGACTACTTTGTTTTTTCCAAGGCCTGTTTTGAAAGTCCTTTGAAAGTCATGAATATGGAATTGGCTTTACCTATATAATTTGAAAGTTGCCTTCTACTTTTCAATTAACTCTTTCTAAATTCTACATAAATGATTACAGAGCCATTTTTTTTTTTTTTTTTAATTTTTTATATATAATCAAATAAATCATCTTTCTCTTTGCTCCCAGATCTTCAGTTTCTAAAGAGTCTCCAAGCAAATCCTTTATGAATTTTGTTTCTTTACTACCATGTCTGAGGATTGCTCCAGAAAGACATTTCTTTCTTACTTTTATATGGAGATGAACTTTAAACATCCCTCTATCAGGTTGACTGAACCGTCTTCCATTTTTTCTTTCTCTCAAGGTCTAGGAATGTTGCCATGAGTGTCTTCAAGCAAACTCTTTCCGACATTTCTGTTTTAACAATGCCCTGTAGCCAAAAGTTTGATGGAGTATCTTTGTTTTCTTTCATGAAGCCCTAGCAAGCTGTTTTCTTTTGAATCTTCCAAGTGAAGATTTGTCCTAATAATCCTGATCTCAATTTGACTGAAACCTTTCTTCTTTCTCTTTTCTATCAAGGTCTTGAAGAGTTTTCCAGAGTGTCTTCAAGCGGACATTTGCTTCCATCTCAATCGCAATCTCCTTTCTTTTGGATCTTCTAGGTATAGATTTTTCTTAATTATCCTGATCTCAACTTGACTGAAACATCTCTTTCTCTTTTCTATCAAGGTCTTGATGAGTTTTCCAGAGTGTCTTCAAGCGGACATTTGCCTCCATCTCAATCGCAATCTCCTCAACAACAGTCCAGCCTTCAAGGGGGCCAGTCCTGGTTGCCTCAGGGCTCTCTCTCTATGAAGTTCTGTCCTAATTTCAATTTGACTGAAACCTCTTTTCTTCTCTTTTCTATCAAGGTCTTGAAGAGTTTTCCAGAGTGTCTTCAAGCGGACATTTGCTTCCATCTCAATCGCAATCTCCTTTCTTTTGGATCTTCTAGGTATAGATCTTTCTTAATTATCCTGATTTCAATTTGACTGAAACCTCTTTTCTTCTCTAATTCTATCAAAGTCTTTAAGAGTTTCCAGAGTGTCTTCAAGTGGACATTTGCCTCCATCTCAATCGCAATCTCCTCAACAACAGTCCAGCCTTCAAGGGGGCCAGTCCCGGCTGCCTCAGTGCTCTCTCTCTATGAAGATCTGTCCTAATTTCAATTTGACTGAAACCTCTTTTCTTCTCTTTTCTATCAAGGTCTTGAAGAGTTTTCCAGAGTGTCTTCAAGCGGACATTTGCCTCCATCTCAATCTCAATCTTCTCAAGTGTAGATCTTTCTTAATTATCCTGATCTCAATTTGACTGAAACCTCTTTTCTTCTCTTTTCTATCAAGGTCTTGAAGAGTTTTCCAGAGTGTCTTCAAGCGGACATTTGCCTCCACCTCAACCGCAATCTCCTCAACAACAGTCCAGCCTTCAAGGGGGCCAGTCCCGGCTGCCTCAGGGCTCTTTCTATGAAGTTCAAGACCACTCACGCGCCACCAGGCGACACCCTCATCCATCGTGGGGACGTGTTGAGGGCGCTTTACTTTATTTCCAGGGGCTCCATTGAAATCCTGAGAGAAGATGTGGTCCTTGCTATTCTAGGTGAGTCAGCAATAATTTGACCAATAGTGTCTTAAAGCCTGTCTGCACTAGTTTGGCTAGGGGGATTAGACCACACTGCAAGGTCACTGACGGGTTGTTATCTCATCAAATCAGGTCTCAACTAACATAAGAAAGCGGGGATCACGGGGTACCAATTGTGACCGATTAGGCATTGTTTGCTATATAGAGGGCGCAAGTAGCTAAAAGTAGTGTAGTGGGGCTTTAAGTTGGACAATAGGTATCATTTACAAACAGGTACTTTTATGTTTTGATATCACATTTTCGTTTTTCTCTGTCCTTGAAATTCTGCGGGTGTAAATTATCTATTAAATTTAAGTCATAGCTTATGAGAGGAAGGTAATGGATTCTTGTAAAACACATTTTGTACAAGTCATGTAGATTTGCACTTGTAAATGTTCATGTGTTTATGAAACATTGTTCAAAATACTGAATGACATGCCATTGGGCCTAAAGCTATAAGGATCTGTAATCTATGCACATACAAACACAGTTAAATAGTGCACTATTTCCTATGATTGACTGAGTAATGACTAGGTAATGTAATAATTTACTAAAATCCATTTTCAGTTTATGCACAAGATATTCTTCCTTTTATACCATCTAGAGCATGCATTCAGAAACCTATTAACTGAATTTGTTAATTGATTTGAATAGCAACTGACCATGTGATTGTGAGAATTTTAAAATATATTTGTCTGGGGAATGTGCTTTTTGTTAATTCTCCACCACAGACAGAATACTATGGGGTAAAAAAATGATGGTGATTCATCTGTGTGTTTATTGGTTTCTTTCATCGACAGGTAAAGACGATGTGTTTGGGGAGAACATTTGCGAACACGAGATCGTTGGCAAGTCCAAATGCAACGTGCGCGCCCTGACATACTGCGACCTCCACAAGATCCTAAGAGATGACCTTTTGGAAGTCCTAGAGATGTACCCAGAGTTTGCAGAACAGTTCACCAAGAATCTAGAAATAACCTTTGAACTCAGAGATGTAAGTCCCGCCCTTTCCCGACCTTTCCCATGAAATGCATCCAGGGGGCTGTCTTATAAAGAGTTGATATCAATCGCAACTTATTTGCGATTGATATCGATCGCAGCTATGTACATAAGAGATAGGAGACTGCAAACTGCGATTGATTTGAGGACTTGCGATCGATTTGGATCAATCGCAACTCTTTGTAAGACAGGGCCCATGTGTGTCGATTGGCATGATGAATAGAGACGCCAATAAACAGGAGCTTTTGCAATTTCATGTGGCTATGCTGTATTGAAAAAATGAGCTTCAAATACTACTTCTACAAAAATTTTGATATTCATATGCGTTCTAAAAGGGAACAGTTAAACGGCTTGTTAAATAAACTAGATAATGCGTGGAGCCCAAGTCCAAAATATGAATTATTATAGCTGTCAAGATGTTTTACTATAGTGCATCCATTCATACAATACGCCCTGTGTCAAAACTATGATCATGATATAAATGTATATATGATTTATGTGATATATATGATATATATGATATATATGATATATATGATATATATATGATATATATGATATATATGATATATGTATGATATAATAATATGTATATAATACCTTTCTTTGAAATACATTGCTTTCACTCTTTCTCTCTAGGAACATGCTGCATTAGGAAAAGACCCAGAACCGGAGATTAAATCTTGCAAGATTCCAGACACAGTGCTCCACGACGAAAGAGAAAAGCCAAACGATTTCAAATACCAGCCGAAAAGTGAGATTGGTACAGTATCTTTACCTTCTTTGCTTGAAATCCCCTTCCCTTTTTCTTTCTACTAGAAATTTGTTATGTTGATTGGAAATAATTAAAGATTTGAGTTAGCACATGTCTCAGGTATTTACGAATCAAGGATTTCTTAATAATCTTCAAATTTTACGCACTGATTAGATTTGGTGCTTTGTTTTGCTTTGTTTCAATTGTTTTTAAAAGCCTTTAATTAAATGTTTTTGTGTCCACAATATAGAGTAAATTACTGTGCTTTATTTATCTGTAATTTTTTCTTATCCTTTTTTTTCTTGTTCTCTCTCTTTATCCTCTTCTTGTTCTTGTTTCCGTTCTTGTTCTTCTGCATTTTTCCTTTATATTCTTCCTCTTCTTCTTCTCTCTACTTCTTCTTCATCTTCTTCTTCTTTTTCTTCTTCTTCTTCTTTTTCTTCTTCTTCTCCTTCTCCTTCTCCTTCTCCTTCTCCTTCTTCTTCTTCTTCTTCTTCTTCTTCTTCTTCTTCTTCTTCTTCTTCTTCTCCTTCTTCTTCTCCTTCTCCGTCTTCTTCTTTTGCTTTGTATTTCTTGTATTTTTGTATAATTAACTTTAAATTATAATGTTTGATCAACTTGTTGTCCATTACCAGGTGTCATTAATAAAGATGCCACAGCACGGCGGATGAACTTTGCTCAGAACCAGTCGGGGAGCTCCGGTCACAACAGCATCCCGACCTTGGACTCCAGCGACGACGACGAGTGCGGCAGGGGCATCCTCGAATTCTCGCCCGACATGGCGGGGCGCGACGTTACCCCTGCCCCCGAGATCCTGCAGGGACACGAGGAGAACCGGAGGAGCGGTGGAGGGTTGGAAGGAGTAGGCGGTGGAGGAGGGGGAAGCAGGGGATCCTTCAACACCATTGCAGGTATAGACTCCTGCTTTCCCTCTTTCAAGGATTGGTTGAATAGGGAGCAACAGGGCGGCGCCGGCCAGGGTAAGAGGAACAATGATGTCGAACAGCATCTTGCCTGCCCCCCTGTATACACCAAGCTGTCGTTATCTAGCTAGTTTTAATTTGTACCCACGCGCTTACCTTATATATTGCACCCATAATGCCTCAGTCACACCTTTGCGTATTTGGCTTGCGTATTGCTGCATATTTATGGCAAGCTGTTTTAACATTTATTCCTATTTCCTGATATCAAGAATTACCATTGCTCTGCAACAGAAAATCATTTCATGATATCAAGAAATATGAATAAATGTTAAAACGGCTTGCCATAAATACACAGCAATACGCAAGCCGAATACGCAAAGTTGTGACTGAGGCATAAGACTCCTTGTCATAGTAGTTGCAATTCCAAGAAACTTTGCTCAAGTGTTCTGTCCCCAAACAGCACCTCCTCCCCTTCTCCTCATTGTCTACATTTATCCCACAATAACCCCCAGGCACTGTTCACTTCCATTCAATTTTCAATGCACTGATCAGCCTCAAAGATAATACTGTATACGCCAATTGAGATTATGGAAAATCGTGCATAAGGTCTTTATCCTGTTCCCATTCTCATTCTACCAAACTGTCCTCGGCTTTTTCTTATAAAGAATTGTGATTGATCTTGATTGATCCCAATCAACTGTAAACATAGAAACTTATAAAGAGAGTTGCGATTGATATCAAGTTGAGATTTGATTAGCATCATTCACAGCTTTTTATATGAGAGGACTCTGATGTTAAAGGTATTACAAAGTTTTGGTATGGGGTCATGAATTTGGTTCAAATTAAAATATTGGAAGCATATGCGTTCCTACAATATTCATTGATCGTTGTCCCAGTTGAAATCGAGTCTAAAGTTATAAAATTATAAATAATAAACTCTTTATGTTGTATAGCTCCCTCTCAAGGTCAAGATATTAATTTAGCTATGAAACAATGTCTCTTGACTAAAATCGACCGATTAGCTATTCCCGTTTGGAAATAACATATCAAAACTACATATTCTGAGATTTTCATGGTCGCAGCTACCATTGTACGGCCGTAGGCGCTATTTGAAATTTATCAAAATTTACCGGGAGCACCGGTAAATTTTTATATTCAATTTTTCTCGAAAACAGAAGTGTTTTAGGGGGTAATTTTTTTAGTGCTTATAATACATCCACGGGGGCATCCAAATATATCAAAATTGTAAAGATTCACTATCCACCCAAGTTTCAAAATTTCCCAAAACTTTGTATTACCTTTAAAGCCTATTCATGCCCCTTTAGCATCACCTATCACTCTTATATTTCAGAATACTTTTATATTCATTAAAGAATTGCAGTTGAGTTTATGTGCAGTTTCTCATAAAGTTTGCACACATTTAGATAGATCAACGAAAAGTAGTACCCCTTCCCCTTCTTAATGCCTTTTTTTTTAAACCCACTGAGTATCTTTTTAACCAAGCTATAATCCTGCATGTTAGGATATTGCTTTTCCTTCCCTTATGAAAGTGTCTTTGTAAAATATAGCAGTTAGATTGTTGAAAACTTCACTCAGAAAAATATCTCCCTCCCTGTCTTTTTTTTTTTAAACCAAGGCATGATGTTATACTAAAAGATGTATCCTTCTCTCTAAGGGCGCGTTTATGCTTCACTTTTGAGCGAATGAGCGATTTGTAACGCTCATCGTAAACGCTCATCGTAATCGCAGTTCCACGGTGTACTGTTCATGCTCACTTCTCTGGCTCCTACAGGCAATTCTCCGTGTGTGGCCTTAATTGGTATTCCAGCTGGATTCGCAAACCTTCACTGTGCATGCTACGTAGACCCACTAGAGGTCAGTGCGTTGACCCCATTTAAACGCTTTTACAAATTGTAAACGCATGTTTTTGTGAGTTTACGATCGGCGATCATGATCGCCGTTTTTTCGGTGATTCTACAAAAGTGAGCATAACGCGTAACAGATGCCTGATTCTGGCCAGAAAAAATGAAGCATAAACACGCCCTAATACCAATCTCTATTTTGGTTCTACAACACTTGATCTGGTGACAAATCCTCTGTTGCCAGTTCTTGCACTAACTGGATTGCTAATTTCAATCAAGGATCAAACAGTGTACCAAATATGAACCCTAACCCTACCCCTAACCTAATACCAAATTGCGAAGGTAACTGTAGCTATATGGCTTTGACAAAATACAGCCCAGAAAAAATGTTTCCAAGGGAATGTCGGGTCACCTCTATTTTTGAATGTTTTAGCGGATTATACCACTTTCAAAGTTTCTTTGAAATTGGGATATCGCTTTTCACTAGCACCATGTATAAACTGTGCCGGAAGACCAGGCACTTTTCACACATTCCCAGTTCTATCTTGAATGATATTGGTTAATGTCTTCCAACTCTCAGCAAATAAACTGCATCTTACTATATTATTCTCAAGCTATGTGAATAACACAAATATATCCAGCACTTCCTTCTTCTTTCCACTCTTTGTCGCCGACCTTTCCCCAGTCTACTCTTACATCATATATACAATGTATATTCCTTTATTCATACAGTGACGCATATAGCACCTAGCATTAACTTGAAGTCTATACTTTAATCAGGATGATACAAGCTGTAGTAGCAAAATAGAAAACCATTTGAAAATTATCTCAAAGCACATCTTCCTTATACCTCTTTAGAAATTATGATAGTTTATATTCTTGATGTATTCTCAGAAGATCATAGTGAAATGTTAAGTAATACATTTACCACGTCCATTACAAGTCACAATCAAATTGCCACTGACTTTACTTTTCATGCATGAATTATGAATTCTGTTCATTTATTTGGTAAAATATACTCATGTACATTCATGCAAGTATTCTGGTTGTAATGGCAAACTGAGCAATTAGGTCTACTTGCCGTGCTGTTTTCCTGTTGACTCTAATGCAGATTTGATTGAAAAATATGAACATACATCTTCATGTAGAGGAATATTTAGCATACAAATATGATGACGTTAGGATGGTTTTATATACATATTTCCATGCATGTGCTAACTGATATGGAATGGATGAAGCATGAAAGCACAACGATTTTTCCTCCATGTTTGTGTGATGCCATAAAGAAACTTTTCCTTGCACTCACCCTTTCTACTGTCTTTCTTAATCTTCTATCTTCAACCAAATTTTGCTTTCTTTCTATCTAATACCTTGATAGATACTTAGATTCATCTTTGATTATCTGTCTACTATCTGCCCTTCTGAACCTCATATAAAATAATACTCAACCTATTGTAATGATCTTTTATATTTTTAATTATATCCTAATTATTATTATTTTTTGAATAACCTTTCTTTCCTCCCTATATATTTGTTTATGAAATAGATAAATCTAGTTATGATATATAGTTTTAGGGAATACCGCCCTATTCTCCCTGCTTTTAAATGCTCCGATGTAAACATCATCATTTCTTCAAACCCCCTTTTCATAATATGGTAATTGTTTGCCTTATACATATATTCAGTAAACTTAATATTTATATATATGATATGTAGTACTAAGCATGTGTTAATTATTCAAAGATATACTTATTTATTCAACACTCAGAGGAAATATATATCAACACTCAATCTTTTCTTTACACTTCTTTCTAATTAAGTTCTATACAATTTCTTTCCTATTTCTCCATCATTTGCACGTCACAAATTTCAGTTCACTATAACCCCAAGATAACTGCATGGCTGTGTATGATTGTCACAATAATTCATGTACTTATTATTGTATATGAAACAAATATTTATCAATTTGTTTGAATGATTCATTTTTAACACAGTAGAGCATGTTAATAAAATGAGCAATGGTGGAGTGAAGACAAAAAAATAGACTGTATATTATTTTGAATTATCTTACATTTTCATAAGATTGAAGTATTTGCAATTGCTTGACAAGGTACACAGTATAGCCATGACCATGTAATCATATGTGTATCATTGCCTGCCTGCCCATATCATAATCATTTCTTCTCAATCTTTACACTTTATCAAGCCTTTGAATTTTAGTTTACTTTTATTATTTGAACAAATCATTTGGGTGTCTATTCTATTTATACATCTCAGATTTTAGATAGCAGCATACATTGTAGAGGTTTCTTCTTCTCGATCTTTACAATTGATCAAGCGTTTGAATTTTCATTTACTTTTGACATTTAAACATATTATTTTATTGGATTTCTATTCAAATTATACATCACATCAGAGATTTTAGATAGCAGCATACATTGTAGAGGTTATGCCTGGCATAGGGAAATGCAGTTTAATGCAGACATCCATGTACATTTACTTCTTTATAAATGCAAAATAAGAGTTGGATGATTTCCTGCAATGCCCATGCTATCCTCTTGTTTGTTTCTTTCTCCCTCTCTCTCTCTCTCTCTCTCTCTCTCTCTATAGATATATACATGTATATATATATATGTATATAACTATATCTTGTTCTTTGTATCTCTATCTCTGCGCTCTCTCTCTCTCTCTCTCTCTCTATATATATATACCTCTTCCTTTGTATCTCTATCTCTGCTATTTCTCTATCTTGTTCTCTCTCTTTTTGTTCACTCTCTCATTCTGTCTATGTGTTCTCACTTTCTCTCACTTTCTCTCTCTTTCTCTCTCTCTTTCTCTCTCTCTCTTTCTCTCTCCTTTCCTCTGTCTTTGTTATCTTTCTCTCTTTCCCTCTTTATTATATTATGCTAAGACATATGAAGTTTTCATGGACGATAATATGGAAATCATCAAGTCTACATGACACAAAATGACATTTGTATCCTGATGCAAAGCAATCTCTGCAGATAATACCAAATTTCATTAAAATTACTAAAAACCATTGTATTTATGCACATCAAATACATGCATATCAATGTATGCAAATCAATTTATGCAGATCACTTCCAACTGCACCAATGTTTTTTTTAAAGCATTTTGACATATCCAGAGATGGGACGGGTGGGGGGGGGGGGGGGGGCTGATGTAGCTAGGCAACTCTGTGATGCTGTAGACCCATTGTACGGTCATCATTTTTACCCTGGGCCTTCACGGAAGAGCGAGGGGGGGGGGGGCGGCAGCTGGCTTTATACTGGCTTTAATGGCTGGAGCATCATAGTAGGTCTATGGCTAGAGACACCAATTTGACAATGTGACTATACTCCCCTAATCTTTAAAGGGAGTAATACTCCCTTTAACCCATGATCTAACGTACCAGGCATTTCTCGTATTAAGTCTATGGGAAGTATAAAGAGAATTCATGCTTTAACGGGTTAATTTACTTTCATTTACTTTAACTTGCTTTAAATTACTTTTTATTTTTATCTTAATCGCTGGTTATTTTCTGCACTCCTAAAGAAGAAGGGATTCATCTGATTCCACTTGATATTGCACATAAAGAGAATTTATTTTTCAACGGGTCAATTTACTTTCATTTACTTTAAGTTGCTTTAAATTACTTTTTATATTTTTATCTTAATCACTGTTTATTTTTTGCACTCCTAAAGAAGAAGGGATTCATCTGATTCCACTTGATATTGCACAAACGCCACCTGCCTCCGTAGGACCTAGAGGTAGAACTTCATTTTATGGAAAAGCATGTAACTTAGCTTAACCTTTCGATTGCCATGACTCCCAAAATGGTGCAATCACAGGCTTGTCGAGTGTGCTAAATGGCACACACAGTATAATCATTAATTCTAAAAAGGATTGTAGTACCAGTATATATTCCAAAAGTTGTATGAGGACCCATTTCTGGATTCTGTTTCATAAAACCTGTTATCCATGATCACTTACAATAACTGTTATAAGCTACTGAAATCCATGCATTTAGAAATAGAAAATAGAGATAAATGGGTCCCTAGATGTTGGGATTGTGTGCTAGGTAGATTACTAATTCTTGACTTTAAATCTTTCACATGGTTTGGTTTTAATTAAGGTCATTATTTATAATTTAGGTCATTATTTATTTCATGCCCTTCCGGAGAGGGGAGGGTTCTGTTATCACCTCTCCATCGAAAAGTGCCTTGAACACAAAGAAACCAATGAATAGACTAATTTTATCTTGTGTGTTTCAGAAATAGAGAAAAAAAAATTTAAAGGTGAATTTCTCTTTTTGAGCACTGAGTGATAACTTTTTCCACTAAAATTGGTAAATAGGAAAACTGTAAACTCCCTGTTTTAATAGAAAAAAAGTTGATATGGGCAGGCTAGCATTTAACTTGTTGATTGCATCCCGATTGGATGAACGTACTCAGAAATACCAATTGCACATGATTTTACATTTAACATGAATGAAGATCAATCAAAGCCATGTATTGAAATAACCAAACTATAAACTCCAGATAATATGTCTCTGAAGGCAAGGTTAAATTCAGTTAGGAATGGCAGTTTAATATACATACAAGAGAAGGTAAGATACATGTTGCAGTTGAAATGTCTTTATTTCACACTTGCTTATAATTTATTTATATTTTTTTTAAATTTCATGTACAGGTGCATTAGCTGGAGTCAACAGTATAGTGAACGCCGTTACAAATACAAGAGGAATGAGCCCAGAATCGTCTCCGATCATGAAGCGGAAAGCTCGTCACTATTCCAATAACCAGAACGGGAAGAACGGCCAAAGAGGCTCCCAGCAACCAGATATCATCGTAGAGGATGTGAGCAGCTTTGTGTCTAACCCGGATATTGAGAGGCGGTTAGATGACCTCCAGCGGCAGATGAGCCGCTTGGAGGTCAAAGTGACGGGCGACATGAACTCTATCTTGGACATTCTTCACAGGATGCATCAGATGTACCCATCGCCTCCCCAGCTGCTGCCGAGTCGCGTCAGGCAGCAGCGTCCGACCCTCCCCCGCATGCGCACCGCCCCCTCCCACCCCAACACCTCGCACAGTTCCAGCTCCCCAGAGAGGAGCATCCTCAAAACCCACAGCACGGACTTCCCTGCTCCCCCGCACAGCAAGAGCAGCTCAAGGCATGCACGAACTTCGGCTCGAAGTGAGCCCTCATTGACGGGGAGCAGTGGGGTGGGACGCCCGCCGCAGGACCCCCGGGATGGAGGGGTATCGTCGCTGGACAGTCCGGAATCGGTGGAAGACGGACCAGTCAGCAGACGGAGACCAAAGCCTCCGGAAAGCCTGATCCTGTCGTCGTTGTCGGACGTCTCTGTAGATAGTCACAGTAGTATACACTCCGAGGAGGCCCCCGTCTCCTCGCCTCTTTTCACTCAACCTGGACACATACCAAAGAGCAGCTCCATGCCTGCATCAGGCTCCACCAGGATCTCATGGAATGGAGCTGAAGGAGACTCCTCCACCACCAGTCCGCCAATCAGAAACACCGATGTATAGCGGACCCTAGGTCACGATCCTAACCGACCAATCAGGAACCCTGATATATAATGCCCAGAATCATGGTTGTAGCCGATTATAAAGCAGGAATGCTGATGTATAGGCAATCCTAGGTCATGGTCACAAGCGACCAATCAGAAACTCTGGTGTATAGGCAACCCTAGGTCATGGTCACAACTGACCAATCAGGAACCCTGATATAACACCAAGAGTCATGGTTGTAGCTGACTAAGCAGGAATGATGATGTACAGGCAACCCTAGGTCATGATCACAACTGACCAATCAGAAACTCTAATGTATAGCCAACCCTACATGTTGTGGTCGCAATTGACCAATCAGAAACTCTGATGTACGTGTATAACCAACCCTGAACCACGGCCAGCCAGTCACCTAAAGTGCATGTATTGGTGAAGCAAAGTAGGAACACCAAGATTTGTTTCTGTAATACCACAATACACCTGTAACCCTGTTGCTGTTTTTAACAAGCAAGATGAGAATTTGTGGTTTATGGAGCTTGCACTGAGAGACAAACAAATTTGATTATTTCAATCATGTTTTTTACCAACAACTTGCTGACTTTTTTTTCCTCGATTTTTCTAGTATTAAAAACAAAGAATGATTGGCATGTTGTCTGAATGCAAATAGTTGAAAGAGATAGAAATTGTGAAATAATGGAGAAAAAACAGATTTGTGAAGGCTTTGGCAAGGGTTTGAACAATTCAGCCTCCTAGGGATATTCAGCATTCCCTCTGTGGTGGAGATTGAACTATTTATAATAAGGCGTAAAGAAATGACAGTCTGTCTATTTGAATTCGTCTCTGTGTGACAAACAATGCACCTGTTGTAGAGGTATATTTAAAGAGTTTGAGAGCATTCACCGTTATCGTTATGTATCCCGTACGGAGAAGGTAGCGGGATATGTGTGAGGAAATTGTGTGAATTTGACAAATTTGAAAAAAGGGCACTGCTATGTCATGCAAAAAGTGCATAAAGCTGGCGATATATACGGAAAAGGGTTCGTGGTGAGATAAAAACAGATAGTTATGACAAATAGAGTATACCAATGTACTTGTTAAAATTAAAAGAGAGTATATAAACGCATGTACATTGACCATGAACCTGTTATGCTCTTTGTGTACCGGTAATAGAAGGAGGGTTAAACCTCACATTAACATTATGTCGGCGCGAAAAGTGGAAAAAAGAACAAAGCACAGAGTAAGCCAATGAATGGTGACAGGGGGAGGCAAAGATTCAGCAAGTTTTAAAGTCATTTTAATGTCAGTGTTTTGACAAGTTTCTGAAAGATGGTTTACTTAAAAGTTGTATTGTTCAAAGAAATGGGATGGTTTTGCAGAAATTAGAAAGAGGAGATGAGATTTAAAATGTAGGTTATTGCATAAAGATCACGATTTAAAGTCTAATTGAAAGATCTAAAGGAACACTTTTTTAAAGATGACATGTTTTTTAATTCAAGTGATGCAATTGGTGCATGTAAGTGGCAGAAATATTTGTAGGAATGAATAATACATCATTAGTACTATGATAATGCAACTACATGTAATTAAAAATTTTAAAAAGAATGGCCCTTTGTTATAGATCCATCATTTTTTATGATTAAACCATACATAGGTCCAAAAAAGCTTCAATAGTTTAAATTAACTAACTGATTTCTTCGACAAAGTTATCATCTCTGCATGTTTCATTTTAAATGTGATTTGATCTATGCGTCTTTCTTAGTAGCATTTAGTTGTTGCTTTTCCTTTAGTAGTGGATGTTTTTAAGACATATAGTGATTTTTTATAGCATAGTGATTTTTCAAACTAGATGGAAGACTTCTAATAACTGGCCATGCCATACTTTTTACCATTCAGAAATGATAAAAATTCAGAGAAATAGGTGGTCATACATTCCTTGCACGTTTTATTTGTTACTTGTTTTTATGTGTTTATTAGTGGTCTTACTCTGTTCGTAATACATGTCGTAAACATATCACAAATACCGGCATCATTTAAACTGGTGATCCCCTTCTTATCCACAGAAATGCAGAATAGTGTTAAGGATCATACAAGAGAACATACACAATTCTGATACCCCACAGCACTGCCAATCGAGATATGCTAGCATATATCCCTTAAATAATGTAGTATCCATTGTTGATTTACTCACACATAATACTTCAATTTTCTCAGTGGTAATTCTCTAAGAAAGTGGGATTATGTTCTTAAACTCACAGTGGCTGAAACAACAATGCTGAAATGATATATTCTAGTTTTGCCTTGTATAAAAAGCCTGCTCTGTGCAAGATGTAATGAAGATATATTCCATCATCATTTGATTGCTTCAATTATTATTGAGATGTCATGCACATATAAAGTGGCCTGACTTTAATGTTTGTCATATATCATGTCTGTATTGCACTACATTTTATTAAGCCATGCATCATAAAAGAACTATGTATTTTGATGTACAAGTACATTACATGTACATGTATATACTTGTTTAACAATAAAAAGGTTGGATCTGTGTGTATTTTATTGGATCAGTGCTAATCTTGCACTTGTCTCACTATCAGAGCACATACATTGCATAAGGAAGCACTGACATAGATAATGTGATGTAACACTAGTAATTCTCAATTTTCTCAGTAAAAAAAATGATATGCACTTGATATATTTTAAAAAGCTGACGTGTATGTTACAAATGTGCAATGCAGTTTTCGCTGGTCATTGCGCTCTAGCGTATCCAATTTACAAGCATTTCGCTACACATGTGCTAAACAGCTACAGTATATCATGATTGAAATTAAAATATATCTTTTTCAATCGTGAATAAAGATATTGTAACTACGTGTAGATGGCATAAAGTATAATAGCTTTTGTCTTTGATTTCTTGAATAAGAATATGAAGGAGAAAAAAAAACCATATATCACTACAATTTGTACCATCCTGTTATGGACAAGCTATACTTAGTTTTATTATGTTACAATTCTATCAGTCATTACAAGAAATGTATCCACATTTTGTGATGTATTGCTCATTTTTTTTCAAATCCCTCCCTAGACATCCTGAAAAAATATATAAAAGATTTGAGGGAGATAGAACATAGCAATATAACAATGATTTCTCATGGAGATTAGAAATACAGGCCAACTATTTTCTCCTTGGAATTTTCTATGCCACATATAGTTACATTTTTCAACTTTAGTATATTTGCAATACCTTTCTATTTGACCTTCTATTTGACCTTCTATATATTTCTGTGGAAATATATAACACTTTATCCTGAGGGTATTCTTTTCAATCCTTTAGCTACGATTCAATGATCGGGAGATATATTTGTCTTTACACTTATACTATATAAAATTTCAGGTAGATAGCTTTGTCCTTCCTCCAGATTCTGAAAAAGAGAATTTGTTAGACAATAAAATATGCCTACTTGTAGCTTATTCCAACCTATCTCTTCTTTTCATGAAAAATAATATAAAAATATGGACATGTTATCCTTCTTTATACCATGTTTTATTCTGGATTTCCGTGCATATTTATCTCCAGTAATCACTTTTTTAAACTCAAGCATTACAAATTCTGTATGCATTGCATATATCCGTGTAACTATATCAACCATTGATACAAGCAATTTTGTAATATTATATAAAGTGTGTGATATTTTGCTATTGGCAGGAAGAGGTTGATTCATATTGTATATTATGTATTTGGAATACATGTTTTAATTATGTCAACACAATATTTAAGCACAGTATTGCAATGTAGCATCTTATAAACCAATTTCTTTTTATTTCGTTAGAGTGATTATATCAACCATATGCAAATGTATGGAAAATGTGATCAGGATGAATTGATGCAGCACAAAATTCCATAAGTATTTTCTTGTGGTAGATCAAATTCAGAAAGGGTATGATTAACTGAGGTTATGAAAACCTGTCTTGAGGATACACCAGTTGATAAACATATTCAATATTCCTAAATCTTCATCTTTATCCTAAACTGTGCCATCACTATCATCATTGATCATTATCATCATCATCATCATCATCACCATCATCATCATCATCATCACCATCATCATCATCACCATCATCATCATCACCATCATCATCATCATCACCATCATCATCATCACCACCACCACCACTACTACTACCACCAGCACCACCAGCACCACCACCACTGTCATCAGCAGCATCATCATCACCTTCCCCACCACCACCACCACCAGCCCCAGCAACACCACCACTGTCATCATCATCATCATCATCACCTTCACCACCACCACCACCCCCAGCAACACCACCACCACCACCAGCAACACCACTGTCATCATCAACATCATCATCATTATCATTATTATCATCCTCAACATCATTATCTTCATCTCCACTACCATCCTCATCATCATAATCACCACCATTGTCCTCATCATTACCATCATACCACTGTTATCACCCTTTGCCAATCTATTTGCTATAGAGAAATTGAGGTAAAGGTAATGCAGGCTTGTGGAAATAACCTACAAAATTGTCAACTGTTATTCACAGGGTAATGTTAAAAAATTACAGCTTTGAGGAAAATATAATTTGGGAAAGATAGTGGGATTGTAAATATCATTCGATCATTAATACAAAAAGAAAAAAGATCCTTAAAGCATGGATAAGACCTACCTAGATACAATTTCGGACAGTAAGAATTAAAATTGTGTCAGCAGTGGTTCTTTCAAATATTGGAATAAATATGATTTTTTGGCCCCCCCCCCAAAAAAAAGCTGCTGTTGTGGAAGACTGTTCTTCACTTAGAACCTTTGCAAATGGTCACATCTTTCTTTCCCTTCAGTTGTATACCTCAATATTATCAATGAGCATCATTCAGAAGCAAATTTGTTTTTTTAAACCATATACTTATGAATATTTTTTATCACATAATGGAACTTACACATCAAAATGAGGTACAGATTACGTCAATAATATTACAGAGACAGACTATTATCAATTTTCTAATCTATGTATAGAATAGCCACTTGATGAACTCACTGCGGAACTGTGCTAAAGTAGGCTTGTATATGCAGTTCTATTTGTTATAACTGGATGAACTCTTTATAGTCCCGAATTAAGAACATCTAGCCCTTCTTCGGTTGTGGATGCCTGAAATTTTGGCTTTGTTTGATAAAAACCTGCTATCAATAACAATTTACGATCACTGTGAAAAGCTACTAATATTGTGGCATTTGATTAGCTGAGGGGAAATTTGTTGTAGTAAGTTAGCGTTCGCTATTGATATCAAGTTTGATGACAGGGCCCTTATTGTACAGCAAAAAGAGGTATAGTCAAGATTGATCATTTTGTCATAACTGATATTGCCGTCACACAAACGAGACTGAAACAATACCAATACCAGACCAAACGTGACATTACATTGCCTCCAGTTGGTCTGTTTGAAGGCAATGTGGAGTTGGTTTGGTGGTGTTACAGAGTTATAATCGTGACAATCACCGTTTTTTAAAAGCATTATGACTTTAGGTACATTTTTTCTATATCTTACAGTACCAGTAATTCTACAGGTGTATTTATGTACAAACATTTTTGAAGTATCATTATTGAACCAGACCTAAGATTGCTTGAAAAGTTAAATGAGAATCCTGATTGCAACCAAAGTTATTCTTTAAGGATGCCTATGCAAAATTTAGTGAAAATGCAGGTCACTTTGTTACAATTAATTGTATTGTGCATTAGTAGATTCTATTGTGTTTATTTCTTTTGGTACATTGTCCTATTTCAGCCTATTTTTTTAATTTTAGAATTTAGGCATTTAAATTTGATCTACAGTAATACATAATAGTTTTTCTTTATTCAAGTGCTGTATAAACGTGCTTCATATAAACGATGTATTATCAAAATTCATTTAAATTTCCAAAAGATAGGGTAGATTGTAAATCGACAAATATGAATATCATGAACTAACAGTGTATTTTCAAAAAGTATGGTACCCAAATCCTACTCGTACCTAATTGAACCAGGTAATCCCTGTATTATAACTTTTGGGAATGGGTTCACTCTGTAGTTCAAAGGTTAAGACTTGATTAGAATGTTACATACCGTCTTTCATTTTAGAAGTAAGATAACATTTATTTAATGGTTTATTAGTATTAAATTAAGCCCCTTCACCCTCAAATCCCTTATGTCGATAGTCTTGAAAGCAAACTTACTTTAGCCCAGGTCTAATCACAGGCTATAAGGCCAGTCCTCAACATGTATTACTTGTAAGGGTATCAATAGATTGGTCTTCTGAGGTAGAGCATATAATAATATGACTGAATTTTTGTACTATTTTGTGTAATATATTACTTGATCTGTAAGGTGTAGTGAATAATAAGATATACATTTATATGTAATTCATGATCGAATTGTACTACGATAGTAAAATAATTTGACGAATATAAAGCATAATGGAAGCAATTTTTACTTTAGAACACAAAGTTTAAAAAAAATCATCTTTTTGTCACAAATGATTGTTTGTCTGTGTGTTTGGGCATTTTGTCTGTGTGATTGTGCAATCATGTTCTTGCCCGTAATCGATAAAGTGGTATTAATTTGAATTTAGGAGTTGCTCATCATTGTCACATGTTCAGTGCAATGTCACCTTGTTATGTTTCTTCGATTTTGTGTTTTGAAAAATAATTGCCATGCAAAACCCTTAATTTTGTCTAGTTTTATCTGAAGTGCTGTTGATTTCATAAATTGCTATTTGTATCATTACATTCCCTCAGCACCCCTGAATAAAAGTAAATCAGTCTTGTTTGTTTATTTATATTTTATTGATGTGTTCTAATGAGAACCATCCCATTCTGTGTTACGGGGGTGAGGGGGGGGGGGGGTCCTAGGAAAGATCACTTTACGTTCATGGTTATTTTTCTTTAGCAAATTGTTGTGTTCCCTGCCCCTCCATGTAGTGTGTAGTTGTCTGGGAGTTTATTTCAAGTTTTTCAACATTTCATCAAGAAGTGATGTTTTATATTTGTATGAAGGATATTGTCATTCACTATGAGGCAATCTATTCTATTGGAAGTGTGCTACATGGTACATACTTATCTCTGCCATAATAATCCGTTTTCAAGTTTGTATTTTTATTGTCATTCAGAAGATTGTGTAAGATGAGAGAAAGTATGGCACTTCCATTTATCTATTGCATAACTAAAACTAGCCACATGCAATTTTTTAAATGAAAGAAAACGAGCGAGAGTGAGCGAGAAGCAAATTTTACTGTACAGCTTGTATATAAATATTACGTATGACGTGTATTGTAATTATGTGCTTCATTCGATTGTATATCAAAGCAATTTAATGATAACAAAATGTTACCAAGGTTTTCTTTTTAATATGGTAGAGAGTAAAAATGCAAGCGTTTTTACACAACCTCATGTTTCATCTGGTATTTCTTGCTTGTACTGTACTGTGCGAGTCAAAAAAAAGTTTACACCTAGAAAATTGCTAATTATTTTTAAAATCATTTATGAACCGTAAAATATTATAC
The DNA here is from genome assembly GCF_000002235.5 of Strongylocentrotus purpuratus. NCBI lineage: Eukaryota > Metazoa > Echinodermata > Echinoidea > Camarodonta > Strongylocentrotidae > Strongylocentrotus > Strongylocentrotus purpuratus. Next base: position 10,751,551 of record NW_022145604.1, read on the forward strand.
CTCTTATGAAAGAGTATTTTATGCCAAATCATTTGGTACCACTTTTGTGTGATATGTGTTCACGCTTGGATGAACAGTAGGCATTGTTTGCGAGAGTGCAAAAATCGACTTGCGCCAAAGTTATGCCTACAGTGTGTATTATGTTGGCATTAGCGGAGTGAGAGAATGAATTGAATGTATCAAATGAAATGCATTACATATGCTTTTTCGCAGAAGCAAATTCACACACGCACGCATAAAATGTTCGTTGATATTCGATATTTGATATGTGTGGCATGAATAATCTTGTTAGGGATGTTATTTGGATCTGCAAAGACCGAATTAATACCCAAACCCCAATTGTTTTATCCAAACATCACATAAGCAACTTTGGCGCAAGTCGAATTTTGCACTCACGCAAACAATACCTCCTGTTCATCCAAGCGTGAACATATACCACACAAAAATACACCAAATGATTTGGGATAAAACACTCTATCATAAGATGTATAGTCATTTAATGTTCACAGATGATTCTTTAAAGGTACTATGTCCCTTTTGCAGCCAACCTCAAATGCTCTAGACCTTCGCAGGAATTATGAATACGTCATGTATGTCCTATCTGTGAAATTTAAACGTTAGCAGTGTCCTCATATTCAAATTATACAAGGAAACCCGTTTACTTGCTAGACTACACTGTCAGACACTATTGAGTGACTGACTGGCTTTTTTTCTTCTTTGGTAATAACATACATGAAAAGAGTTGGAAAGGGTACATGAGCATTTGTCTACATCAATAACCCACTTCTTGTGATGGTCAAGATTAAACAGATTGAATCTTTGCGCAGCATAAAACGTATGACCATTCGGTACAATTGTCTGAAAATCAAGACTATTACTTTTGGGCTCTATAGCCCTAAAGTCGATTTGACAACTAATAGTCGTTATTTTCCCACTTGAAGACATTTTCAAGCCCCACCTTTTCTAGGGAAGTTCTAAATTAGTATTATCTTTCAAATGCAGTTGGAATTTAACTTTTTCATTTTTTTGGCCTGCAAATGGGACAGAGTACCTTTAAATAATAAGCAATTTTTTAGGTGTAAACTTTTTTTTGACTCACACTGTAGTTTACTTTGGCAGTAAGGCCAAATAACAAAATGAAGTGTTTCACGTCCCCGCCTGCCTCCTTTTTGGCCGCCTCTTTCTTTTTACTATTTACTATTTACTATTCAGGAAAAGAAAAGGGGAAAAAGAAAAAAAGCTGTGATATACATTTTGTTTAGAAAGCTTCTAAAGTGATATGAATCATTTGTTTTGTCAAACATTGCATCAGTATACTCGCATAGCACAATATCAGTGAATGAATAGACTTGGCCAGCTATAACTAGCATAGCAGCCATCTTTGATTAAAATAGTAATGCCCTACGTCCTCCTTCTTTGTTTAAATTCCAGACGAGAAACACATTATTTTTGTTATTTGGCCTAATAGAAGAGAGTTGCTTGTATGGGGGAGGGGGGGGGGGGGGGGGGGGGGGGACATGTTGTGGTTGCTGGATGAAAAGAAGATTGAAGGGTGAAGATATATATTGGATAGAGGGAAGGATGAATATACGATGGACACACAAACAGAAGGAGTGAATAGTTAATGCCTCTGTCACACATTTGCGTATTTGGCTTGCGTATAATTGCTGCGTATTTATGGCAAGCCGTTTTAACATTTATTCCTATTTCTTGATATCAAGAAATGATTTTCTGCTGTAAAACAATGGTTATTCTTGATGTCAATAAATATGAATTAATATTAAAACAGCGTGTCATAAATACGCGGCAATAAAGAAACCCAACTACGCAAAGATGTGACTGAGGCATTAGTGTAACAACACTTTTTTCCAATACAAAGCAGCATTTCAGTGCAGGACTTGTTTATTCATACCAATTCACAATGATCATAACATGACAACATTTTCTCAAGAAAAATATTTGGTCAAGGTAAAATATGATTCGTTCCTCTTCGAGGATGAAACCTTCAAATCTGTCTCTATGTGCCTCTACCAAAGTGTGCCTAGGTCAGGCCTGATAAAACCTGATTTAAATCGGTTTCCCGATTATTATTTTTTTTCCCGATTTTTTTTTTTTACCAATTTTTTTCTTCTTCCCGATTTTATTGTGATTTTCCCGATTTCCCTCTTATTTTTCTATTCTTCCCTATCTTGCCCTATTTTCCCCAATTTTCTTACTCGATAGGGGGAATGTTGTTGGGTGCCATTTTCCCCGCGAATCCTCTTTTTTATTTTCCTTTACTCAAGGGGGGGGGGGGGGGCGTGGTTGAGGGGAAAACAAAAAACCTATTTTTTTTTAGTGCTCACTATCACCCCTGGCCTAGGTGCTATGCTATACTAATATTGATAAGTAAATCGATTAAAAAACATCAACATTACACGTTCTATGATACAATTCAACAACATACATGACGTACAGTGCAAAAGTTAATCCTTTATCTTAATTTGCCAAATAAACATTCAGAAATTAAAACAATAATACAATATTTTATGGAACGCAGAGTAAGCGGCTAGTTTCTCTATGCACTGTATATGCGAGCAAGATGTGGAATATATTACATATGAAAAAGTACCAAATACTAATCAGGGTTAAATATACTTTAAGATACTGTGTCATGAACGAGTAGCATTAACACTATTACAACTACATGTATTTCCGAAAAAGTAAACTATTTTTTAATAGAAAAAATTAATAGTTTAAAGACAATTTCAGTACTTTGTAAATGTAATGGAGAAACAAACCGTTGAGGTTAAAAAATTAAAAAATTAATGTCTTAAATTCATTAAAGCCACACTGTACTAGAAGCAATATCGCTGCAGCAGGATGGTTCCATAACTCGGTGCGCTGATGGTCTTCGCATCGAGTCCTCTTTCTGCAATACAGTTCAAGGTTAGCACATGTCCCAAATGACCCCGAATATCCACAGATCTTTAAAACATGAAGAGGTCTCACTTTGTACAATATGAAATAATCACTTCTACAGCGATGGAGGTGCAACATAAATAGCCTTTATTTATCCTTTTCAAAGAATACTTCCACCTGTGTATCATGGAGTGCACTGCCTGTGCATGAATGAATAATTAGTACATAACTTTCACGAGCACGTATCCAGTATTTTGTCTCGGTGTATTTCACAATTTAGTCTGCAATGACCTTTGTCTGCTCATGCTCAGACTATGATTATGTGTTGCGTTTGACTCGTAGCTTGACATAAGGCTGCATGCACGCTACCGTCATAGTGCTTTGTACATGCGATGCGAGAGAGCCATTGCTTTAGTGCCTTGTACATGCTTGCACGCAATCGTAATAGCAGTTATTGTTCATGCTCATTGGACTGTGCTGTGTGTTTTGCACGAGCTATTCATAGAACCATCGCGTTAATCAGATTATCTCAAAATAAACTTGGCATGGAGGGATTTGGGGCTTGGCACAATGGGGATTATAACCCTGTGGCATAAGATAATTAGATAAGACATGATACGGCATGTTGGCAAATTGACCATGAGATAGCGCTGTGTAATAAACTGTACGCTGGGGCAGAAAGTTCATCAGTTCAGCATCGCTTTAAGCACTCATCGAAATCAAGATACACATATTTACATGAAACAGAGAAAAAATAAACATCATGCTTTCAAATCATTAATGCATTTACAACGTGAGGTAGTCTACTAAATTATTGCATTTGTATCTCGTGTTTACATTATATATACCTCATGTCATGACTTATTTGATGTAAATAAGCAGAATATTCGTATGGATCTATGAAGTTTAAAGAATCTAATATACAAATGAATTTATGATCAAAAATTAAGAAAAAGTTCACAATTATTCGAAGACAATATCGAAACTAAATGAATAAAGCAAACCAATAATAACGGTTCAACAATTAAAAAAAATTTAAATATAGAAAATCACGAAAAGGCCCATGACGTCGGTATAATTCATGCAACTTGTAGTCATTTCTCCTTCTCCTTCATCGGTGCATTATTTGACAGAACATTAAGAAAATTCGAAAAGAAATCTCTGAAAGTTCCGCGATTTCCCTATGCTTCTATAGCAGTATCTGACATATGGTGAGTATTTCAAAGTCGCACTGGAAGTCCGCCCAACCTTTCAGTGTAACAGCCACACAGTTTTCAAGGGAACCACCATTCGGAGAACCACGGAGCCAACCTGAAATATAAATTTGTTTTCATGATAAAAATGGGATGAAAAACTATTAGTCTACAGGCCATTAGGCAACCTCCCCCCCCCCCCCCCCCCCCATTAAAAACATTTAATGATTCAGTTCAACATAATTCATTGTTTTATAGTTGTGGCAATTTTCGTCTATTATTTCTGTACTGAATAGTTATCGCGTTGTCTACATAACGCATAATCGTAAAGCGATCCTTATGTTTAAAAAAAAATATGTAAACAAATAATTTTAATTAAAAACAATCTTACTGGTTGTATTCGGGACAGCTCCTGTGCCATCTACGTAGTGCCCTTCGGCTTGTATGTCGTTGAGGTTGATCCATACGTAATGTCCTAAGTGCCTGATGTGTTCGTCCAATTTGTCTTCAAAGAGGAGAGACGTACGTGTCTTGTCTCCTGTAGCCGTGCTTATCGGTCTAAGAGAGAGGCAGAAGTCGTGGGCCTCTTGCCAAGGTTGAAAAGTATAACCTCGATAGCACTTCGAGGACGTGCATGTCCACTCTGACTCTACGGAAATAACAAAATATAGCAGAAGATGAGGCACTCTATTCGGTTTGAAATTCCGCGCGAAACATTTGACCCGCTGACCTTTGCAACCCCAAGCAACAGGAGCGGTCTAGCTCGTAAGTGAGAACGAAGCGAACCTCTGGTCAGGAGCGATCCACTGCATGGATCGGTCTAGCCTAGATAGTTGTAGATCCACTGGATCCAGAAAGAATTAGACCAACCAGCGTGGTCACTGAGAGGTGGTTATCTCATCAACTCAGCTCTCAATTAAAATAAGAAAAAGAGGATCATGGGGAACAACGGCCACTCTTAGGCATTGTTTTCTATATAGAGGGAGTATAAAAATAGCTACAAGTAGTGCAGTAGGGCTTTAATATTGTATGGAACAATTATGACTATTAATCCCAATTATATCTCTACTTCTGCCTAGACGCACCATTTTCCCTCGATCCCTACGCACGGTGATTCAAATAGGCCTATATCTTAACATGATACGTGTACATGTCCAAGACGCCGAACAAGTGGCGACCCGATGGTTTCAGGGTTTATTTCCTCAAAAATGAAGGGTAGGGTTACAATTTGGTTTCAGATTGATTTAAGGGGTAGTGTTTTAGGAAGAGCGGTCAGTCCATAATGGAAGGTAAGACTTCGACTGGTGCAATTATTGGCCCAAAAGCAGATGTCGTTCAATCAACAGCAACGCACTATATATAAGCAGCTTGAAATAATTGCCAACGAATTTATTTTCCTTACTCGTCCTGACGTTGATGTTGAAGGTACAAGAAGATTCCTGGGTTCCGCTCTCAACGGCAAAGGTGTACACAACCTCGGTTAGCCCGACTGGGAATACATCTCCCGATCTGTAGTTAAAGGTACCCAAAAGGTTGGCTCCATCTGTACTGACAGCCGATGGTGCGGTGAACTCTACCGACTTATTCGGGGTACCAAGCTCAACGGTTACGTTGATATTGTCCACGCAGGCGACAGTAATCACCCGGGTCAATTCAGGCTGGCTTGTATTGATGTCAACTGGTTTAAAGATTGATAGATAGTGACTTATGTTAAGTTCATAGATAGTTGCTAACGTGAAGTGAAGAATACTTAAGGGTAACCTTCAGTCAAACCTGGCTATAAAGGCCACTCAAAGGAAACAGAAAAAGTGGATACTGTAGACGGGTTCTACGACACTCATTTTTTTTTCTCAAGGAAGAAACAGAATACCTTTTTATAGAGAGGTGGCCATTAAGACAGATTTAACTGTAATTAGTAAGACACGTTCTTCATAGGACTATCAGTTTCTAGAATGAAATACTTAATTCATTTATCGTCAGTCATAGAAGGACCAATGACCAACCTCGACCTGTTAAGTCCCAAGACTAGATCTTCTTAATTGGCAGTAGGTCTATGATTTGAGCCTAGCTTTTGTAGGCCAGTGATGCTATATGTATATATATATATATATATAATATATATATATATAAGTTGTTGCCTACTAGTTGAACAGATGTTGCAGGAATGGCTATACATTCGACGTGCAACAGTTGCCGACAACGACAATAAAGGGCTTCCAAATTCTAGTTGTTCGATTGTCACGCAGCTATAAAGTAAGACTACCCTTGCGACAAACCAAAGACAAATCAGAACTAGCTTAGGGCAGTATATGCAATACAAAGTTGTAATGTATTGTTTGGGTTCAATTTAATATTGTGTAATGTTGTTTTCATGGGGGGGGGGGCGGGGCGTAAGGGGAACATTATACATTTGTTCAGGGGGGGCACGTGCCTCTCTCCCGAGTGCGCGTCAGGAACTGTGCATAAATTATATATTTTCACGTTCTATAACTGGGACCAAATTCAAGAGAAGCGGACAAAAAATTTCAGTTGCTCTTACGTGTATACTGTTCATTACAATATTTCCCTTGAAATCCAGTTGAGCAGTGACATAGATGGCCCGTCATGGTTTCCTCACACCAGCCATTTTCACATGGTTTCACGCCGCAATCTGTAAAATATTAAACGATTGAAGATGAACCTAAAGAATTATTCAGGGTATTCATTGTTGGAAAACAGGTGTACAAAATATTGTGTACAACGTAAATCGTGATTTCCTGGGATTACAAATGTTATAATTTAATTTGTTGTGGACTGTTTAATACATGACAAGAAATAAGTAAATCAATAAACAAGCTGAGTCTCGTTAACGATTTTAAAGCCCATCTGCACTAGTTTGGCAGGGGGGATTAGACCTCTCTGCAAGGTCACTGACAGGTGGTTATCAGCTCTCAATTAACATAAGAAAATAGGACTATGGGGGACCAACAGGCACCGATTATATAGGCATTGTCTGCTATATAGAGGGCGCAAGTAGCTACAATTAGTGCAGTGGGGCTTTAAATATAGTAGAGAAAGAATCAGTTACCAGGGAATCTGCACACTCGACGTCCAGGAGGAATGCCTAGTAGTCCTCTCTCCCTTCTGGTGCAACCTTCCATCTCGAATGGATGTGGGATAATCTTGGGGATGGTCTGTACCATACTGCCATTGGGATGTCCTTTCTTCTGACACTCAAAGAACATAGGTAAGGTGTAATTCAGGCCGAATCTGTCCGTAGGCCTACAGCAAGTCTCTTTCTCATCGCTGCTTCCACCCGATGACACGATGAAAGCTGTTTAATTGGAAGATATGAGAAGAGTGGTTCCTACAGTTTCACCGTGATCCTCCCTCTTAAAAATCCTCTTAGCCGTCTTTGATGAGCTAATTTTAAATGAACCCTTCCTGATGTACCCCCTTCAAATGTAGGTGTTTTTATTTCATGTATTCTCTGCCAATCACATTAATGTCTCCTAAAAATGTTGTTTACTTCGTTTTCTCTACTAAACTGACTAAGAACTGATGATCAGCACGAACACCACTTAACATTAAAGTATTTTAAATATGTGTGTTTGAGTGCATGAAACTGCTCATCCAGAAGAGTGATTAAACTACATAATTTTGATAACTAACATACATAATTCTAACTACAGGGCAACAATGGTTAAGGACACATGTGGAAGATTCAATTAAGAAAGGGAACGCAAACGAGGATTGGGTAAACAGTGAAGTCGAGGTAAGTGGAAGGGAAAAGTTACCAGGATCTTTAAAACATGACCTCTCAATCCGAGGTTGAGGGTTCGAATCTCAGTGTGGCACTAACTTCCGCTGGAAAGACATTAATCCATATTTTCCATTTTCCAGGCATAGGTAAAAAGGTACCTGACAATAGCTGGGAAGACCAGCAATAATAATGGCGAGGAGGGCCCTTGGTAAACAAAATTATCGTTACCATTATATCTCTTATTATATCAAGCCCGTACAAGCTTTTGTTTAAGTGGGGGTTCTTAGGGTTGCAACTTTGAGCCAGAGGTGAGAGTGAGACTTTGGGAGGGAGCGACCAAGCCCGAGGAATATTTAGCGGCAAATATGCGGGGGGGGGGGGGCGGGGGGGGGGGGGGGGGTGTGTAGGGCACAATTATTTCTTTAATCAACACCCCTCCCCCTCTTAAGCAAAGAACAAAACAAAACAAAAACTAAAAAAATATTACTTTTTGAAGGGGGAGGGTTCGCGCTAACCCCCGAATCCCTAGTTTGTGCGGGGTAGTATATATAGCGGTCATTACCTAAAGACAAGCATGCTGCGATGGCAAAGATGAATTTCAAAACACGGTTCTGTTCCATACCCTGTGTTCAGGAAAAAAAACAGATTGTGAATAAATCATTTGTTGTTTTATCACATGAGTTTTCATTTTCTCTTTTTAAAGGAGCTACACAAAGAAAATTCACTAACAACTGATAATTAGAACAAATTACATATGGATGGAAAGATTTTCTCTTGAAAAACACGAATAATTTGCTGAAAAATCATTTAGATATCATGGAAAGGCGTAAAAATGTAATTTTTCAAGACCCTTCTTAAACCCTCAAGCGCCCCCGAACGTAAGCCAAACACACGAGCGTGGCGAGCTCTGAATAGTGACGTCACACACTTGACAAACAGCTCAGTGCCGTGTAACAGTCTGCAGCTAGCCAGCCGTGTCCCGTATGTGACGTCACAAATATTGACGCTCTATAAAGGACCGCTGATTAAGGCAGAAAATCTGGATCTCAAAACTAACATTTTTGAGAGTATTTTGAAGAAAAGAGTTGTTGTATTTGATCAGCAAGGCTTCCCCTTCGCAATGATATGAGTTTTGCATCAATTCAAAACACTTTTGATTCTTCGTGTGCCTTCTTTAAGTCAATTTCTTCTAAAGATCTCCCCACTATTTCTTAAGATTTTAAATTGTTAATGCTTTTTATGTTTCCTCATGTGAGTGGTCCTGACTAAGGACTGTTGAGTATGAAGGGGATAGAAAAAGGGAGAACCCAATTAATGGTCCATTTTCAGGACTACTCCGATGGTGAAACCGCAAACTTAACGAAAGTTATACTCACTTAACCCTAAACCTCTAACCCTCAAACTCAAAGCAAAGACATGGCGTTGTGGTGTGCGCCTGTAATCCAGCCAACAATGGAAGTTATAAACTGGTTCAGCCGAGGACGCAGGTTCAAAGCCATGTCACGTCTTTCGAATGGTGACGTTAAAGGTTGGTCCCCAGACGTAAATAATCATATCTGATTGATACACGTCTGTAAAAACCCAATTACACACGTAAAGTAAAGATCATTTGAGTGTATAGTCGTAGGAATAATGATGAGACAGTTTTTTTCGCCGGTTATTACTTACCACTTTGGTCAAGCATCACCAAGCGAGATATCCTTATAATAGGTTATCGTTATGGTCCAATGGCATTTTCACCAGCCTGTCGAGAAGAGGACGAAATCAAGATTTCATAAAAGTTGTCTTTCACTGAAACGGCACTGAGTTATAACGTTAAAACAAAACAAAACAAGCAAAAATTATTTTAAAGATGTGTTAAGGTGGGACACTTTCACGTAATTACAAAGAGCACATCTCATTGGCTTTTCAATTTTAGGCAATTCGAACGGATAAGTGGTACGTTTAAGATTGATGTGATAGCTTTTATCTAGAACCTTCCTCAGGCCTTACGGATTAGTAGAATGAGACCATTACAACAAGGCGAATAAGTCCACTTGGTAGTATTGAAAAGGAGCATTTTATCCTCTCACTAGAGAAGAGAGAGTTCACCGAAACTTAACCAATTCTCAGCGATGGCATCGACGAATCCGTAAAAAAAAAATGACCAATACAATAATACAAAGAAATTGTGTTGTTTATACTTGCTTACCTTGACAACTCAGTAACACGAGTCAATAACAAATATGGATCGTGATTATTAAAATACTAAAGAGGGCAGGCGTTAATAAAAATATTGATCAAATTGATAAGTAAACGCACACTCTGCTCTATAGAAAGAAAAGATGACGCATGCCTTTTTGGTGGATTTACTTTCAGTTATACAGGGTAAATGCACTTTGGAAACTTGTTTTGAAAGATATTACGAGCACTTAAAATAATAATAAAATTATTCCACTTTTATATAGCGCTTTATCTCTAAGCGCTTTACAGATACACTATTACCCCGGTCATTGGATTCAATACTTGCCCGCACAAAATGTGTGCACGACCTCCACTCCCTGGGGAGCATTCTAGCCACGCGTTACTTGACGCTCAAAAACTGTTTGATCAAAGAGTTTTAAGAGATGGGGTCCTGTCACTTTGAACATGACGGACAAAGAGAGCGGACAAAATATACAGTTCATCAGGTAGACAAAGGAACATTCCTTCACTGCTATTATGTAAAAATGTGTAGAACAGAAGTCACATGCATATTCACCTGACCTACACATTTTTACATAATAGCAATGAAGGGATGTTCCTTTGTCTACCTGAGGAACTGTATATTTTGTCCGCTTTCTTTGACAGTCATGTTCATAGTGTGTCTATCTCATTCCCTTTGAACCATCTTCGATGCCGCCAGGAACAAATATGTCAGGCATGTGCTTAACTGGATCTTCCTTGCAGATACGTAGACAAAAGATTCCTGCCCATGCAGCTGCAAACTAACAGGCCACTTTCAAAGGGAAATATGCTTTTGTAATGATAATTACTTTTCGCTACCACTCGTCGGATAATACGAGCAGTACACAGTGCTTACCCTTACAGGAGGCAAGTGAAAGGAAATGGAGCAACATTTCCTGAAATATTAATCAAAATTACTCGACTGGGCATGGGTGGGCACTAATCTGACATACAACACCATAAAGAACTGTACATGAAAAACACTTTTTATTTTCATGAGCCGGAAGTAATCGGAAAATTGTCAAATTGCAGGATTTAGGACTGTAAAATTGTACTATTTTTTACAAATTAAAGCTGCTATCATACAATGCAAGCAAATTTCTTGACACAATTAGGCTTGTGTATTCATATAAGATCATTTGTTCGCTTTTCCCCTTGTTATTTCAAATAAAAAGTAATATATTAAGGATATTTTTGTGAACAAAATCAAGTCTCAAGCTTTCCAATGATATTGGCGGCTTCGTACCTCGGACTTCAAAGGTAACATCACACCAGTAGATTCTACTGTGCGGCCATAGAAAACGGCAGCTGCTTGGAATAATGTGTTGGGTCTCCATCTCTTAAAACTCCTTGGTTTGATTAACAATGACGGTCGCATCGTGTACCGGGTAGAAGCAAGTGCAGGCTGATATCTTATCTTATCTTACCAAAGGATATCGGTGCCTTGTCGGGATTCGAACCTTCGACCTTCGCCTCCCCAGCCAAGCCGGGGTGCTCCAGACGCTGTGAAGTATTAATAGTACCGTGAGACGCTCAAAGCATTGAGAGAATACATTATACAAGGTACGCATTTACTACAACTGCATGGGTGAAGAGTGGCAAATGTAGAGCCCCTTGTAATCCACGATCCCGTGACCGTTATCCATTTGGCCACGAAACGTTTACATCGAATGGTGAAAGACTTCACCATCAATTATGTACGAAAAATAGCGAGGAGTAGAAAGTAGAGAGGGTGGTGTTTTTTGTTGTTGGTGTGTCGGCGTTAGTGTGTGCGAGCGTGCGTGTGCGTGTGTGTGTGTGTTTGTGTGTGTAGTGGGTGAGTGGGTGAGAGATAGAAATATATATGGAGTAGAGAGAGACAAACGAAAAGAAACTGTAATCAAGGGATGTCATTTTTGTCCATTCACTGAATAGTTGAATACTCTCTTTGAAGCTGTATGCTAAAAAAAATGATTGAATGAAAATGTTATTCCGCGATGAATTAATCAAGACATGTTTGGTTGGGGTATTCTATAAACGATTGCGATTATTCGCAACATTTTTGTACATAATAGATAGGGGACTACACACTTGCGATTGATTAGAGGACTTGCGATTGATTAGGATCAATCCGGGGGATCAATCGCAACTCTTTATAAGATAGGGCCCATGCAGGTCGCTGGCATGATGGCATCCAATTCATTTGTTTCCGATAGCATATCTGACAGCCGGGCGCGATCACTTGTTTTGATGGTTGTGATATTGCTATCGTCTTCAGTGCACAAAAGTGTGGAAAGTGCTTTCCGCGTTCTGACAATCGTGATAAACGGATAGTATACAGTAACGAAAACAAGCCTTCTTTCTAAAAAAAAATGGGGAAATTTGCCAGTCTGCTTACCTTGATCTTTCACTTCGAATTATTGTCAATTTTCCTTCTAACTTTGATTGATTTGAGAGTCTTCGGACGTCCGATGCGGTGGACGGAGAGAGACATATGTCAGGCAATACCTAGCCCTGCCGAGCTGGCCGTGGTTCCCCACAGCGTCCCGTTGGAAAATACGACTTTTGCACCGTTCTTTCTCTATAGGCAGAAACTGCAGTTGGTCGACTATCTTCCTCACAAAACTGTTCTTGGTAAGTTTATTTCTTATTTACCGATAATAATGATAATACAGATGATTCAATCACACCTTTTCACGCCTAAGCCTAAGATTAGGAATCCAAAATTTTCCGTGTGTTTGTTTTGTGATGAATCCATAGACGTACAGCTCATTATAAGCAGCATTATTCATTGTAGTAATCGTTTGTAAATAATAGTTGTAAATCATGTATATTCTACGAGAATACAGAGCATTCAGGAGGGAATTCTACAATTTGCAGAATGATTATGATGAAGGTACATTGAATTGATTTTTAATAACTTACTGGAAAAAGATCAGTAAGCCTACCTCGTAAATGTTGGAAATAATAAGACTCATCTCAAATAATAATAGCCTAAATACTTCAAGGGTAAAACCTATTTTCTACGACAGATTTAATTCTGTTTAATATGAATCCAATATACAATAATATCATGATCTGTATACTTGAATTGACTTAACTTGAAATTTTATCAGAATGAATGACATATGGAAGAGAAAGCAGTTGTAAGTGGTGATGATACATAACTATTAATTTAACCGATCATTCTTGTAGATCTGTTGAATGCCGTTTTACAGTATGTATATTTTTGGTAATGTATCGTTTATCTGTGTAACCCAAGGTTGTGAAACATTCCCTCTCTCGTCTTTCCCTCTGTATATTTCACTTTCAGTTTATTCGGCATCATAAAAAAACATTACAAATCATGAATACAGAATAAATTATGAGCCAGGACATCTAAGAAGCATCTTGTGCTTGTACATGAGGCCCTTGTCAAGGTAAACACAATATCAAAACGTACATTTAGGAGAAAAAGAAGAAGAAGAAAAAAAATACCGACGATTAACTATCAGCACGTATTAACCGCGTTTATGCACACACCCACAATCAAACATAAACACACCCATGAACAATCCAAAAAAGGGAGAGTTCAAAATAAGAAAGAGAAGAAAGGGAAGAGGTGAGAAAGAGAAAGAGAGGAAAAAGAAGAGGTGGGAATGAAAAAGATAAGAAAAGGTCTACTCAGTCAAGGATGACATTGTTTAACAAATTCAATGTTTGGATACAAGAAAGTATTTTCCCCGAGACCGGATATTTAAACATATCATCATGTCCATGCCCCTTTTGAAGTAATTATCAATATTTTGTCTAAATATCTATCCAAGCAATGGGACCTTAAAGCAAACACCAGACGAAATGGAAGTCAATAATACAAATGTTCGTAATTTCCATTCACAAAAACAAACTACGACAAAGCCCCAAATATCACTTTTCCGCGACAATCTTTTCATTATAATTTGACAATATTATTTAGCTATTCAATCACTTTATGCTGTTAGTAAAAATGAAATTTCTCCTTCATAACTATACAACATAGGCATACCTCTACTTCAAATACACTAGCATCTGAATCATTCGAGAATTCTCTTAAGACCGGATATCGAAACAATGGTCTCTTCATACAGGTGTAGCAATAACTAACCACAAACACATTGAATTAAAAATGAGTCACATTACTTTATTACAAATACCACAATGGATGATAAGATTTTATTTAATAAATGGGTTTGCCAGGAGCTACGGGTCGTGGTTAGTCACCTTTGCATAAGCTTGATTAACTCCATCTTCACAGCGCACGATCTCTCAGCGTCCCGCTTGATATCGACTGAAAAAACCTCGGACTCATATTTTCATCAATCTATGCGAAAAGAAAGAAAGAAACAAAATCAGTTTTTGATTTGCGCTAGAATCATTTCAAGAGAGGCGGAGGAGGGGGCTGGGGGGGGGGGGGGGGGGGGGGGTAAACCTTAGATTCAACGACATATGCTCAAGGTACAATTGGCCCGCGATCAATACATAATTCTTACAATTGCCAATCTCTGCAAGGCTATGCAGACCAAACATGATACCTGACAGTAACGTACGGCCCAATAGCAACCCTAACTCGATCTTACCCTGTATATAAAACCCGGAACAAAATTAATGTCGGCTCACTCAATGAAAGGCTAGTATAAAAGGAGAAATATAAAATCTTTGAGCTTGCTCATTTATTTATTTCCTTCGTGGAAGAATATCACAGTTACACTGCAACATGAAAATGACTGCTCTTAAAATTCCCTAGTATATTATAACAAATATAATAATAATAATAATATTTAATTTTTATATAGCGCTTAATACGAATGTCTCTAAGCGCTTTACAAATATACTATTACCCCGGTCATTGGATTCAGTGCTTGCCCGCACACAATGTGTGCACAATCTCCACTCCCTGGGGAGCATTCCAGCCGGGCATGAATATGACCAGACTACTTTAAAACATTAGTCCAAATTTTGATGCCACATTTTCATTTCTGTATGTACAAATAATTATGTCATATGGCTCCGTTTAGTCTCATTTCACAACGCCCCCTATCGTCAGAGCATGTTCAGATTCAGCAGCCTAACATGTTAGCCAATGGACGTTTTTTAAAAAATCGTTAAAAATTCATTTTTTGTTTAAACGAAAAGCACATCCACCCCGACGTACGTTATCACTAGCTCTTTCATTGGAGCCCTCATGTCTCATTGAATTTTGAAAGTTCACCCACCGTAATTTTTCAAAATAGGTTGCAAGCTCGTCATTGCCTATAATACACATGTGAAACAAGTCTAACTTGGACTCAGTTTACCAAGCGATTTGAAGATTATAGGTCGAGCACACGAAACATAAAAAGCATGAATTATCATAGATCACTTCTGCCTATTTCGTTTTGTCCATTTCATCCAACCCCTCACCGTAATTTTTCCATTTAGTAAAAGCAAACATTTTGCAGAGTTTAGCAAAAACATGAATATTCATGAACGGTCAGACAATACAGCCTTTTAGTACGTAACGTATAGTGAATGGGAATGTGCGATGATCCGTGTAGGAGGTAGAGGTCAGTGGTTTGTGCTGGCAATGTTCACGCGAGCGAAAATGAGACAATCGGAGCAATATGTATGCGTAATAAACAATATCCAATATCATCTACATTTTTTAAAAACCAACTTAGTACAACTTTGCCTCCTTTTAATGAAAATTCATCACCTTTTCTTCAAACAAAAGTTTCAACTATTGAGGACTCGGGAGAACCTGCAGGAATATACATCCCCGAGGCTAGACTCCCAGACACCCCAACTACCCCCTCCGCCAACGACCTCCAGATTGGACGCTTTAAGAGCCCCAGTTCAGAAATAGAGATTCACAGGTGCGGCGATGCCGGTGTCCAAATCGTCACGAAGCTCGACGACGATGGGGTGGATGACCACGGTGTGACGTTGGAATGGCATCCACCCGGCGAGGACTTGGGACCCGTGGATGTTTAGTAAGTAAAGAGCAATCTTCCCTTTGCGGGCCCCTTTGTCCCCTGTTTCCCATTCCTGTATATACAGAGTTTAGTGAATAATAATTTGGTTTTAAAGCTAACTTTGAGTAGTCAGTGGCGGATCCAGGGGGGGGGGCCGAAACGGCCGCGGCCCCCCCCCCCCTATTGGCGGCGCAAAAAAAAAAAAAAAAAAAAAAAAAAAGAGGAAGAAAAGAAGAGAAAAAAAAGGAGAAGAGGAGAAGAAAAAAAGGAGAAGAGAAAAGAAAGGAGAAGGGAAAAGAAAAGGGAAGAGAAGAGAAAAGTGAAAATGAAAGATAAAGAAGAAAGCCCAACCCCCCCCCCCCCCCCCCCCCCCCCCACTCCGGGGGGGAGGGGACCGAATTTGTGTTCCCAAAAATTCCGATAAAGAGTTACTTTTTTCACGCAACAAAGTCCGGCCCGTAATACACAAAAATCCGGCCCGTACTGACTTACACCAGAGATAGAGGGGTGCTTTCAAAGAGAGGGAACATACATGTGCGTACCCTATACTGAGTGGGTGGGGGGGGGGGGGAGAGAGAAAAGTCGGTGAGAAAGGGGGGAAAGACAAGGAAATGGCGCTAAGTGACAGTAGCGACGGATAAGGGAAAACTTTAATCGGGAGATTTGGGGACATTTCAGAAGGCTTGGCAAACGTTATTAAATAGAGGGGACCGGGCCTGCCGCATAAAATCTCCAGCCGCGGATTCAAAGTTAAACGTAAAAAACAGCCCCTGTGCTACAAAGGTCATCACTCTTTAGTGAGAAATTTGAAAAGGGCACAATATTTTTGATGTCTTTTAAAAAGAAGCTATATACTCAACAGTCAAATTTTAAATTAACGGTAGGGCCGCTTCATAACTCTTATTTTGCCCTTCATTTGGATTCAGCTCATACCAACTCGCTTGTGCTTGTATTTGAACTCATGTTGGTAGTAATCATGGACAGGGGCGGCAATCCTGGGCCCGATAGGGAGACATGTCCCCCAGGAAATTTAGAAATAAAGCTAGAAAGAAATATAGCGGAATTTTCTAGAATGCATAATTTCAACATTGCAAAATCTCGCTTGGTCGCTACGCCCCGGCCCTCGCCCGATTACACAAAACTATGATATGACGCTCCCGGCCGTGATTTTTTGTGTGCTATCACAATCATGATCGTTTCATTTTCCCTTTAAAGCAGGCGCGTAGCCAGGAGCGGTGGGGCAGTTAGAGGACATAGGACGAAAAAGGAGCAGACAAAGAAAAAAAAATATTGAAAATAGAGAACGGTACCAACGAATCGTCTTCTTTCTCTAATAGTTTAATGAAATGTCAAACTTCCGCGTTTCGCTCGGTCGGGGGGGGGGGGGGGGGAACTGAAATCAGACAAGGAATGGTAAAACGAATCGTCTTCTTTGTCTAATAATTTAATGAAACGTCAGAATTTTACGCGCTATGCGCGGGCGGGGGAAAACTGAATTCAAAAAGGATTAAGAGACGAGAATTGAACAACGAATCATCTTCTTTCTCTAATAATTTAATGAAACGTCAAAGCTTCCGCGCTTCCCGCGGGAGGGGGAAAACTGAATTCAAACAAGGATTAAGGGACGAGAATGGTACAACGATTAGTCTTCCTCCTCTAATATTGTAATAAAACGTCAAAGCTTACGCGCTACGCGCGGGCGGGGAAAAAACTGAATTCAGACAAGGATTAAGAGTCGAGAATGGTACAAAGAATTGTCACCTTTCCCTTATAATTTAATGAAACGACAAAGCTTCCGCGCTTCGCGCGGAAGGGGGGGGGGAGAAACTCAATTTAGACAAGGATTAAAAGTCGTGAACGGTACAACGAATCGCCTTCTTTCTCTCATAATTTAATGAAACGTCAAAGCTTCCGCGCTTCGCGCGGGAGGGGGGGAGGGGGGCACTCAATTCAGACAAGGATAAGGAGTCGAGGACGGTACAAAGAATCGTCTTCTTTCTCTAATAATTTCATTAAACTATGAAAGGCCAAAGCTTCCGTGCTTCGCGTGGGAGGGAGGGGGGCGGGTAATTTAAGTCAAGTAATAAGAGTCGAGAATGGTACAACAAATCTTCTTATTTTTCTAATAATTAATGAAACGTCAAAGCTTCCGCGCTTTGAGCGGGAGGGGGAAAACTGAATTTAAACAAGGATTAAGAGACGAGAATGGTACAACGATTCGTCTTCTTCCTCTAATAATTTAATGAACCGTCATAGCTAACGCGCTAGTCGCGGGCGGGGAAAAACTGAATTCAGACAAGGATTATTAAGAGTCGAGAATAGTACAAAGAATCGTCTCCTTTCCCTTATAATTTAATGAAACGTCAAAGCATCGCGCGGGAGGGGGGGGGGGGGGAACTCAATTCAGACAAGATAAGGAGTCGAGGACGGTACAAAGAATCGTCTTCTTTCTCTAATAATTTCATTAAACTATGAAAGGCCAAAGCTTCCGTGCTTCGAGCGGGAGGGAGGGGGCTGAATTTAGTCAAGTACTAGTCGAGGATGGTACAACAAATCTTCTCCTTTCTTTAATAATTAATGAAATTCAAAGCTTCCGCGCTTCGCGCTGGAGGGGGAAAACTGAATTCAAGCAAGGATTAAAAGACGAGAATGGTACAACGATTCGTCTTCTTCCTCTTATAATTTTATGAACCGTCAAAGCTTACGCGCTATGCGCGGGCGGGGAAAAACTGAATTCAGACAAGGATTAAGAGTCGAGAATAGTACAAAGAATCGTCTCCTTTCCCTTATAATTTAATGAAACGTCACAGCTTCCGCGCTTCGCGCGGGAGGGGGGGGGGGGGGGGGGAACTCAATTCAGAGAAGGATTAAGAGTGAAAAATGGAACAACGAGTCATCTTTCTCTAATAGTTTCATTAAACTACGAAAGGCCAAAGTTTCCGTGCTTCGCGCGGGAGGGAGGAAACTGAATTCAGACAAGGATTAAGAGTCGAGAATGGTACAACAAATCGTCTTCTTTCTCTAACAATTAAAGAAATGTCAAAGCTTCCGCGCTTCGCGCGTAATGGGGGGGGGGGGGGGAGGGAGGGGACTGAGCAAGCTGCACGAATATGAGTTTTTGATATCTTTTTTAGTTTATTTTGGTGATAAATAACACTTTAACAAAATACATATTATGCTCAAATTGTTGTTCGGTCGCTTCGCTCACTATTTCGAATTGTGAAACCAGAAAATTACTTTTCGGGCAAGAGGCTATGCCCCCCCCCCCCGATGAAAATGTCAAAAATTGTACCGGTATGGTGCTTCTAATATGACTTTGTCAGTATTGGTATGTTGAGTTGAAAAAACGGTCTGCGCAATTTTCAAATTTCCGCCCCCCCCCCCCCCCCCCCCCCTATTGGAAAATCCTGGATCCGCGCCTGGAGTAGGGGGTAATTATTGTTTCGGGCACACAAGTCATGAGGGGTGAATGTTTTAGAAAAGGATTTGATGTTCAAAATTGTGTGGAGCATTTCGCCATGGCTGTTTTATCATGAAATAGTAAGTAGGACTAATGGCTATATCTGACATGTATGATTTAATAACGTAAATCAATTCTCTATAATATAGATCGGGGCCCTGTCTTACGAAGAGTTACGATTGATCAAAATCAATCATAAGTCCTCCAATCAATCGCAAGTTTGCAGTCTCCTATCTCATGTGTACATAGTTGCGATTGATATCATATATCAACTCTTTGTAAGACGGGGCCCAGCTTAAAATATTACGTTTTCCATCTTTTTCAAAATTGAGTTTGCGATATTATTAAGAAATAACTTGGCAACCATATCCTGTAGAGCTTCATTTTGAATTTTCACTTAGTTTAGGCCGAGTGTGCATTTTTCCGTGTTTTCCATGTCCAGTTTGAATTTCGGAAGACCAGTTTATTCCTTACCTATTTGAGAACTTGATTTGTTTCTCTTTCCTGAACTTATCGTGTATTTTCGTTTTGTTTTTCTTGCAGCATCACCAAGATTAGTTTCAAGAAGCTGAAACATCGTCTTCGTCGTCTTGGACAGAGACAGCCGTGATCGCTGACTAAGGATTAGGCCCTATTTCTTCAAGAAATCGATTTCATCATCGAGCTGGTTAAAAAACGCTCAGATATTATAAACTGGAAAGGCATTGGTTGGGTCTACTTTGATTTTTATTTCAGTTTTTTAATGTAATGGGATAGAACAACTGTGCAGAAAATATGGATTTCTCCCTGTTGTGCTCTCTCTCTTTCTCGTTTGTTTCCCCCTCCTCGCCCTATATCCTCCGCCCTACCACGGCCCGCCCCTCTCTATCTCCTTGGTCACAGTTTCCTCATGTGCCTCATCTTTCTGTCAACCAGCAAACTTTCTCTCTCTCTCTACCCCTTTCCTTGGTTGCGTTTTCGTATTTCTCGTGCTTATCTTGTTTCCATGTCAACCGATAGCCCCTCCCCACGACACTCGTCTCTTTCTCTCAGATTCCCTCTTTTACTGTTTTTCCATTATTTCACAGACTCTCTCTCCCCCCCCCCCCCTCTCTCTCTCTCTCTCTCTCTCTCCCTAATTCTCTCTCTTTCTCTCTCTCTCTCTCTCTCTCTCTCTCTCAACACACTCCTCTTGAGGCTCTTCGTTTAGTCACTCTCCTTCTATTATACTTGTTATCAATCCTTCGGGCTTTATCGTACTTTCTCTCTTTCTTTCAGACTCCCTCTCTTCTTTCTTCTCAATATCCCAAGTTTCCCCTTACTAATCACCTCTTTCCCTCTTAGACTTCCAGTCAGTCTTTCTCTCTCTCTCTCTCTCCTCTTGAGGCTCTCCGTTTTTTCACTCTCCTTCTATTATACTTTTTATCAATCCATCGGGCTTTTTCTTACTTTCTCTCTTTCTTTCAGACTCTCTCTTTCTTCTCAATCTCCCAGGTTTCCTCTTACTAATCACCTCTCTCCCTCTTAGACTTCCAGTCAGTTTTTCTCTATCTCTCTGTCTCTCTCTCTCTCTCTCTCTCTCTCTCTCTCTCTCTCTTTTCTCACAGTCTCTGTCTATTTGCTCAATCTTTTGATTAAGATGTGATGCCATTTGATGTCACATATTAATATTGCCTTTTTAGTGCATGATAAACACAGCCGCACCTGTCATTCCTTTAAGATTTGGTAAATCGGCGGGCGATATAGGCATATGACTGATTTAATGGTCTCATAAAACTTTTGAACTGGTTCAATAATGTATGAGGACGTGGGTGCGAAACAATGAACAAACATAGCGTCAAAATATGCCATTATGAGAGAAATGTTTCACGTTTATGCCATTATTATATTGGAAGTGATGATAATAATTATGCATCGCCAAGTGACTCTGGAAGCCATACGAACGATATATCATAAAATTACAGGCTTTCCTTGTAAAGTTCATCAGAAAAGGAGCCCTACTGATACTTAATTGTTCGTATTTGTTAGACTTTCGTGCTGTTATGTGCACAATCTTAGGAATAAATAAGCGTTCGATTTTATTTTTGAAGTTTACACATGCATCATCTTTTGCACAAGCTGCGCCTTGAGCATTTGATTGTCAAGTGGATTTGGCGCCTTACAAATCTTATATATTATTATTATTATTATCATGCAATTGTCAGTGTATAATTTCTTTGAATTCGTACAAATACTGTTTTTTTTTCAAAGTATGCTGTATGTTATACTTGTAAACTCTATAAATCAGTGAGAAATGCATGTTAACAAATATCATGAATGACATAGACGGTATTTACACTCTCCATCAAAGAGTGTAAATACCGAAAAGTATGTGAAGTCTCGAAGGCTTCGTGTGTGTTGGGGGCTTTATGCATGTTCAGATATCGTTAAAAGGATTTTTGTCACGTGTACGTTTAACTCACATGATCGTAGTGACCATTACAGTAACAGCAAGAAATCGAATTAGCCATTTCATACCATTCAACAAATAATGTAGAATGATTCTATTCGTTAGTCTTCGTTAAGAGCAAGTTCATTTGAATATTGAATATAAAACAGTAGAGGAATTCAACAGAGCATTTTTAATTAAGCAATGATACTATTTCTTGTTGTACAGCGACCGAACTTTATTATACAAAAGGCTTACCGGACATAATTGTACATGATACTTTTCAGGATTATCGACCAGACAAAATAAATCCACCACCTTCATTTGTTATGATAAGATATGAAATTAGATCAAAGAGGCAAGAAATTATAAACAAGTTGATTTCATCATTATAAACATGATTTGTTTTTTGATAAGGAGTTGCACACGTTCAGAGGTTCCCATAGTCACCTGTAAAGCACAAAAAAATCATAATCTACAAACAAATTAGATTATTATCAAATATTCCAAACCAACGCATTCACTACAATGAGTTTAATATGTTCTGTACAACATAAAAAACAAATTGTTATTCATGTATTAACATTTATGTACAAACCTAATGATAAAAATATTTGTACATTTTATGATTGTCAATACAAAAAAATAAAATATAAGATCAAAATCAAAGATTTATCACTTTGACTCGCCTAATTTTTCTGTTAAGATTAGTGGTAATGCAAATCAATGAAATATTCTATGAGAGAGTGCGAGTTAATTTCATATTTCAGGTTTTAAAAAATTAAAGAGATTCATAACAACTTTCTTTAATGGTTAACGTATTCACTTTTAGCGCACTATTGTGTGCGCTAATATAAATCATCTAAATAAACTCTTTTAAGCCCAAAATATTACCATAATCAATTATTGTCATCATTGATAACTGTTTTAGAGCTTCGTTCAGACTATAAAGGAAAATGATATATTCCATGTTAATAATGACAACGTATGGGATTCAAATGACAAAATACAATTGACTTAATCGCTCTCGAGTATAACTACTTGTACAGTTGAATGTATTTTTGCAGACGCCTTATAGTTATAGAGAAGAGTGTGACACACCTTTTCCAAGTCAATTTTCCTGTTGCTGATTACTCTGGCTGGCAAACTTGATTTCGTCAGCAAATAAAGACATTTTTTGTTTTCTCTTCTTCAGATTGTCACTGTCTCTTATCTAAAAATGTTCAGCGTTGCCCCCTTTTTTTGACAGCGGTAATCTATTCAGAATTCAAATATCTGTTCATCCACCTTCGGCATTTGTCGACTGATTTCTTTTTAAATTCATCTTCTATCTCCTTATCAACGTCATCGAGTTGAGGTACCTCTATCGGTTGTTCATACCGTGCGTCGTAACCGGGGAATGTCATGTCGAACGACCGCTCTCGTACCACTTTTGTTCGCGGTGGTTCGAAACTGGCATCGACCGCATCCGTTACCGGACGAAATTTTTCACGCGTCTCATACCGACGATTGACTGCCGGACTGAAAGGGACGTTCGAGTTTCCTCCGGTACGGTTAACGTTTGCACCGTCAAGTTGTTTCCGACGTTTCCCCGACTGTAAGAGACAGCTTTCTGACCGCGACTTCAATTTTGCTTCAATGAACCGCTGTGCAGGAGAACTTTTTTGTTTTGTCGGTCGGTTTTGCATCGAGGCAAGGAGTTGCTCAGGTTCGTTCTGCATTTTCCTAATGTAATATCCAGGCGACTTGGCATTTGCGGCATGTTTAACCTCGTTATCAGCGATATTCTTGTCGTTATTCGACGCTGAGTGACGCGGTAAGTTGGCGTTTGGCGGTAACGACACTAGCTGCGTCATCGATGTGCTTCTCTGGTAGGTATCCAACTCGGGTAGCGGTTGCTCTAAATTTGTATCACTCTTTGATATCCGCGGGGTTGACGCCGTTGCAATCAGCCGCCGCCCCGCGACGTTTCGTCCCGTGGCTGGCATAGCCCGTGTATTCCGCGGCGTTGCATCACCAGCGCCAGTAACGTCTTCAGTTTTCGGCAGCGAAAAGGAGTTCGAACGCTTCTTGATTTTGTCGGCCTCCTGAGACGAGACATTCTTTCTGGTATCTCGCAAACCATCATCTCGATTCAGGACAACCTCCTTCACAGTCTTAGCATTCGATTTTCTTCTCGTCAATAACTCATTAATTACCTTCCTCGCTTCATCTGACGATCTGATTTTCGTGATCGATCTGCGTGTGGTTTGGTCGTCAACCGTCATCATCGTGTTTTGCGCTCGAGATAAGAAGAAAATGAGTCATCTGAGGAAACCTTGTCGAATGAAGTATGCCAATGACCTTGTATGTTCTCCATCCATGACCATTCGTCTCCTAGATTACTCAATATCCCTTAAGTGTCAATGACATTTTCCAGCCCTATCATACGAAATTACAAAATTAAGCAAAACAACTACCACGATGGATAGATGCCTGGGCACAAGCGGGTCAATAATCTGATTCCCTCCACAATGACGTTAAATGGTTATTAAAAATTCACGTATTCGTTTTATCTACTTGATTTCCTCTGATATACTGTTTGCAAGATTGAGATGTTTCTTGTTCCTAGATTACAAAATCACTTTCGTATTTTTGTCAACTTGGGAAGCACAGGTGCTAGGAATCAAATTCAACGTCTGCAAGCATAACCGTGCTTAAATCCCTATTCCAAATCAATTTCCTATCACTTGTAAAATGTTCAACGGACTGCATCAGTTACCTTCAAGTAGAAATTGAATTACTGCTGTAGTATGAGGAAGAAAGCAGCACAAAATGTATTGTCTTTCCTTTCAATCACCGTCGCAAAAGTCGAATTCCTGTGGTAGATTCTGAATTCATACATTGGATAAAACAACTTGAGAGACGGTCACGTTTTCCTACAGCGTCAACATTTCTGGCTCCGACAGCTAATTCAGAATTGATGTCATCCACAAAAAATCGTCAAGATAAGTGTGCGAGCTGCTCATAGTTTTTTTTTTTTCGGCGCGAAAACGAGGTATCGCGATGAATGCCGCCTGACTAGCCGTCTGCAGCCTGCAGGTGTAAATATTTCCGACTTGTTTTTTCCTAGCTTGATGTGGAATTGAAATATCTATGGTTGGGCTTGATGGTATACGTCATTGCTCGAGCTGCCTGCATGCAAAAAAAAAGAATAGTGGGAGAAAAGAGGTGTTTAAAAGCTGTACATAGATTGATTTTTAACATAAATGTTATGACTTTAGTTACATACAACTAAAGATATCTGCCATGCAAACGAAGAGACAGGTGATAAAATGTGTGAAATTCCACATGAGATGAGATAATGTGTCTCACCAGATGAATGATTCCTAAAGAAAATTATGACATCTCTCTCTCTCTCTCTCTCTGTAAGTTCAATCCAAAGCTAAAAAGTACAGTACATTAAAGATATAGACCGGTAGTGGTAAAATTGTGGTTCAAGGGTTTTGGGTGCAAAATATCCATTCAATATTGTTTAAATATTGTCTTCAGAGGTTTAGATGGCAATACTTCAACCTAAAATCGCAAAAAACAGAAATATATGCCCAAATGTTCAATGTTGAGGTGAATTCGTGATATCTATCCAGCCCGGATCGCTTTGATAATTTACCGAATATATCAATTAGTAGGCGGTTTCCCGGCAAAATTTGTATTATCACGTATATTCAAAACATGTTTTTTCACATGATTGGTAATAAGAGCTTCCATTTCATTTTTTGAGAGAGAGAGAGAGAGGGGGGGGGGGGGTGGGGGGGTTTCCAAAACTGGTCTATATCTTTGACTAATAGAAAATAACAATATGATATTCACCTGTCTGAGAATAAGAAAATCTGGAATTAAATACAAGTGTCCCAACATTAGGCCGGTTTGTGTACGATATCCTGCATATACTACATTATATGTAAACCTCATTTGACCTTTATCAAAGGTAGTATATCCCTTTTGCAGCCAACATCAAATTCTGTAGAACTTTGCAGAAATAATGAATATGTCACGTATGTCCTATCTGTGAAGATTAAACATTAGCAGTGTCCTAGTATTCAAAATATGCAAGGATATATAGAAAGGTATATGCAATATACCCATTCTAAACAACGAAGAAACAAACAAAGGAGCAATAATCAAGATACATCTTTTTTTAATTGTGTGCAGTCATGACTAGTATTAAAGCTGTCGATTGTTTATCTTTTGGGGGGTTAATGATGTTCTAAGTTTCTCCAAACAGAAGAAGTACAAAGCAAAACAAAGTAAATACAAAGTACATTATTCAGAAGTTAAATCACTTACATTCAAAACAGTTTAGAAAAGAATAATATTCAAAAAAAACATTTGAATAAAACATAGTACTACACCAGAGTGAACATAGTGACTGAAATTTTATGTATAGAAAACTATTAAAATCGATGTCTTTTTTAACCAATAATCCATGCGGCTATTGATTTTAAATTTTTATTCCATGCTTCTTCAGAGTTCTCATATCTGATTTAAACTCAAATCCAAGAGGTTTCAACTTTACGTATGACCCATTTTTAAAAACAATCGTTTAATGAATATTTTTCGCGCTTTTTCGAAAATATATATTTTTGTCAAATAGAAAAGCGACAAACAAAATATCTTTGGCTTATTAAAAAAAAGGTTAACATATGAATTTGCACCTTTTCGAATATCACTCTTCAAATGAATAATACTTTCATCTTGCAAATCGTAAGACTCTTTGAAATGTATTTATATCTCTGGCGAGTGTGATGACAGCTCAAAGGAACAAAAAGCGTTTACTAGTTACTGTGTATTCACGATATCTGCAGATGGTCAAATCGCCTACTATTCAATTAAGCTGTAAAATAGTCATTAGTGTTTTTGTGTGAAAAATGTATGTTGGATCATAAACGCTAAATTTTTCACCTGTTCGCTGACGTACGCACAAATAAACTTGAATAATATTTCTCCAATTCACTTTCCAATGAAAACGCTAAAGAGAGAGAGAGAGAGAGAGAGAGGGAGAGAGAGAGAGAGAGAGAGAGGGGGAGAGAGAGAGAGAGGGAGAGGGAGAGAGAGAGAGAGGGAGAGAGAGAGAGAGAGAGAAAGAGAGAAATACATCTTATCCAAACAAGGAGGGAACGAGGTCAACTTCGATCTGTGCACTAATAAATGCAACTTCTTCTTTTTTTTAATAGAGGAACGTGAAGAGGAAAGGATGCAAACGTAAAATCCACTTTCTTCTGTATTTATTTTCATCATTTATATTCGATATTTTATATCTCATATTTCAAAATGTATTCAAGGACCGGAGAACGGGGCGAAAATCTGTTTTAATCTGTTAACATGTCCCTTAGGGCAGGGGAGTATTAAACAATGACTTCCTGTATGGCTAGCTACATCTAAGGCAGATTCAATTTGCTGATGCTATAGCATCAGCAAATTTCGTGGGGTAAAATATGACATATCTAGTGGCTGAGAGAAATTATTTGAGTAGCTTTAGATTAATTGTTCCTCATTACTAGATGCAAATGCTCTGTCCGTCGGGAATCAAACCCTGATAAATATATATATATATATATATTTATATATAAATATATATTAAAGTACTTCCTCTCCATGCTAGTCTTTGTTCTCTTTTTTTCACGAGTCATCTTTCTCTAAACCTCAAAATACATTATTTAATTAAGCGGCGTCACCTGAAAGGTCACAAACAAAGGTCAAGCACAGATGTAATGATTTGAATGATGTTCTGGGTAGAAAAAACATGTGTACTTTTCTTTGTTAATACCTTATAGCAAGATCAATTGCATGACTCGATGTTCACCGCATAATATAGAACATAGACACTGGCCAGACCGAATCAATATCATCCTTTGTATCACTTTGTATCACGAAGTGTGATCGAGGCAACCGGTATTGATCGCGATCACCGATCACCTTTTCTTGTAGGCGCATTCAATGTTATTTCCCTTTATTCGATGAGTGTATTTTTTATGTCAATCCAAATTTCGATGTGTTTATCAAGCTGTGAGGGGGAAACGTGACTAGCGATATTTTCTTTTATTCTCCTTCTGAGGAAAGGCCATTCATTGCCATTGCAGGATACACCTAAGAAAAAGACGATAAAAGATCACGATAAAGCCTTACATTCATCCCAACGAATATAAACTGAACTTCAATTTCTGATGATTAAATGTCTTTTTTGTGGGGAGGGGGGGGGGGGATAAATTCCTCCCCCGCAAAAATATACTTAGATACACCTCCCCTGACAACTTAAATCTTTGGACCAGCGATGGGGGGGGGGGGGGGGGGTCAAGTCCAACACTTGAGCCCTCCGACGACCAAACAAGTGTTTATTTTGTGTTTCGAAATGCTTCATTGAATAATAGAATAAGTGCAATGTAATAGTGTTGCGCCTTCGTGTGATTTTCTCTCAGATTCTGCCCTTCCAAAGGTCTCATGAAAGTGTAGCCTCCTCTTTCTCTAAAGAATATATAGCCTACAATCCTCATTTCGCTTCAGCAGTTATCCCCGGACCATTCTTTACAATTCTTTACAATTCTTTACAATTCTTTACAACAAAATCCAATAAAATGTATTTCTTGAGGATATCAATGCTCTTAAAACGGGGTGGTAAATACTCGATCCACAGAATTTCAGGTTCAGACTATCAAACTAAACTTTAAAAAAAGAAGAAATATTCCACTTTAAATAAAGCGCCTCTCTTGGGGCAGTTTTGCGGTATATTTATTTCATAGCATGATTTGAGAGGTACATTAGGAGCTTGTGATAAAACATGGGCCCACAATCGCGTTAAAAAAAATCCAACTGAACATGAAATTTATGCGTCTTTCAATGAATATCGCCTATTAAAGAACTTGGTAACAATGTTTAGAAGTAAGAAAATGGTGCTAAGGTAGTGACTTCAATGCCAGATGTATACAATTAAAGATAATCTGAAATGTTGAGTGAAAACAGACCATTATTATTGATACAAATGTGAAAAAACTGATCTGATCGATTCCTTAATTTGTATATATATTATTATAATTTAATTACATTTTAGGTGAATGAAAATCGTCACGTCACAAAGTAATGAATTGACTCTATATGTACCATTCCAGACATTAAAATGTTGACTGATTGTTTAAAGCCTGTTCTATGTTCTTTTTCCATGAAAAAACGGTTGGGAAAATTCAAAAATGGTCGGGGGTAATTACTGTTTGAGGGTGTTAACCAGTGACGACTTCAAAGAAAACCATAAATATATTCGTGGTTTGAGATTTTTTTTTCTGGATATTTTGCATGCTAAAGGGTTAGTTCAGTCAAAGGAATATAAAAAGTTACATTTTATACAAAAATTAAGCAGTTTTTTCATCAACCTTCAACAATGTTGCTGAGTCACTTTAAGATCTATAGCGATAATTTGGAGAATATTCTATGTAGAAATGTGTTGCATTAGTTTTCGAATCGGGTCAGGGGAGCAGTATATACCAAAATTTCCTAAATATATTTTGCACTTTGTCGTATTTATTGGAATTTTGCCATTTGCAACCATCAAATCCAATGCAACCTGAACCTATGTTTGCAATTACTAGTTGTCATAGCAATGGTCAGTCACATGCCATTCATTATAGTATTTCTAATTTAATAACATTTGCAGGTGGGGCGTCATTTTGATTGCGTTATGACATGTGCTAATCAAATAATCTAGCCGTTAATGCCAATTTGATAGTTTACCCAATTATGAGCACTGTTCATTTTGCTATCATATTTGTAATATTATTGTTTTACCTCAAGATAATAATAGAGTACAGTCAAACCTGTCTATAGCGACCACCCAAAGAAAACAGAAAAAGTGGTCTTTATAGACAGGTGGTCTTTGTAGACAGGTTCCTTTTATAGTACATGTTTCAATGAGAAACCATTTTCAAGGAAAACAAAAAATGTGGTCCTTGTAGACAGGTGGTCACTAAAGCAGGTTTGACTGTATATCAAACAAGTCAATAAAGCAAGACACCACTGGGTATGTTGTATTGTGATATGTAGATCTTAGATTCGACCCCTACTCTTCTTTTTGCTATTTCTGTGATTGTTTAAGGCCCTTGTTATAATCTTATTAACTCATTGTGATACTATTCAAAAACATTACAAAAATCATGGGGTATACTAGCGCTTTAAAGTCAATAAAACATTGATATAAGATTCTAGTAACATAGGGTATCATAAATAATGCTATGAAATAGAGATATCGCTATGACATGATAATATTAGAGGAATAAAATGATGTTCAAATGTAAAACGAAATATAGAAATGCAGTATAAATAAGACAATTTGTGATACACTACAATATATTAAATAGATAAATGGATACAAATACATCGGTAAATTATTGATGAAAGATCTGGGCCCCGTCTTATAAATAGTGGCGATTGATTCGAACCAATGGCAACTTAACTTAAGATTAAACGCAACTCCTATTTCTGAAGTATATGTGATTAATTTTAAATTTCGATTGATTTGAATCAATCGCAACTCTTTATTTCACTGGATCCTGGTAAGTTTAACGGGCAAGAGATTTCAACGATATGAAATTTTGTTTAATTATTTTACTTCTTCTACTGTGTATTCGTCCGCTTCCATCAGGGGTGGGATTATTGCAGAGACTTAGTATGACTTTGTCTCAACGTTAAGGTGCAAGGTGCAAGAATCTTGTAACTCGTCACTCTCTCTCTCTCTCCGGCCTTTTCTTTCTTTCTCCACCTCAATTCCTCTCTCATCTTCTTGATGATGTGATTGAAGCCTAGAAGTTACACCATCGGCCAGGAGTAAGCGTTCTGAGGTTGAAGAGGTTAAGTTAATTTATTTTTCTTCATTTTTTCATTTTTATTTTTCAATTCTGAAAAACATTTTAAAAATCAGCATACTTTAAAACATACGAGGAGAAATATAGACTTCGTTTAAACAGAACTGGTGCGGTTTTGAATACATTATAAAGCCAGTATACATGAAAACATACATGGAGAAATATAAACTTGCAAACTTATTTTAAACAGAACTGGCCAGGGTTCCAAGATAACCGTAGCTTGATGCCTTGTGAGGCAATGTTTTGAGGCAATTATTTGAACTTAAGCACATAAGAATGAATTCGCCCCTTACAATTATTCTATAGCGTAAGTTTATATCAACACGATAGCACTTACCATCCAATCAAGCGAAGCTTTTAACTCCTCCGAAATATAGCTTTTATCAAGTTGAAAGCTAGTTCAATGAGCCGAGACAGTGGTAGTATCCAATGACAATCTTCACATAAAGTTCATTATTATGCGGATGTAAAAAAAAACGCACGCCCACCGTACGTAACGTGCATAAAGTGTGTTGGTATTTTAATCAAAAGTATATATCTCGCGCGAGTGGAGTGTTATTGCATTTGGAATGAATAAGCCAGATGAAGAGTATACTTGTGTAAAGAAAGAAATAACGATTGATCGCATTCCGGCACCGTGACGGGATTCCTATGGCATGCACGCGATGCCATAAAGATCGAAGTCAAAAAGCTTAATTTGCTTTAATCAATCAGAAACGGTCGAACACTTTTTGGATTCCAGACAGTTTGACTAGTTTGAGGGCGAAAATCGGTCGCCCTTATCAACCAAAGCCTAATTTTTACAGAATGTTAGGGAACTTAAAAATGAGCGAAAGATATTTACACACAAAGTCATAATAAACTGATCAATTATAAACTATAGTGACTGAATCCCGCTCTCTGATCGATTACCACTCTCTTCGATCAAAGGCACCCCTCCCCCCCCCCAAAAAAAAAAAATCCACCCAAACAAAATAATAAACACTCACGTATAAAACATGCTTTAAAAAACAGACAAACAAAAATAAAAAAAAACTAAATCCATGAAAGCTCTTTGTTATTTTTTCCAGAATGATAATGCCTAAAATGTGGTGTACATTGTAATGAACATGGAGGAATGTCTGTTCATAGAAATGCTATGGCGTCCATGATTCTGTGTCATTATAATTTTTTGATCAAACGATAGCAGTTCTGTGGAGTTTTATTTTTTCTATTATGAATAGAATGGGAAAGAATTTGTTTAAATAGAAAGAATAGATAATTGTAGCTTGTTATCTATGGCATCGGGTACCTGCCATAGATTCCACCCAAGCGGGTGATCTCAATTCTCCTATTCACACTATGCACACCTGAGATGAAACAGCATGACTTCTACAATACAATTCTTCTAATCTTCGATTATGCTTGGCTTCGTTTCCAAAGGAGTGTTTTGGGCGTCTATTCTTCTGTTTTTCTTTCTTTGCGCGGTTGGTCTGAAGTCTCAAAGAGATGGCATGAATGATTAAAGGCTACGTGGGGGTTTATTGATTTCGTTTGGTCATAGCATTACATGGAAATAATAGGTAAAGAACTCCTTTAAGTTGTAACTATTATTGAGTAGGCGTACAATTTCGTTGATTTCTAACTTGATATAACAAAAATAATAGGAACCATTCTTCACAGATAGCTTTAAAGTTATTTATAGGAGCTGATCCTCCCCCCAAAAAAACGTATAGGAAAAAAGAAAGAAAAAAAAGGAAACGAAAAAACAACAATACACAAACCAAGCACTAAACAAACAAAAAAACGTATACAAATCAATGCAATTTAACAAACAAACAAAAACAACTGATGATGTAAAATGAAAAATGTAATCATGTTTTCAATAATAATCGTGATTTTAACAGTACTGCTTCTTAAGAAAATTTACATCTTTATATAGGGTGATCCCAATAACGACAACTTTATAGTTCCCAAGTCATTTTTTATTGACGTTCAGTATGAAAATAAGAATTGAACATGGGGGGGGGGGTTCGAGTTCTCTTTTCACCGATTTCTGCTAACAAGCTTTCATCAACATTTCGTATTCGGATACCTGGCATCGTAACACCAAAAAAAAAAAAAAAGAAGAGATTTTCTCCCTTAAAGTTACTTAAAATGAGATTTTTGTTATTTACTTCTTTTAATTACGTTTGTATTTATTTCTTTAATCCTCAGTCATACTTTTACATTTTGGCAGTATATGGTGCATAAGTTCAATGTAATAAAGTTGACCAGACGTCGGGCCATGGTTTCCAGTGCAACAGAGGCTGTTAGGCAACTGTATGATGCTTTTTCCACCAATTTAATTTAGAAGTTTGGAAGACCTTACTGGCTCGATTGGGGTAAAACTATGTTGGGACAGCCTCCAAGAATATTAAACTCTGCCTTAGCTATGCAAACTTTCATCAAAGCCTTTGCCAATCAATTCTCATCGATCTGTGCAATGTCAATGGGCTTAGACTACATGAATGGGTATTATGGTCACTCGTCAAGGGCGGATGGTTCATTCTCTACATCAAAATCTAGGAATTCATTAACAGGAATGCATCTTTTATGAGCATTGCGGTCATCCGTGTGGAATTGCAACCTCCACTTTGTAAGGTTCACAACTATATATTAGCATGGCCTATATAATAAAAATCTAGTCTAAATTAATTAGAGCAATGTGCTATATTTCTCGAGTAATGGTTTTAAGAGCAGAGAGGTTGTCAATAACTTATTTTTTAAAATAAACTTTATAAGGCTTCAAAGTGTGCCTGTGTGTGTGCGTGTGTTTGTGCGTGTGCGTGTGCGTGGGTGTGTGTGTTTTTATCTATCTGGCTGTTTTTGTTCAAAACACTTTTTTTTATTCCTCACCTAGCAACTTGGCGCAAGTGAGATCTGGCAGTCTTGTAAAGATTGTCTGATGTTCAGTCATGTATGCAGAGATTCATATGAAAATGAGGATAACTCTAGCAAGACATATCATGAAACCCATGATTAAGTATTCATAGTTCAAACAATACACTTTTAAAAAGTGGGACTTTTTTTCTGACTCACTCTGTACAGCGCATCGACTTGGTTTCAAACCCGGACCTCCCGGTTAAGGGACCACTACTCTACCACTGAGGCCTGAGCCATCGCATCTCCTTATACCTGGGACTTCATCGTAATTTCGATCCTGAAAGTTGTGTGATTTGAATTATTGCTCTAAAATATATTTAGAAAAAAGCATTACATGCATAAGATGTTTTAACTTTACTGAGTTTAGATGCTGATCCGTTCTTGTAACCGTTATGTTACATAATGTGATCAGGATTTACTTCTGCGCCACAGGAGCGTATGCACTATCATGTGCGAATTATCAATTGAATCCAAAGGCAGGGATAATAATAAATTAGAAACGCAGTATTAAATGATATACAAATATGACTAATATCACTGAATAGAGGGTATAGAGTAAATGTAATTGTCATAGTTCATGAAAAACCCACAAACCTTTCATATTACCGTATAGTTGAGGTAAGTGTGTGCGTATATACCGCGGGATATATACCGACGTTACGACGCCCGTAGCTTTGATGGTGACATTGATGTCAAGGAACTGGACACAGGCGTGAGCTTCATTGAAGGTTCAGACGACAATGTCCAGTTCCGTGACATCAATGTCACCATCAGCGTTACGGGCATCACCACATCGGTACACTTGAACCTGCATGAAAGAATTATATACTTAGCAACTGTCACGCATCCGTCGGTTTTGCTCAGAAGGGGATGACTTCGTCCATCGTGCTAATGAGATAATGAGAGGGTTCTTCAAACAACGAGAGTACCCAGGTGAGGGGCCTCGCCAAGGCGACTCATCGGGTGATGTCTTTCCTAATGACGGAAACTTATTTGCATATTTTTTCAATTCAATTCATTTCATTAATTTCCATTTTCAATAAAACAATAATATGCATTTACACTATATAAGAAAATAAAAATAGGGAACTAAAAAATTGGCAAATGCCCTTGTGGAGGCATAGTTACTCGAAAAGTATAGTTAAGAAATTTGCTTATACAAACAAAACTTTAGAAAGAAACATACATGAAAAAACATGACAGGTGCATTGTTCATTGCAGGTAATACAAATTGAAGTAATCATTACAAAATCATAAGTTTGAAAACATTTATAGGTAACGTTGTATGTATGTAATTAATGGTACAAGAATCATTGATATTTAGATATAAGATGTATAATGCTGCTTCAAGTTCCATTTAAATAATGCATGAGGATATTTCAGGAGGAGTAGGGTTACAAATAACAGGAAATTGTTACTTACAGATTTCAAAATTATATTTGTCTTTACTGACCAAAAATTAAACGAGTCTCGCTCACGAGTATTATGATTATGAACAACATTCTTCAAAGTGAATATTCATTAAATATTTTGCGGTAGTTTATTTTGAAGAAAAAAGAAATCCAAGCAGGGCAATTGAATGAAAATACAATTCAATTATACTAATTGTTTTCAATTTCATAAACAATGGGGCAGAGTTAGTAATATAATGGCAAACTAAGCATAGGCCTATCTAAAGGGCTTTCTTTTGTAGTTTAAATAATTTATCAATGTGTTTGTGTGTGATTACTATTACCCCATACAAATATATTATATTAATTTACGGTATCAATCTTAAGTAACGGAATATTAACAATTCTGAGAATGAGGCCACTTAATGCATGGACCATTGGCTTATTATGGAATTTTACATAATTTGTTTTACTAAGGTTTTTCAATATTCTATTTGATTTAAAGCCTGTTTGTACTAGTTTTACCAGGGGATTAGACCTCCTTGCAAGGTCACTGACAGGTGGTTATCTCATCAAATAAACTCTCAATTAACATAAGAAAAAGGGGCTCACGGGGGGCCGACAGGCCGACTAGACATTGTTTGCTACATATAGAGGGCGCAAGTAGCTATAAGTAGTATAGTGGGGCTTTAGACCATAAAGAAATCTTTTCTAATTCATCATTGATCTTACTTTCTAAATCAACAATAGTTGGCTGCCTTTGAATTAAATAGTATCATCTGCATACATAATATATTCAAATTTATCAGAAGCTTTCTCAATTTAGCAAAAATAAAAGAGGGCCATGGATTGACCCTTGACGTAAGCCTACGCCGTGAGTAATACAATATACATCTCAACGATTATTAGTATACTTTACATATTTTACCTGATTGTTAAGATTTGTTAAACCATTGTAAGGGGACTCCTCTAATTCCATAATATAATAATTTTGATAATAAATATTTCTTAATCAACTATGTCAAAAGCCTTTGACAGGTCCATGAATACCCCTATAGAAAATGTATTGTTATTAATTGCAGAAATATTACGTAAAATTTCACAAAACTTACCCCCGACATTTCGGGAATATAGGAATAGTCCAGAATCTGGCCGATTTAAAGGAAACCTAAACCCAAAGAATAAGTGTAGGGATTCTAAAAAATGAGATGTATTCCTGCCCTTTGAAGTACAATATTCCTTACGAAAATGTTCAAGATATATATAAATGAAGATATTCTTCGCATGATGTGATGCATTTCAGCATAACATGGGCGCAGCCATTTTCTTGAAAATGTGACGTACCTGTTGAAGTTGTACATCATGCACCAAGCTTTTGTTGGAAAGAATTTTTATTTCAATAACGAAGCCTTTACTTTTCGATGAACAAAAATAATAACTGAGATGATAGAAATTATATACGGTGAAAAATAAATAACAGGGCCACAATTGTAACAAAATTAATTTATAAATACTACACTATAGCAGTTTACAAATCCATTTCATTTATGAGAAATCTTCACCCCGGAAGAGCACTAAATTATTTATGCAATTTGCGTTCTGGCAATTGTAGTACAAAGGATGATAGCAGGTGAATGAAATTCTTCATCACTACACACGTCTGGGAAAGAAGCATCCATAAATTTGAATACGTTTACTTGATAAAAGACTTCGCATAGTACGTCACATTATCAAGAAAATGGCGATGCCCATGTCGTGCTGAGAAACTGTACTTTATTTTTGCTTTATACCTCTATCATACACTTTGGTGGGGAATCTTGTAGATTTATGGGCAATAATTTAATAAATCTCTCAGAATAAGTAGAGTTATTACTTGGGGTTCGGTTTCCTTTAAGTTTGATCTCCAGGCATACACACCAACGTAATGCGACCTCCCACTTCTTACTTACTGCCAGCCGAAGATGGCGTGATCCATAAATTAGGACGCCCGACGAAAAAAAGTCTTAGGTGGGCTGATGGCATAGATAGCTCTATGGCTGGTGGGCGCATCAGTTCGTTGTTAACGCCATCTTCGGCGGCTTGAATCAAGCGTAGAGAATAGAGACTCCTGTTATAAATTCAATTCAATTCAATTCAAGACTTAATTCCAGACTCAGCTGCAAGAGCAGTGGTCCATATAACATATTTACATATAGATATAAACAATGAACAAAAATAAGGGGGAACACCTACAGATACATTGTATAAGAGAAAAAAAAAA
This sequence comes from Strongylocentrotus purpuratus, assembly GCF_000002235.5. NCBI lineage: Eukaryota > Metazoa > Echinodermata > Echinoidea > Camarodonta > Strongylocentrotidae > Strongylocentrotus > Strongylocentrotus purpuratus. The sequence continues at coordinate 10,788,847 of NW_022145604.1, forward strand.
CTAAACTAAAACTACTCTAATCAACCTCTGCCGACTGTGACAACAAGCTTCAGAACCAGAACCTCCACAAGTCTGAGGTAAACCTTGTACTGCTTTGCAATGGGTTAACCAACATTTTAACAATCATTTTTTCTGAAGTGTCAATTCTCTGAATAAACTTGAAATTTAGATTTCTTACAACAGATTGACATGCAAGTGTATTCACATCTGCAAACATTTTACTTGCACCGTAGAGTGACTACTCGTAAGAGCATCCTCATATCATCGTCATAGGCTATCGTGAGCTTCTTTATACTGCTCTTTTTTTATACAGGCTACTCCAAATATGTACAGTCAGGCGCGTACACAGGGGTTTGAACCCCCCCCCTTTGACTTTATGTGTATGTTTTGGACGAACCCCCCCCCCCCCTATTTGCATTTTTTTGTAATAATAACAAAAAAAAAAAAAAAAAAAAAAAAAATTGGGACAAAAACAAAATTCCTCTTACCCCCCCCCCCCCCCCCCCCGCTTATTCAGCGGCTGGCTGAGTCGTTGTATACGCGCCCAGTATATAACGGCATACAATAAGCTCGAAATAATTCAACCTTAACTTTACGAGAGCACATGTTCCGGACTGAAAATGGGGCTCGTTTTCGTCGGGTAACACGACCACCCGACCCGACGCTATGACCCGATGATTCGATTTGTTGAGAGCCTAGCTAGTGGCGAACTATTACCTGTTACGAGTTACTGCCAGAACGCAGATTACATTGGTGTTGAAAAATTACATTTAAACGATAGAATTAACATGGACCTACTACTTTTACAGAGGCTCTCAAAGGTTTTTGTATGTTAAAGACAGAGCTGCATTAACATAAACCTTTTATAACTTTAGACAATGCGAAGTGGTAAATATCCTTTCAAAAATGCCCTACAGTTTGGAAGCTCACCCCCTCCATACTGTCATCACATACCTTCCCACAGTAATCTCATACAATTAATGTAAATCACCCCGTTAAATATTTATGTTTCCATCATATATGTTAGGCAAGGTGTAATTTGATGTACTGTCAAAAAGGATGGGGGCACAGTGTCCCAACTTTTTCAAGTACCCCAAAGTGCCCCTTGAACTTTGCACAAGCTGCCCCTTTTTACATTGGAAAAGTGCCCCTTTTCCTTTGACAAGTTTCCATTTTCCTTTACAATCAGTGTCCAATTTCATGCTCATAAGTGCCTTTTTTTAATCTCTAGTAAGTTCCCCTTTTCAGGTGCGAGAAGCGCCCCTTTTCACTTTTTATAAGCGCCCTCTTCACCTGTGACAATTGCCCTATTCAAATCTGAGAGGTTCCCCTTTTGCTTTGACAAGTTCCCCTTTTCCTTTGTAAACAGTGCCCCTTCCCCTTTTAATAACTACCCCTTTTAACTCGGATAAGCGCATCTTATATTTTCACATGTGCCCCCCTTTCCTTTTGATAAGTGCCCCCATTAAACAAAAACCTTTTCCTTTTCATAAATGCCCCTTTTTATCTATGAAAATAGTTCTTTTTCATTCTCAAAAGTGCCCCTTTTCATCTCTTGTATTAATAAAAAGACCCTATTCAAGTCTGAGAGATACTCGTTTTACTTTCACAAGTGCCCCTTCCCCTCCTGATAAGTGCTCTTTTAATCTCTTATACATGCCCCTTTTATTGTTCACATGTGCCTTTTTTTCTTTTTAATAAGAGCCACTTCCCCCTCCTCATAAAAGCCCCCTGTCACCTCCGAAAAATGCTCCTATTAAAGTCTGATCGGTGCCCCTCTTCTATCAACAAATGCACATCTCCCGTTATCATTATTTTGTGCCCCTTTTTCATTCTCATAAGTGCCTCTTTTCAAGTATGGTCAGTGCCCTTTTCAGTTGTGATAAGTGCCCCTTTTCACATCTGATAATTACCCATTTAACAATGACATGTGTCCCCTTTTCCTTTTTAATAAGGAACCTATCCCTTTTTTCATGAATGCCCCTTTTCACTTCTTATAAATGCCACTATAGAAATCTGACGGGTGCCTCTTTTCCGTCGACAAATGCCCATTTCCCATTCTCATAAAATCCCTATTCATCCCTGGTGCGTGCCTCTTTTTTAAGGTTTAAGAAGTATCCCATTTTTAACTCTGATAATTAGCCTTTGCACTTTGACACGTACTCCTTTTCTTTTCTAATAAATGTCTTAAACCCTTTCGATAGGTGTCCCCTTTTCCTCTCATCATTAAACGTTTTCCTAATTTCAAGCGACTAAGAGCAATTTCCCCCAAAGCTCGTTCGCTACGCTCGCTCGTATATATATGTAACTTATCAAAGGTCTTTTCAGTCTTCCGTTATGACAATGTGCTTAATAGGCCCATCAGAATTTGGCATTTCCTCTTTCTTAAGATGTAGTTTTTCGCACTGCGACCTCACAAATCTTAATAGCTTTGCTCGCTCACAAATGAATTTTCAGACCATCACACCCAAATGCAACGTACTATGATGCTTAAATTAGAGAAACAAATATTGAAATCATCCCTGATGACGTAATCACAATATAGGGGTATGTCTAAAACATTGTATATTTTCGCTTTGAAATTTCCCTTTGAAGGTGCCTTTTTTTTCCAGAAAGTGCTCTTTGTTGGTGCCCCCCCCCCCCCCCCCCCACTTTGGAAGTCGCTCCGCCGCCTTGGCCTACTCATACTCTTTAATATCACGTCATTATGGCCCAAAATCAACCGATATCGGGGTACAGAATGAGAGTCTTCTGTCAACGTTGAGGGTGTTTTATTTTATCAGCTGATTGGACGCGCGACACGGAACTAAGAGGTCAGCGGCTGCATGCGCCAGCAGCAAATTCGGGGAACAAGAGCAACAACGGCGACGGCTTTAAAGATAAAATTGAGTTCTGGTCATGCGATTGCATTGTGAAAGAAACGGTGTGGAATTGATCAGAAAAAGTTGATCATGAAGCATATAAATATTAGTGTGAACTGCAAGGTAAAAATGATAAGAATTATGGCCCAGTCTTGGTAAAAGTAACAAGCACTGTACATAGAAATAGGTATATGGGACCACACAAACATGTGGCATAAAAATGAGGCCCATATTTTAAAGCTGTTACATGTCATATTTAGAATATTAAGGAAGTTGGACAGGGAATCTGTTTTCTTTGATGTTCTTCCACACTTGCATATAATAACAATGGAAACGCGCACAAATTATTTTTCACCTCTCCTCAGAACTCGATTTTCTCTTTAATTCAAACCTTAAAACGTAGTTGTGACCCAAGTCTTTGTCGTTACTGGGAAAAGATCTGCAGTGTCACAGGTCTCAGTGTTTCTCATCATTTTAAAAATATATACATTTAGAATTGAATTGTTTCTCTCAATTACTTTTGTTAGTGTTGTTATGACATATGTGACTATTAATTTAGGCCCTGCTGTTTGCATGATTAACAAAATAAAATACAAAAGCGACTGAAAGTTCCTCCCACGTGCCGGAAATGAGTAGTCTAGTTATCAGACAAATACCTGAATAATTTATACAATATCATCAAAATTATGCTATAATTTAACTTTTATTTAAAAAAAGCAATTAAGAAAATAATCAGTATGATTTGAAGTTGTATTTTTTGTATCAGTCATTCTTTATTTATACAAATGACCTTTAGTAATTGGGTGGGTTTTGATCATAGACTAAAAAAGCCGGCTCATGACGTCATGCCATTGCGACGTCAATTCTTTTCGTCCATTCATTCATTCTTCGGATCTGGCTAGAAAACGCGCGCCGGTACATTTTCACATGTGTTCTGCGTGGTCTAAGTTACTGAAAATTTCCGGACAAAGAATCGAAGCATTCATCTTCATTGAAAGAGTAATTTAAACACTTTGGCCGGTAAGTATTTTAAAGATTTTATACATTCGAGAGATGATAAAGTGTCAATTTCGGTCCTATGTGTTTGTGATGATGAAAGAATTGCTGTGTTTGCTTGTTGAGTGTTTCCCAGTAACACAAAATTCAGTCGCCCATACAAATGTTAACCGGCATGACTCAATCAATCAATGCATACAGTCTGTGAGTATGACTATGAGTATGACGTACGTCGTACGTACTGAGTTAAATAATATGGCCACTGCACTGCATGGACAGAAATTACCATCTGGTAATAAAACTGACATTTGTCATACTTCTGGCGCTTGCTCAGAATAGGGAGGCCAATGCCCAAATCTAACTTTTTAATTACTAATTTGTTTATACTAAAACTAAGATTAAAAGAAAGCATTTACTTTCACTAAGAAAATCCACCCATCTGCCGACTCCATAGGTTCCATCAAATAGGACTTAGGAGATATCCAGCTGGTTTGTAGCCAATTCCTTCTACGCCTTTCCGTACGTAAGAGCCTTGAAACAATTATATTTCATGTCGCAAAGTTACGTTCATAATTAGACAGGCCCGAGGGACAAAGTTCATGATGAAGTTTAAAACTTCGCGCGAAAGTGCAATCACTCAACAGCGGCTAGCCTTGAATCGGTCGCACACGTACACACCTTCTTCTTCTTAGTTGATCCCTCCACCGACACAGGCAACCCCCGATGCAGGCTGAAGTCCAGCCATCAATGTGCGAACGATTACATCTTCTACTACTACGAGCCGAAGACGATGGTTCAAAAAAGGAAAGAAATATATATAGGCCTAATTCATTGATATTTACCTTTGATGTGTATTCCAATAATTTGATTTCCTCATGAGTATTCCTTATTATCAACGATCGAGAAGTTACGAGGTCCAATTAAAATCCATCTTGCAGCGAACACAATCATAGCGCACATCCATGCATGCAACGTACGTGTACTAATATTTCTCTCACTCTCTCTCTCTCTCTCTCTCCCTTTCGCTATACGTAACATACACACTCACTAACCATGTATCATACAATGATACAACACACACCTTCAAATCATGGCTTTCATTTCAATTCTCAATTGGAGTATAGACTGCTCACGTAGACTTTTTTTTTTACTGAAATATCTTTGTTAACACTTCTCATACATTACTGCACGACACTCGTATCTAGTGCTGTGAGAATAAGGTACTAGGGTCTATAAATAAGACTACGCTTTGCGCACGATCTGACCGGAGCTCAGATTATGTCGCAATACCCTTTATTTTTGGCGCGAACAATGACGTCACTGTTCACTGTTTTCCTTCTCATTTTGAGATGGATGTAGTTATAGGGCTCAAACCAACGCAAGATTGACAGAAACATCGTACTCTATCTACTTTCGAATGTTCAGTTTGTAAAAATCTGTATTTAAAAAGATATAATCTTTTTTCTTTATATTTTCTAGTTGTAAGAAGTGGCAATTGTGAACATCTGAAATGTTGATCTCTATCAAAAGTTCTTTACTCAAAACGGATCCCATATTTTTAGGGTCTACCTTCTGCCAATGAGAAGGTTTTTAGTGAGCAAACCTCTACGCCCTCTAGGATTTTCTTAGTCGGTGGTGCGAGTGCGTCAAGGTCGTCTGCAACCACAATTATTGGATTAAAAAACGTCAAAATCTGCAAGATTGTCAACAAATGGTGAAAGACTGTTACAGATCCGTGATTATAGGTATGTTGTGAAATGTATAATTGTATTTTCTTTTCATATTTTCTTCAATTTTTATTTTTACATCATTTTTTTCCCTTTGCTAATTTTTTGAAGTGGGCGACGAGCGCACAAATCGTAGGTGTAGAAGCCTTACGCCCGGGCATTGGCCTCCCTACTCAGAATTATGACCATGGACTCCAGTGTCGAGATACCGTCCTTCCTAAAAATAAAAGTTATAACACACCCAAAATCGTTCTAAATCTTCCATAGAATAGTGGTTCAAATAATTCATGATTTAAAAGTTATCTTTCTTACCTGTTTCTTGTCAATTTTCTTATCTTTTTTGGAGTATTTTTCCTAAAAATGACATTATAATGTACACTTTCTCACCATGTTCACAAATCATGAAGTTTCACTGCTAACCGCCGCACAATACAACAAGTAGATTCTAAGTGCATACCGATAGTGGGTTTCGGGAGGGCGGCGTCTATGATACGTTCGACTGAAATTATAGATTTTTTTCCCTCTTTATTTAATACAGAGCCTGTATTATGCCTGCCCCCCTCCTTCCCCCTGTGGCTACGCTTCGCCAATCACATTTCCTTACTCTTTCTTGACTAGTATGATACGTCTGCGACTGAAATCATTTTTGTAATAAAGTTCCCCCCATCAACAACACAACAATAACATAATTATAACGAAAATACGACTCGGTAATCAAGACCATTTCATTTTATTAATACATTTTCGATATACATGTACTAAAAAGATAAGCTAATTGACACGAAAACAGGTAAGAAAGATAACGACTTTTAAATCATGACCGTTATTCAAACAATTGTGGAAGATTTAGATGATTTTGGGTGTGTTATATTCCACGCCGTAGTCACAGGTCCGAAGTATGGTCACAGTTCTGAACAAGCACCAACCTTCTTTGAACACGGATGAAAATGCAACAGGAGGACTAACTGCCAATTTTCAGAATCAGGCGAAAAGTTTGTCCTGGTTTTCTTTACATAGAGACTTACTTAATGAAACACTCGACACTTAATTACTTAGAATACTAGTTATACTTCATAGTTTTTATACCTAACATTTAAGAAGGCCAGGCTAATGCCAAAATGGTAGGATTCATAATATGTCAGACATCTATATTAAATGGAAAAATAACAATTGACATCGAATATCAATGTAAAAATTGAAATATATAATGACTTGGCTGCAGCTAATCTGTCGGGGTTTTGTGATGAGCACATGCCGACTGCGTTGTGGAACCTCCCCACACTACATCGTATGACACACTTCAATCTCTGTATTGGAGGTGGTCAGTGGAGCCAGTCGTTGTCTCAGGCTCTCAGTGGAACAACCCCGATATAAAACCTACATTGTGTAAGAGACTGAAGCATTCAGTCTAGACTTAATCTAATCATTAAATCAATACATGTAATTTTCATTTTCTTTCTTTTAACATTTCCAGGTCAGATTCTCGGCGACAGTCAGTAATACTTAAACATTGTCTACCAGTACTTCATCTTGGAATAGACCTCTACAGAAGTGTACAGCACTGACAGTGGAGTTCGGTTTGTGGTAGATCTTTGATTGTGCCTTTAGTTTCATCATGCCAAAGAAGAGGGTACCTAGGGGAAAGGCCGGAGCAGCCAAGAAAGCAGAAACAAATGGCACCACCAACGGTGCTACCAACGGCACTACCAATGGGGTAACAAATGGAGGTTAGTAGAATTGTAGATGGAAAAAGACAGAGGGGGTGTAGCCAACCACATTAAGGCCATGTAAAAAATATACATGTTTGGCGTCCCCGCTCGCTTCCTTTTTGGGGGCCGCCTCCTATTTTTTTTTTTCTTTTTTTAGAAATTTTTGAATTTTTTTTTTTTTAGAGAAAAAAATCATGAAAAACACTGCTAAAATGGATCTATTTCTGATTTTAAAAACAATTTAAAAAAAATGTCGGCGGCCATCTTGAAAAAATAGCCGACTGTATCCAACTGGGTACCCATTTAATAATTAACATCTGAGTGGAGATTGGCAAATTTATTTGTATGCAGTTTTCAGATAATTAATTGACTTCAAGATTTAGGTACCCATAGAGCTTACATGTAAGTCAAACTGGTTTTATTTCCGAATTACCCTACATGTAAAAAGGGGAATACTCTAAAAATGTTAGCAGTGTATATTTTTCAACGAAATACATGTACATGTACTGGGATTTTAGTTTTCAGGCTTGTTCAAGATATCTTGAAGAATAGAGTTATTTGCCATCAGATGATTAAACTCACCTAAATTGCTTTACCAGATTCAGATTCATCTGTGAAGAGATACGGTATTCAATGATGATGGCTCTTGACCCTAAAGGTCAACCTAAGTGTGATGGGAATTTAATACATGATTTAGATATACTTCTGAACATGTAAATTACCTTGGCCCGTTGCATAAAACTTACCATTGATGGTAACTTTGCTATCAATGGTAACTACCATGGAAACCTTGATTCTGATTGGCTGTTGAGCCATGTTACCATGGTAGTTACCATTGATGGTTTTGTGCAACAGGCCCAGGTAATTTACATGTTCAGAATTATCTGTAGTTGTGGTTTTGAATTGTCATGTTGGGGGTTTGTTTTGAAGAGTCATGTTGGGGGTTTGTTTTGAAGAATGTGCCTTTTTGGCTGCAAATTCAAGTGACGTCGTACCATTCACAAAACAGGCTTCTAATTAGTACGTGTAGCTCTGTTTTGCCCTTTCTATCTAGTAGGCTTTACATTTTGCACAATTTTGATATTCATGAAAATAATGACATTCTAATAGTCAAAACTGTCTATGAGGGTCACTCAAGGTAAACAGAAAAAGCGGCCTTTGCAGACAGGTGGCCTTTCTATACATGTTTTACAAGACATATTTCTTTCACAAGCGAGAAGAAAATAGTTGGCCACTATAGACAGGTGGCCTTTATAGAGGGGTGGGCACTAAGAAAGGTTTGATTGTAGTTTAAAGATGTAGATTAGCGCTAAGTTACATGTTATTAACATGATCATTGCATTCCTGCAGGCCTGCCCCAGTGCAATGCATATTCTCCCTTCCGTAGGGAGCATTCCAGACAGGCGCCAGTTGAAGACGCTTGTCTTGCTTCAAACAAACCACAATGACTTTTGCATCCTACTGGATATATCATGAACACTTGGGTCAAGAGAAAGAATTTAGATTAAATACCTTTGCTTAAGGATGTAGTCAATGTACATGTACAATAAATGCCATGCCAAGGATTTAACCCATGCCCCTCGTACATCCAGTCAAAGTCGAGCGTTTTAACCACTCGCACTCCACTATGACACCTCAACTATTTAACTTTGTTGCATTTATCCTATTTTACTTTTCTTCCACAGTGAATGGTATCGCCGATGACCTCCACGATGTTGACCTCGGTGCAGGTAACAGGTCATGTACAGGTGTATTACAGTCGCATCCGGCCAGTTGTGATCTTAAGATCACTGACGTCACACTGACATTCCACGGCGTCGAACTGTTCGTAGATTCTACAGTTGAGCTCAATGCCGGCAGGCGGTATGGTCTTCTAGGTCTTAATGGTTCCGGTGAGTTTCATGGCTGTAGGCTACATGTAATGCTCAAAGTTGCTCAAGCGTGGGTATATAGAGGGCAGCACACGGACGTACGCACGGGAGCGTAATACCCATTGGCTCAAGTGTTATGTAGTGATCGGGAGTGATCGCCAAGTTGCCTACTTCACGAACGACTATATACCCACGCATGAAGATTTTCAAATCAGGAAGGTTAATTCTACATACCGTCCTGCACATTTACCTTTACCTTTTACAATTAATTGTCAGGTTTACATATTTTCTATGGGATATTTATTGGGCCCAAGTCATAACAAACTCTATAAAGCCTTGATCCAGATTTGAATAAATCAGTCAGACTCGGACTTTGATACATGTACATGATTAATACATGTGGGGCAGCAGTGAAGATGGGCTTTGTTCATACCTAAAACTTGGCGAGTGCAATTGAGAAAGACATCTGGAATTTTAATGTACACTAGGTAACATTTTATAGCACGTATTTCATTCCCCATTATTCTGTCTTTTAAGGCTGATTGTGGATTGAAAAGAATCCTATGACTTCTCTTTTGCTAAATATTGCAGTGTTTTTCTTCTCAAAATACAGTCATGTACATGCCATGCATGATTTTGATCACTGTCACTTTTATTAATGTATGATTGTGATCACAATTTCTTTTCTTGCCAAAAATATCCTCTCAAAGAAAATTTCAATGGCTATTTAGGGGCTTATTGGGACTATAGTGCTAGTTATTGCGGCTTGATGTTGTAATTTATTTAATCTAAGCATATCAGAAGCTCTTGTAGCGCCGTAGAATATATACTTAATGTTGGATAGTTTCTGCGCTCTATAAAATGTATTATTATTATTATATTTGATATTGATTTGAGTCATCTGAATTGTGATCCTAGGCAAGTCCACTCTGTTGCACGCGATCGGGAAGCGAGAGGTCCCCATCCCCCATCACATGGATATCTTCCATCTGACGAAGGAGATTGGAGCCAGTGATAAGACCGCCCTGCAGTGTGTGTTAGAGGTAGACGCCGAGAGGATACGACTGGAGAGGGAGGCAGACGACCTGTCACATTTGGAGGGCCCAGGTGAGGTCTAGGTTTCAGCATAGGGCAAGTCCGGTGTATTTGGTCCTTCTGTGTCCAAGAGGAACTTGGGTTAACTTAATTTCATCCGATTGATGGAGTGCTAGGTCCTCCAGCACCTGGGCCCTGTCTTACAAAGATTTGATATCAATCGCAACTATGTACATAGGAGATAGGAGACTGCAAACTTGCAATTGATTGGAGGACTTACGATTGATTTGGATCAATCTTAACTCTTTGTAAGACAGGGCCAAGCTCTTTATAATGTACAAGTTATGCATGTAAGAAGAAATTTGAAAGAGAAGCAGATTCATCATGAAATGATATAGGACGAAAATGATTTAGTGTCAAAATAAGCTTTTGTTAATTCATCTAGTGATAAGCTACATGTATAATGATACAGATATAATTAATTGCCCAATTTTCTGCCCGCTCAGAAATGCTTAGAGTTTGAATCGCTCTCTTTGTTACTAATTAACACAGAGGCTGAAGACAGACTGATGGACATCTTCGCACGTCTGGACGAACTGGATGCTGACAAGGCAGAGGTCAACGCAGGTCGTATCCTCCACGGTCTCGGCTTTACGAAGGACATGATGAAGACAAAGACAAAAGACTTTTCAGGAGGGTGGCGTATGAGGATATCTCTCGCGAGGGCGCTGTTCGTGAAGCCCCATTTACTACTGCTCGATGAACCCACGAATCATCTCGATCTAGAAGCCTGTGTGTGGCTGGAAGAGGAGTTGAAAGAGTGAGTTATTTGTTTGTTTGTTTTTTGTTTTTTACCTGAGGACTGCTAAGAAAGCATGTGTATGCTCAGAGGGACTTACATACAGTCCTGTACATTTACCCTAACCTTTCACAAACAAATGTCAGGTTTTAATGGTTTGAAAGAGATACTTAATGGGCCTAAGTCAGAAAGAACGGACGTTGTAAAACCTTGATCCAGATTTCATTGTGGGGCTGGAAGAGGAGTTGAAAAAGTGAGTTATTTGTTTGCTTGTTTGCTTTGCTTGTTTGTTTGTTTTACCTGACTGCTAAGAAAGCATGTGCTCCGAGGGACTTGTTAATGAGGATAAATATGTTACCAGCGGGCACTAGTGCATCGACTTGGTTTTGAAACCCTGGACCTCCTTGTTACGAGACCACTGCTCTACCTCTGAGCCATCGAGCCTCGCCTACTTGTCAGTTGCAATGACTTTTGTGTTTGAGGGGAGAGGAGGGGGGATGTTACTTTTGTAAAACAAAATTATGTTGGGTCTCTTTGTGAATTATATTGCTGTTTCCTAAACCCACAAGTTACCAAATTGTTGACAGATGTACAACGGAGAAGTCATTTTGTGACCGTAGATAGTTATCATGATTTGAGGGTATGGCTGTCATGGTGATAAAATATGTTATGGACTCCTGTTCAACCATTGGCTACTTTTTCACGAGCAAAGTGTTGTTTCTTACAAGTAAACTTGAGTAACATTCCTTTACCAATGAATTACTCAAGGATGCAGTAAGAATATACTTGTTATAGAAGTCTTTATAGTTTGATGTAAAGGTTTTTGATAGTTACTCTAGTTTTTACAAGTTTTTATCTCCTCTGCCTACCTTTGGTCCTCCTCGACTCTCTTGCTGTGTAGGCATCCTCATGGTACAAAATTTAATTTGTGTAACCTACCCAACGAAAGCTTTTATGACTTTATTCTACCGTTACTTCAAACGTTTACGATTATGATTATTTCCTTTTGTAGATTAATCTGAAAAACAAATTTCTGAATGGATAATAAATGCTTAATTTCTTTTCTTTTCATCTTTATTTTTGACATGGTGTTATTTTCTCTTTCTTTTTCTTCCCCTCAGGTACAAGAGGATATTGGTTCTAGTTTCACACTCCCAGGACTTCTTGAATGGAGTCTGTACAAATATTCTACATGTACATAAACAGAAATTAGTTAGCTATGGAGTAAGTATTTCACTTTTTTTTTACATGTACATTTCATCAGCTAATCATAATCAATTGTTTAATACATAATGTTTGTTTGGAGCCAATATGACATAGAGTGTTTACAACTTTTGCTCTGGCATAGTTGCTCTGGGCTTTATGTTGTCAAAGATGTAAAATAAGGATTAATGTAATGATTTGATTATAGGTACAGGATTGTTGTTAGAAATTTGGTTAGTGAATGAAATTGACAACGAAGCATTCGCCTCTTCAGTCAACCAGTGCGGGCGGGGCCATCACATGATTATAAACAAACCTCTTGCTTTACCAGATTCTGAATAACACAATTTGTAGAAAAGGTTTTATAATGATGGTGGCTCCGCATGTAGAAAGAAATGTCACTACCTTTGCATGCTAGGAACCTATTATACCTTATTTGTCTAAGAAAAAAGGAATCCTGATGTCATGGTCTATATGTTCATACCTGAAACCTTCTTGTAGTGGCTCTCGTAAGCCAACTTCAATTGCAATTTCAGAACAATAATAATATTGGGTTCTTGTATAGCATGCACATCTGTTAGACTTTACACTCCTGGTGCTCTTGATTATTACCCTGGCTTTTAGCATGGCTGCCATTACGGCGCTCTAGCATTTCAAAGAATTAATTCCTGCCAGGTACTCATTTACATCACCTGGGTTGAGTGTGGCAAATGTAGATCAATGTCTTGCCAAAGGACATTTAGCGTTGCAGAGGGACTCGAACCACGGACCTTGTGATCCACAGTCCTGTGATTAACAGGAGCAGAAACCAGAAATTACTGTGATCAAGTTTGCTATTCCCTTTCCATGAACAGGCGATATTGAATAAGTAACGATGATTAGACAAAGAAACTCTCATTATTTCTTAACCACATTAAGACATTGAATTTTGACTAACACGTTTCTTTCTCTCTTTTTTTCGCCAGGGTAACTTTGATTCATACGTTAAGACTAGGTTTGAACAGGAAGAGAATCAGATGAAGAAATACCAGTGGGAACAGGATCAAATTGCTCATATGAAGGTAAGTGTAAACACCGTCTTCTGTAACCATGGTTAATGGAAACAATACCCTAGATTAGAATCCAGAGAAATCATCCTGTTTTGATTAATCATACATTATCTGATGCTGTAAAAGCTTTTAGTCCAATAATAAAAGACTGTAATTTACATGTTCTCTGCCTTTGGTGGTTGTACCAATATGTGCTAGATATGTGTGCTTGTGCTTTAGGGCTTTGAAGCTTCATGTCTTTTGAGAAGGAGGATTGTACTTGACTTTGAAAGAGTTTTTTGAAATTAGTTACGTCTTGGCCATCAGATGATTATACTCAACCTAAATTGCTTTACCAGATTCAGATTAATCTGTGAAGAGATACGGTATTCAATGATGATGGCTTTATAAATCAGTTAGTAATAACCTCGTAAATATCTATTATTGTACATCTCATTGAAGTTCATGTGTGTTTTAGTCCAGGATTGTCTGTGACACGATTTGACCAAAAATATGTAAGGGGCTAATCAATTTAGCTGGATAATTTCGCCAGAAGTCTGGTATATTATTGGTGGATGGGAGGGGGCAGGGAGCACAAACTCCATGAGGGAAAAACAATTTTTTTTCTCCCAATGAAATGCTAGGAACCGCAGAATCATCTCACGAAACCCTCATAAGCGTAAGTTTACCAACATCCCTTTGAAACGGTTTTAATTTTACTACATGAAGTTTCAATGGGATGTGGGTTAAATTGTACTTACATGTATCACGGTTTTGTGAAACGCTGCCCCTTAACATATCTTTCCAATGATGAACATAATGCAACCAGTAACTATACATTTTGTTCTACCTCTTCCACTTCAGAACTATATAGCCAGGTTTGGTCACGGTAGCGCCAAACTTGCCAGACAGGCCCAGAGTAAAGAGAAGACACTACAAAAGATGATTGCTGCAGGTCTGACGGAGAAGGTCGAATCAGACAAGGTAAATTGCGTAAAGTGATGTCAGTTTTAAGGAATTTTGTTTTTCCTGTAACATAGTGTAACGTATTTTGCGCTACTTGTGCCTGGGAGGAGAAAAGCGATCTGAATCACCACTGTAAGAAGGAGGAAACAATTATATTTGTTATAGCCTGACTTAATATTCATATTTAATATCCCTGTATTTCCCACTCTCCCCTCGGTGCTATTACTCCTCACATATTTGCCTGAATTCTACATTCTTTTAACAAAGTATTTTGAGAAGTAGGATTGTACTTAATTT